>NW_025767668.1:1200000-1605000 GCF_003918875.1 Haliotis rubra | reverse complement strand
ATTAAATGTTTTCTCTTTCACATGACCAACCAATGAAAAAGCTGGAAATGGTAATGGAGGTGTACTCCTTTTAACAAATCATTTGCAGGAAAGATTAGGATATGCTGATAATTCTATACATGAAGTGCTGTAATTCTGAGATAATCATTATGTAGATAGAAGTCTTTGATCTTCGTCAACACATTATCTTGGCATACATGTTTTGTCAATTTCAAGGTAATTCCCACGGACCTACTTGTGCATCTGTCATACTGACATGATTCCACCAGCAGAGTTGTTAATTTCACTGACGCTCATTTCAAACACAAACCTCTTACGTACATTACATCTCCTTGACGATGGAGGATCCATGCCAAGTCCTGTCACATGTTTAGTCTACCATTCAAAAGAAAAGCATTTCCAAACACAAATAACACAAATATTTACATTTTATAAAACTTATCCCTTTTCCCAATAAATATCTGATAATGGGTATATTTGCAAGTATGTAATCTCAAAAAATCCGAAACTGTTGTAATTCCAGATAATGACACAGAAATGAAAGCCGTTTACCAAACCATCGTAAAATGGACAAATTCTGAATTTTGTATTGAGCTGTGCTTGCCTCTAAATGACATATTTATTCAACACAAGTGATATAATGTTCTGGAGTGTTCATAGAATTCAAAGAATGATGACTGTTTAGTTTTTGTGTTAGGCAAATGGATAAGCGTTTCTTCTGTTTACACAAACCAAACACCAGCCGTGATAATGCTCCCAGTTAAACTACAGCAAACCTCGCCACTTCTGTCAAATCGTCCTTGCTAGTATAAACGTTTATAGAGCAATGGCAAATTTGACAAGTAAATATTTTTAAAACTCTACAGGTGATTTTTTTTCATGATTTTAAAATAGAGACATGATGTGGGGCTTTGCACATACAGGAATAAAAGGCAAACAGTTTTAGCATCCGGTTATAAATTATCAACCTTTGCCTCCAAAATACTTAGAAAAATTTAAAGATACATGTAGTAAATATTTTAAGGATGTTCAAATTGTAGATCTTAACATAGGCACTAAAATCAATAAATTTAACATTCTCTGGATTTCCAAACAAGAAACAGTAAATTTAGAACAAATAAAGTACCATAAAGTGTAAGTATGAAGTAAATTTGAGTTTAATTCATACAAATAGGGGGGGGGGGGAATTCATGCTGCTTGAAATGATAATCAGTGACTTCACTTTTCAACCTCACTAAAAAATTAATTGTTTTTGCGGATTCAAGTTTGTTTTACTGTTTTCAAAGAGAGTCTTAGACGCTTCCTTTCTCGAGCTGTGTATCGGCACATATTTTCCGATTCACATACTTATACCTTACAAGCTGTACTCATATCATATTGAAGTGGAACATAAAAGCACCTGAAATGTACACCTTTTACCCCTATTGAGATCATCACCTCACTGTCGATAATCTGAAATATACGCCCGATTATGCATTTACTTACAGACAAAGTAAATACCCTAAGAACACTAGCTAGACAGAACGTTCATTTCGAACTGGCCCAACAGGCGCTAGTCGAGTGTCAAAGGTCATTGTATCGCGGCATCGCCTTTGTTGAACAGTATCGTGTGTCTGTGTTTGCAGTGTCCAAACCTCTCCAGTTTTTACGCAGTGTCTCATGATGGGGAAATCTACAAAGTAGTATCTCTGTGACTTGTGTACAAGGTCCTTTGGGATCCACCCATGAGGTGAAATAAACGTGACAACGTCGGTATCATAAGTACGGATTATTCATCTTGTCTATCACCGAAATAATTACCTTGAATTACTCCATTACCAGAGTGCCAGGTTCGAACTCAGCAGGATATATAAACAAAAACACATGTTATCATGGCTTTAGGGTTTAGCGTACATACCATACATCTCTTAAGTCGTTTCTAAGCAGGTGTTTTATTCAGAAACACGTCTATTTCAACTGAGGTGTGTTCATTTCGGGTAGGCTAATCTCTGAATCGTTGGTACATGCTCTCGGCCTTTTGGGACCAACTTAGACGCAAAGTAAACTTGCTTGACATACCAACGATGTCCAGAGACAAGTACCTGTGAAAGGGACACGAATGCCGATGTCCCCACACACTATGGGAGGTATTTCAGACCATCCCATGTACATATCACACTTACCTATGTGATTACCACAAACATGGTCACTGGGAACAGCGTCCATTTCCTTTTGAGATATGTACATATCATAATATGTTTGTGTTTCAATTTGTGATATCCACATTCTGTGAATTAACGGGCTTCAATTTATGAAATGTACATCCATGTACATAAAAAAAATAAAAATGAAATAACAAATAAAAAAGAAGTTTAATCCATAAAAAGATCTTGTACATTTCATAGGTTTCAATTTGTGGAATGCATATTCAATAAAATGATAAGTTTCAAATTGTACTTTGTACATAACGCAAAGTCTTTGGAATTGGTTTCATTTTTTGCTACAGACATTTGTAAGCACAGGTTACAGTTTTTCATATGTACATTCCATAAAAGAGCTGGTTTCAATTGTGATATGTTCCTTTTGTAAATGATGGTTTTGCATAGTGGCTCATGCTTATGGTAGGGACGTACATGCTTACCCTTTACCTGAACACCTGGTCTCATCACTGATTTTCAATTATCCAATCATATGTTTGCTGCTATTTTTTTCTTCTCACGCCCAATGGAATATGTTTCAGGGGTAACCAATATTAGTTATTCTATGGAGGTGATGTTTTCCAATTTTAATAATGTTTTGTATTGACATCAGTTTGTATGTTTGTTTGTTCATTGATGCCACACCCAGAAGTATTGGAGGTATGTAGCAGTTGTTGGGAAATAATTGAGTCTGGATAGACAATCAGGTGGTCGACATCATGAGCACTGATCTAAGGGACATGATGACATTCATCAACCAAGTCAGTGAGTAACAATAATCAATAAGTAACCTCTTATAACAAGTGTAATCACCACTTATGACAAGCATGGGTTACTGAAGACCAATTTTACACCACATTGACACAGGTCACCTTAATACCTTTGCTTATATGAACAGATAGCTTCATATAAAATCCTATCGCTTTAATAACGTCCTGAGCAATAAAAACTCTACCAAAGGCATACTTCTGTAATCGTTGACCTTCAGTAACCTTGACAATTGATGCCCTTTTCAGCATTTGACATTAGCCATAACATAATCAAATCTTGCCCTATACATGTAACAATTGTTAATCATAAACATTGCATAACTGTCGATCATGTTCGAAATAGACAACACATTTAATGTACACAACTTTGTGAATCATGAGAGCTCCACCATCCAATATGCAATTGACAAGGTTGTACATATCAGCAGTGCTGAAATTGACATGTTTCAAAAACAAGATCCCAAAAACAAGGAGCATATATGTGATAAAACTTCTAGTACACAGCATTTGAACATTCCCAAACTGTAATGGAAACTGTCCCATTTCATGCTTTTACACTTAGATATGGAATGTCAGTGCAAAATACCCAGTTTTGACTATCTTTAGAAAACGAAATCATTCTTTTGTGTAAAGGGAATAGTAGCTATGAAAATTAAATGGAGAATTGAAAATCAGTGATGACACCAGGTGTTCACTAAAATGATAGACATGTCCTTCCCTACCAGATGCATCAGCCACCACACAAAAATCGACCTGTGAAGATCCGGGTTAGAATTGATCTTCAGTAATCCATGCTTGTCGTAAGAGGCAACTAACGGGATCGGGTGGCACGCTAACTTGGTTGACACATGTCATCGTATCCCAGTTGCATAGATCGATGTTCATGCTGTTGATCCCTGGATTGTCTGGTCCAGACTTGATTATTTCCAGACCGCTGCCATATAGCTGGAATATTGCTGAGTGCGGTGTAAAACTAAACTCACTCACTCACACAAAAATCATCATTTATGAAATGAACATATCACAAATTGAAAGCAGTCATTGTATGGATTGACCATATGAAAAACTGAAACATTAAGTTTTACCTCACTGCACTAAATACTAAAATATCTCAAATTTAAGAAAATAAGAACTTTAAAACAATTTCAAACAATAATTATTTTGCCTCAGTTTGCCTGCCTTTGTTTGAGAATCCTAGATAATCTGTGTATTTTATATGTGAACTGCATAATGTTCATCATTTAAAAAAAAGTATAAAGGGCAGAATGAACATTTCAAAACCTTCAAAGAAAACCTGTCAATTTCACAAACAGATTATCACTCTACTTGTAGATGTACGTTGTATTATCAGCGCCAGCTATATTTGGTTTCCACGCACTATGGGACATAAATATTGGAAATACAAATAATATTTTTGTCAGTTTTAGGATTAAGGGTTTAAATTCAACAAAAGAATCACTGTTGCATAATGATGAAGTGTTAATAGTGTCTGTGACTTCGCTGCAAGGAAGAAGTTTGATTACCAAAGTTTTACAAAGCCGAGATTAGAATCCTGTTATGAGACCGATCTCCAGCTGATTGTGTGACATGAAGCAGAGACGTAAATGTTGTCTCGTCTATTTAACGAAAACATTTTATTGGTTTACCTGAGATATTTTTGCACATTTGGCTGTAAATATTTAATAAATTCAAAAAAACATCAGCAGTTTATGAAAGTTCACCCTGATCTTTGACTTGAGGGGTGAAGGGGAAGTCGTACACTTGAAGACATGTTCACAGGGAATGTGACCATGTTGAACACAGCGGGGCTCTGTCAGTTTCTGCAGTGGTTTATAGAGTAGACAGTAGACAGTGTGTAGACACCATCTTGCAAACAGTGTGTTTGCAGAAATAGTTAGCAAACAGCACACACATACAGTTTGCAGATAGCGTGCACATACAGTTTGAATTAGCATTCTACATACAGTTTGCAGAGAGCATACAACATACAGTTTGCAGACAGCAGACTGCATATCATTGTCAGACAGCTCAGTGGTTAAAGCGTTTGCTCATCACGCTGAAGGGTTCGATTCCCCATATGGGTACAATGTGAGAAGCCCATTTCTGGTGTTCCCCGCTGTGATGTTGCTGGAAAATTGCTAAAAGAGGCGTAAAACCACACTCACTCAGACAGCATATTACATACACTTGCACATTGCATACTACATACACTTTACAGAGATCATACTACATACTACATACACTTTGCAGACAGTAGATCACATTTAGATAGTATGCTGCACAGAATTTCAAAAGCATACTAAATAGACCTCCCAAAGCATAAAACATACACTTTGCAGAGATCATACTACATACACTTTGCAGAGATCATACTGCATACACTTTGCAGAGATCATACTGCATACACTTTGCAGAGATCATACTGCATACACATTGCAGAGATCATACTGCATACACTTTGCAGAGATCATACTGCATACACTTTGCAGAGATCATACTACATACACTTTGCAGAGATCATACTGCATACACTTTGCAGAGATCATACTACATACACTTTGCAGAGATCATACTGCATACACTTTGCAGAGATCATACTTCATACACATTTGCAGAGATCATACTGCATACTCATACTTACACTTTGCAGAGATCATACTACATACACTTTGCAGAGATCATACTACATACACTTTGCAGAGATCATACTGCATACACTTTGCAGAGATCATACTGCATACATACACTTTGCAGAGATCATACTACATACACTTTGCAGAGATCATACTGCATACACTTTGCAGAGATCACACTGCATACACACTTTGCAGGCATACACTTTGCAGAGATCATACTGCATACACTTTGCAGAGATCATACTGCATACACTTTGCAGGGATCATACTGCATACACTTTGCAGAGATCATACTGCATACACTTTGCAGAGATCATACTGCATACACTTTGCAGAGATCATACTGCATACACTTTGCAGAGATCATACTGCATACACATTGCAGAGATCATACTACATACACATTGCAGGAGATCATACTGCATACACTTTGCAGAGATCATACTGCATACACTTTGCAGAGATCATACTGCATACACATTTGCAGGGATCATACTGCTGCATACACTTTGCAGGGATCATACTGCACTGCATATACACACTTTGCAGGATCATACTGCATACACTTTGCAGGGATCATACTGCATACACATTGCAGAGATCATACTGCATACACTTTGCAGAGATCATACTGCATACACAGATCATGCAGGGATCATACTGCATACACTTTGCAGATCATAGTCTTTGCAGAGATCATACTGCATACACTTTGCAGAGATCATACTGCATACACATACACACTTACTGCATACACATTGCAGAGATCATACTGCATACACTTTGCAGAGATCATACTGCATACACTTTGCAGAGATCATACTGCATACTGCACACTTTGCAGAGATCATACTGCATACACATTTGCAGGGATCATACTGCATACACACAGAGATCATACTGCAGCAGGATCATACTGCATACACTTTGCAGAAGAGATCATACTGCATACACTTTGCAGAGATCATACTGCATACACATTGCAGAGATCATACTGCATACACATTGCAGGGATCATACTGCATACACTTTGCAGAGATCATACTGCATACTTTGCAGGGATCATACTGCATACACTTTGCAGAGATCATACTGCATACATAGAGATCATACTGCATACACTTTGCACATTGCATACACTTTGCAGATCATATTGCATACACTTTGCAGGATCATACTGCATACTGCATCACACATACACTTTGCAGGGATCATACTGCATACACATTGCAGAGATCATACTGCATACACTTTGCAGAGATCATACTACATACACTTAAAGTCTTTGCAGAGATCGTACTACATGTATTGTAATGTACTACATAAACCTAGAATCTACCTCCCTTGTTCCCTTACACACATACACCATGTACATATCTATTTTATTATCAATAAAACTCACTACTTATTCCACAGCGCAGCCATTGAATGTCCGATGTGTCATCAAAACCGTCGCCAAACAACATCCACAATAGTAAATGTCTATTTATACACATGTTCTATCTTAATATTTCGACAAACAACATGACGAGAGGTTTTATTTCTTTTTAATGTTTATTTCATGGTATATGGGTTTTTGTCTGCAACACAGCTAGGAAGTAAGTCCTCTTGCTATGTTAATTTCCATCGTCTCTTCCCAACACAAGTCAATCAATTGATCAGCCAGTCGATTGTCCTGTGGACAGTTTAGGTAGTGTATATGGCAGACTGACCAGAGGGGGGCCTGTATATGAGAGGGGTTTGTATACAATCTGAGGTGGGGGAACTAACGGCTGTTCTTTGATAATGTTGGACTTTGATGAGGTTGGTTTTTATGAGCATTTTTCAGATAAACTTCAATTTATGTTTGAAGGTTCTGGGTTGGGGAGTGAGTAAAACCAGGTGTCAGCTGTATTCAACAGCAATAAAATGGTGAAACAAAGCGAAGGCACACCAGTGTGGGGTGTGGAACTCTGGGATAGGTGCTCCCGGGGTGGTGGGATTGGGGATAGGCACTCACTTTGACAGCTTGCCTGAATACACAGACATTGATCTGACATGTGGAATTGTGCTTAATCTATAAAAATACCTTTCTATCAAGTTCAATGTACTACATTGACCACTTGCATCTTAGAAGTACCATTCCATCTGACTCACTTCAGTAGACTTTCCTCGACAACATGTGATGAATTATCAACACAGGTGTCAATATCAACCCTCACTGCACGTCATTTCATTGTTGTCATGACAACATGGGTTTACATTTCATGTCAATTTCAACTGAATGACTTGTAGGAAATATTTCCTGCTTTAACCAATACAGAATATTTACCAAACCCAAATATATTTCTGTTCTTTTCCTTGTTCCACATCATGTTAAATTCAAGTGGATTATTCGAAGGAAAGATTTCCGGCTTAACCATGGCTCAAATATTAACACAAACCAACATATATCCTTCTGGTTCTTTTCTCGTTCCATATCATAATTAGTATTACCTCTAGCCACTTTTTAGGCAGTGGGTATCTATTTTACACAGACTGAGTGAGTGGTGGTTGATACTACCCTTTTCGCAAACACCTGTAGTCAGTAGTGATTCTGATCCATTCATTATATTCACGACAAGCATACCTTTTATGCCAAAAGGATTTTGTTCCATCGGATAATCAAAACTGGTTCTTCTCTTGTGTTAGTGTTTTATATTTACCTGTTCCCCAGCTGTTTGCAAACCACCCAAACACCTAATTAGTCACACGTTTTGAGTGACAGATATTTACGTGACGTAACTCAGTAATGAATTCTCTCAGGTTTCACCAGTTGTCAATTTCAGAAGTCGTTAATAATCAAACCAAGAGAAACATGGTAGAAAGCAGATCTTATCGCAAAGACGTATGAGGAAATTACCCAGAATGCATTTGTACTGTCAAATGTTTTAGTGGCCTCCTTGCAGTTTATGACATTAGCATGTCGACATTACGCTTATTTCATCAGTACCTCTGACCAGGGTACATACAAACCTACATGTACGAAACTTCTTGTGAATTATGTTCTTTATTGTTGCTGTCACTTGTCAGTCAAAACAAGAAAACATTCAATCCAAAAGCAACCAGTCAAAAAAAAATAGATTCAAAATATTTTTTTTCCAAGGAAAATTAAGTTTTTTTTCACACATGTCATAACTTATATTGTTTTTCAGCTCTCATTACATATAGAAAAAAATTATATATCGCAAGTGAATGTGTGAGTTACTGATTTATCCACCTAAGCTAGAAATAAAAAAGAGCAGTGAAATTGCCTCATCTGTTTCATATTTAGATCTGTGTATAAAGATTGTGAAGACAAAAATACATTTCAAAACATGATAAGACGGATGATATCTATTTCCTAAAGTCAATGCACTTTACGTAAAGTGATATTCCAACAGCTTCAGACTTTGGGTTTAATTCCACAACTTTTGGGGTACTATTGTTCATGCACTTTCTACCAAGATTTCAAGTCAGCATAAAACTTTTGTTTAATAGTTGTTCAGGGTTACAAAGCTCAAGGCCTCTAAAAGCTTTCAAAGCATTTCAGTAGATGTGTTGAGAACTGAGATACACATGACCGACTCTGACCGACCAGTCCTTCTTTTATCCCTAAATGGCAAGCAGGCATGGTAACAACAAATACCACAGTTTAACATCTGCATTCAAGGATCTGTTACTTGAGCAGGCTGGGTAAGAAGAAATACCATCTTTTAATATCTGCATTCAAGGATCTGTTACTAGAGCAGGCTGGGTAACAACAAATACCATCTTTTAATATCTGCATTAAAGAAACTGTTACTAGAGCAGGCTGGGTAACAACAAATACCATCCTTTAACATCTGCTTTCAGGGATCTGTCACTTGAACAGGCAAGGTGACAACAAATACCATCTTTTAATATCTGCATTCAAGGATCTGTTACTAGAGCAGGCTGGGTAACAACAAATACCATCCTTTAGCATCTGCATTCAGGGATCTGTTACTTGAGCAGGCAAGGTAACAACAAATACCATCTTTTAATATCTGCATTAAAGAAACTGTTACTTGAGCAGGCAAGGTAACAACAAATACCATCTTTTAATATCTGCATTCAAGGATCTGTTACTAGAGCAGGCTGGGTAACAAGAAATACCATCTTTTAATATCTGCATTCAGGGATCAAACCATCGACCTTCAACTCTCCGTGCAGATGCCCGCACCACTCTTACAGACGTGTTTACTTAAATTATGTTTATCTTTTTTAAAGAGGACGTATGCCAGACGATAAATACGAAATATATCTGAAACATTATTTAAGGTAATGATATCATGGGGGGATGCTGCACGTTGCTCTCACATGTAGATCTTGCGTTGTTCATTGCATGTTTCTCTCGTAGATTTCAATTACAGTTTTTACCCCAAGAAAACAATGAGTGATGACATTGTCCCAAGTCAGAGAAATTACTGTCCCCACCAGCTGACAAGGGAATTTGGTGCGCTATTTGTAATCTACGGGCCACACAGACCAATGGACGAGACACCTACGCACATTTAGTGTAAGTTTACACCCACCTGCTCCGAACTTAACTACCCTGTTAAAAAACATGAAGGTCTGGTAAAGAAGGTTGTTGTTTTCAGATAGCTATGTCAGGATAAATTTGTTTTCCTCTAACTTGATAAATTACTACAATTTACATCGAGTACATCATTCTGTTACTTAAAGGGAGTTTTCTTAATATTTCATCAAACTCTGATATTTACCTCCAAACAATGTTGTCCCATTTAATTGCTCTTAGATCAAATCCAACGAGTGATGGCTATCATTAAAATGATCTTCAAGAACAAATGTAAGATTTATGCATGACCTCATATCAATTTTCAAAGACCCCATCTTATATCAGTACCTCAAAATGTCAATATGTTTTTTGAGAATTTACACCGAGAATGATAGCAAGGTCACAAGAAAAAGATAAATAATATTTTGAAGGGTTGTGTAATTTACGCCTTGTCTGCTGTCATTAGTTTCCGTGGGGATGACTTTGACTGACAGGCATGGGGGTACTTAGTCCCCTGTCAACATCCTGTGGGGGCTCTCTGCAGCCTGTGGGGTGTTATCAGACCAGGCTACTTACAACACCTCCAGCAAAGATAGCCCTACACCCAGGTACTCTGCGGGCTTCCTTCACTATCAGCCGGTTGGCGTTGTTTGCTGTGTCTGGACAGTATTATAATACACTGTTGTGATTTAAATACCATCAACTGGATCATGTAAGGATGTATATTTTTAAACTGACACCTTCAAAATATATTCAGCGAAATCATAACTTTACTGACTGAGTTTGGTTTTCGACGCGTTAAGCAATATTCCAGCAACATCACAGCAGGGGACACCAGAAATAGGCTTCACACATTGTACCCATGTGGGGATTCAAACCCGGGTCTTCAGTGTGACGAGCCAACGCTTTAACCATTAGGCTACCTAACCGCCCCCATAACTTTACATTCAGATACCTGTTGATACATATACCATGGTGTTTTGCATCATATGCTTGTTTTCTGAAATCTTCACACATCTAAATTTGGATACAAATGTACTTTGATGATACAAAATTTTAATTTTTTAAATATAATTTATATCATCATGACCTGCTTTCTATACACATAAGATCAGTTATTTGTTAACCAAACTGGAGTATTGCACCAATGTTCTATATTTTCCACCATATTGTGATGCCAACTTTTTAAAAACACATAAAGTTCACAAAAACATTCAGATGGAAGTCGACAGATGTGTGCATGTTAATATAAAATAACATGGATGCAATCTAACTGGCACTATATAACAATGACGTGGTTCACTGAGGTGTTGGATATCTACGTGGTTTCTAAAGTTACTCTTGTTAATCAATTTTTGCTTTAATCTTGGATTATTTTCAGACTGATATGATATAAAGAGATTATCAGCCTTGTATTTTTCATATAATCATGTACTGCAAATATACAGGGCCTTGATTTTCGAAGCTCTCTTAGTGCTAAGATAGTCGTAAGTTAATGTTAAAGTATGGCTCTTACGACTCTCTTAGCGCTAAGAGAGCTTCGAAAATCTAAGCCCTGAAGTATAACGTTCGTCTCATCAAGGGCAGATAATCTGTATGTTTTTTTCTTGTTTTTCAGAAAACCATATAACACACATAAAATTGGAGATCTTTTGTCCTTAATGTCTTCATATGAAAGTATTCCAATTGAAAGATCATTTCTCATTAATCATAAGTGGGTTTGTTACCTAGATTTGTAGACAGACTAAGATCCAGAATCTGTTGATTGACAGGTGATGTCGAGTCCATCTTTAGATGTTATATGTCACTGTGACCTGATATGTACAAGCCATATACATGACACGTGCAATGTACACTTGACATATCACCAATACAAATTACCGTAACATTGTGCCCATTTAACAGCTTAGATCCTTCCCAGAAATTGACTAATCTAATAAAAAGGTGCGTTTCTCGAAACTGCGTCAAACACTTGTATCAAGTATGGTTTCATGACAATTTTTCCAGCCATTGATTATACCATTACGGACATCAACACCTTGGCATGAAGCGTGAGAGGTATCATCTCATATATAAAGAATCACATTTCATAGATCCATAATTTTGAACAAATTGCATCAATTACAGATCTTTTCCCCTCAAATATTTTAACACTCTTCCATTTAACACCTGATGGAGTTTATCCTGCCTCAAAATTGTTCAACAGAGTATACGAAAACTTAAACATTTTCCTGACTGTAAAAGTTTCACGAAAGGTAATTCAGTCTTGCTTGGTCAGTCAGTTGAATCCGTTTCATCTCTAATAACCTTCATTGTGAAGAAAATATGAGACATCCACTGGAGTACATGCTTGACAGGAAATGTACAAGCGACATCTTCTTGTTGTCAATAGCGAAATGAACAAGGTGGCAAACAATCGGAGTGAATGGTGTCCCGGCAGCAGTTGTGGGTACATTGTTGTACATTTCACATGCTGATGATCGCACATGGAGTCTTTACCTCCATCATTACACCTGACCTAGTTCCTTTGAAATCGACATGATCTAACATAATATATGACTCACATTAAGAGCACAAAGAGTAAAGGAGTGGATAGGAAAAATGATGTTCTTTCCTCAGAGATAACGCAAATCAGTCAGGTGGGTTAATGGTTTAGTATCACTCAAGCTACAGGGGACAGGATGGGTTCAAACACTGTCACCGTGGGAGATTCAAACATGGTTTTTAAGCAAACACCTTAACTATTAGGCTACTTTACCCCTCACTCACTTTACAATTATAGAACCGTGAAGATCCGGGTTAGAATTGGTCTTCAGCAACCCATGCTTATCGTAAGAGGCGACTAAAGGGATTGGGGGTCAGACTTGCTGACTTGGTTGACACGTGTCATCGAATCTCAATTATGTAGATCGATGCTCATGCTGGATCACTGGATTGTCTGGTCCAGACTCAATTATTCCAGACTGCCACCATATAACTTGGAAATTGCTGATTGCGGTGTTAAACAACAAACCTACAGATTTACCGTTATGGTGAGGGAATGAGCTGGTCTTAACGCCGTCTTAACCATATTCCATATATCACAGTGTGTCAGCTGGCTGGGGGAGCAGAGCTTGTTGTAGTGCAGTTGTTAGGTATTTACCACTGTGCTGTTTGTTGTTAATGCCTCACTCAGCAATATTCCAGCTATACGATGGCTGTCTGTAAATTATCAAGTCTGGACCAGAAAATCCAGTGATTAAAATCATGGTGAAAAGCATAAGCATGGGTATGGTGTTGACAAACCGAGAATTAGGATGAACTAGGTTCGAAAACCCTTGACCATAGGATTCTGGTGTTCCCAAGGGAGGTAACTCTGCACAGCAAATTGAGACTTAGAAGACTGAACCAACTATAGCCTGTTCACAAATACATGTCTCTGGAATGAGGGATGATTGTTATCTTGTCTTTCAAATTATGAGTCATGTTTACAATCTGCTAAAATGACAAAAAATGGTGAATAGCCTGTATTCAAAGTCATAAACTAATTTCAGGATTACAAAGAGTTGAACTGAGGAAATGGTGATCCTGTTTTAGAAATAATGAACTCAGTTCATGATAAGCAAATGGGTAAAAGTTGTGATCTTATCTCAAGACAGAGATTCATGAAGCCACAATTTAAACTTTACGGTTTTGCAATGTTTTCATATTTAATGGACATCACTTTAAACATTGACTCAACTGAAGAACTTTTTGAAATCCCTTAAGACAACTGCCGAGAAAATGTTTGAGAGATAAAGTTTGTAATACCAAACCTTAAGTGTGGTATCTCGTTCAAATCAGCAGAAAATCCCCTTTCTGATGAAACCCCATTACCCATAAATTTTATCCTAATATTTAACGAAATTTTAAAATGGCTTAAAGTTGCAAAGCCAACAATAGAGAGGTCAGTGTTATGCTGGATGACTGATGGGGAATGGCAGGCTAAGAGTAGGGAGGAGGTATCACTTTGTGGTGGCCAGTGTCCACTTAAGTTTGACCGGTGGTAAGACAAGTGCCCTCAGGTGAACATGAGCATTACCAGGGTCAGTGAGATGGTCATCAAAGGCCTTGCTGGACACTCAGGAAACAGTGGAAGGACAATGGTCAATATTGACTCAGATCTCCTTAACAAGATAAACACATGATACTGTCCCACTATTAACAGCTGAACACAGTCGGCATTAAAAGTTTGGGATAGAGTCTAAAGAATAATGCTGAATATTGTGTGACATAAAATCATACTACTTTACGGAGTTGAAATCAAATGCTTTCCTATGAGTTGCATCAGAACACACTTCCAGGAATCAATTATTTCTGTAAAAGAGTAGTTACCATCCAAACTACCAATCTGGGAATCAAACCAAGTCCCATGTGTGTGCTTAGCAAGAACATATACCACTGGCCTAATCCATCAAAAGAAATGAGATATTCTTCATATTTCATAGTGAATCTATAAGTGCTATCCTTCTCTCTAAAACCAAACAGAAGCAAAATGGGTAACCGTGGTAACAAGTGATGGAATAAATCTTTAAACAATGTCAATACTATGTAATATTTAAAAAGTGAGAGTGTAAATTCAAACTAAAAACAGACATGGTTACATCTTATTTTTCTATGAATATTTATATACATGTGAATTATGATTTACATATTGATTGGAAATATATCAAACCAAACACATTAGAACTAAGTGACCACAAGGCTTACTGAGGGAAACATTATTTTTGTATTATATTATATTATTGTAAATCAAACCATTTGAATAAAACAATTAGGTGTATCAAATGTTCACGATAACACAGCCCCCCTGCGAGTCGGATGAACATTTAGAAATGTACTTCGTCGAAAAACTTACAAGAAATGTTTTGATGGCTTTGATCAGTAAATCATTACCAACATGAATCAATGTGAGTTAATATGTTACACAAACTTCACAGGATCTTTGAAGATCCTATTTCAAGATTTTCAAATCGGAATATTTGGATGATTAATCAATATACACCCTGGCTGATTAGGTACAATTTTCTGGGGCCACAGGCAAATAAATCTTAAGAGACCTGGTGGTTTCGTCCATTTCTTTATCTTGGTTTTGGCATAATCCACATGGTTATTTGCAGTGTAAAACATTACAAAAAGGTTCAAAGTTTGACAAAACATTTAAAGGATAGATGGATGACTAACTGCGAAGAACTTTGATTCCACTTCAAATAGTTTTTCCTGATCTGTTTCATGTATGGGCCCAAAACTATTTGACAAAATCATAGGAAAATTGAAGTTAAAAGTTTTACATTCCAAAATGAAAACATAAATTATTATCAGGTTAATATCCAGGTTTTAATTAATATTTTGTAATGATCACAGCAATGTAATTTGTATCTCGCGTAGTATGTGAAAAACATCCTTTCCTGTGGCTTATTTTGTTTCAACCCTGTTGACCTAAGAAGAATTTGTGAACTTCAAATTTAAATTAAAATAACATACTTTCCTGACAACACACGCTACCTGTACTTGTAGCCACATGTGCAAAACATTAGAACTATCTAAGTGATGGAAGGATGAGGGGAGCAGGGAGAGAATCAACAGGGAGGGTGAAAGTGTGAAAATTAAAACAAAATAGAGCTGACATTCTTTAAAAAAATGGTTGGAGAAAATTTGAAATAGACATTCATGCCAAATATATACATTCAATAATATTGATGACCTAGTCGTGTATCATATCTTCTATGGCTGTTTCTTTCTGGAACAGGTGCATCTGTTTACGCAGTGTGAGAGACCTCTTCCATAGCCTTCTCGCTGTAGTCCCTTTAGCTCTGTGCATATTACTAACACAGCATTGAAGCCAGCAATTCTCACCTCATCTGTACTTTCGAAATAATTAATACATTCTATCATACCCCTTCAACAGATAACGCCAGATCAATCCAAGCTATACAACGATAACATAGCTAGCATTTCCTCAGGGTCGGATTCAACTTCTCTTCAAGCCACAAAACAAGGGCTAGGGGGTTGAAGCCTTACAGAGGGCCAGAGTTGGGTTCGATTGCTTGGCCGATAAAGTGTATAAAACTCTAATTAGGGTTCATGTAAAAATGTGTACCTCTCCCGGAAATGTCAGGCATATCTTGCAGCTTTGGCATCAAGCAAAATAGTTCTATTGTAAAAATGTCACAGAGCTTTCTGAGATGATATAGCAATGCCAGGAAGACATAGGATTTAGCCATTGCCTGAGTAACATACAAAAAACGATTTCTATACTTGTTGAACTTCTTCGGCAAAAGTGGAGATATTTGGATTAGTGTGATCAATATTTTCTTGACTATTTCCATCTTAAAAAGGGCTAAAATGATCATGTGTTTGTAAACTTTGACAAGTGTTGTTGAAAGTTGAATTATAAATTGAAATTGAAAAAAAGGACACAGATATAATAAGATGTTCGAAAACACATAAATCTACTTTATTCTATATGCTGAGATAATTTATTTATTTACAAAAAATACATTATTGATATATTTAAATGATTTTTATGGCATGATATAAGCAATAATATCTCCATTACAGATATATTCAGAGTTTATCAGAGACATTATTATATTCTTTTAAATTTTATCTTCAAACTTACAAAAGAATATCCGTAGAGCTTCACCATTTATTTTCTTGTCGGAAACAAAAACAGACTTTTTCAAGAGCTGTCATCACGTAGGTTTCCAAACAAACAGGACGAGTGAAAAAGACATGCTAAAAACGTTCACCCCAGCTCACGCCAAGCTCACACTCAACAAACACCTAATAAAATAGCAGATTTATTTCCATTCTAACGCATACAATATTTTTTACACATTTTTTAAAAAATGATCAAAATCTCTGTTTAAGATACCAAAGTTAGGGTTAGCAAATCAGATCGGCCAGGAAAAACATGAAAAATGTCTTCATGAAGGAAGTATGTTGAAATAAATCTCTAAACTATCGCGATGATCTCATAGCAGAAATTTACACTTGTCAATCAGGACATTTATACTATAAAGAATTACTCAGAACCTATTTCTTATCATGATGACAAAAACGCTTCAACGTCAGGAACGCAATGTTCATTTCACCTGTGATCTGTCAGTTATGCTTATGGATAGCCATATCTTATGCAACTGACGCCTGGCTTTTATAAACATACCTAACAACAATAAAATCACGTTCTGGTGAAACCAGAACCCCTCTTATCCGAGACTGCAGACCCCCGAAACCTCACCCCTTTTATCACAAGTAGGCGTAGACTGGGTTAGGCCACTTTGTTCTGTAGTATGGGACGAGATGTGGCATGATATTCGGCAATTTACGAGGCTAGAATATTAGCTATTGAAAATATGACGACAGTCCCCTCCTTGTTTTATAAAGGGTCAGGAAGCTAAAAGCATGCTATTGGGTACTTTTAAGTGCTGATGGATTATCTTTCCACAGAACCCGTCCCATCTTGTCTCCAGCACAAAGGCAAATTCTTCATGATTATGTAAATTGTAACATCATTTTATATTTGTGTTCATTATTGGTATTGTTTGTACTGCTTTGTGAAAATGTGTAAAAATAATTAAAAACTTTTGATTTGATATATGCTTTTCATTATAAATTATTCACAATGGAAAAAGAGGTGTAATTGTATTTCTGTGTTATTCATGATATCAGCTGTACAAGTCACAATCTAAATGGAAAATAGCGAGGAGCTTTCATTTTTCTTTGCAAATTTCTCATTGTTAGCAATTTTCAAACTTTTATCAAAACGTCAACTGTTAGTAAAAAGGTTACAATACATCAAATTTATTTTTCATGTATTACAGAAGTTTCTGGAAAGCAGAATATAAATTTGATTTATTCAATTTCCTTTCCAGTTTGATATATACTGCTCCACTGTCGACGGAAAATTGTTTTCAGTGCTTCACAAAACTAATTCCAATACGACAAGTGTATATTTAAGAAGAATGTCAGTTGCTTACCCCCATCACATGTTGATAAGTAATCTGTTTTGTGTACAAAATGACACAAAAAATTACTGTTTCAATTTACATATTTATTATCTTGCCAAATTTTAGATAATAGTCAAAATGTTAACTTAAAAAATGTACTTATTTTGGTTGGAAGGATAACGTTCCTGCTTGATGGTGATAATATTGATAATATAATATATAATATAATATATTGATGATGATGATGATGATGGTGGTGATGATAATGATGATGACGATTATCATCCTTGCTATTACTAACCCTCAACTACTTCACAACACTATGACCAGTCTGGAATATTGACCACATGTCAAGACGTAGACATTTCCATGAAATCAACCTGAAAGTGACATGGTCAGATTTCAACTGATCAAGTGTCAATCAGAATGTCTAGTCTGGTTCCCTGTCTCCTCTCCCTCCTTCACCCCTTTGCATCCCCTAATAGGCCTTTTACCCCTGAAATACCTCCATTAAGTTCATATCACAGTATAGTGAAACACCATGAAAACGCATAAAGGATTTTGACTCTAGATAAGTAACAACTGACTGGAGTAATATGTTCAGAAATTACTATGTGAATGTGGTGGATTCAAACTCGACTCAGACAGTGTGACTGCATTACTACCCATTTTCTCTTTTTGTCAATTTGTTGAAAATTATTTCAAATATTTGACTATTCACCTTCAGTTTGGATCATCATTATACATGAACTAATGCCCATTAGCAAACGGGATTGCCCATTACATTATATAACAATACATGTTAAAAAGAGTTTTATTAAAAGGCTTCCTTAAAAAAGTTATTGAAGTACATTTACCAGGGAGTACTTCAGAACACTGACCCCCTGATTATCCCTGCCATGCTCCCTAAATCAAAGACACTACACCATCCCTTTCTATCACCCTGAGAACATACTAACACGACCCCCTCTCAAGACTGCTTGTCTCCCTCCCGAGTTGAAAAGTCAACCATGTTCCTCCAGCGGGCGGTCACTCGCGACATCCTTATCAGCCTTAGGTCAGCTGTTTACTTGACACGTTCAGACAGTGAAAGGGTCTCGCTTGTATAGTGGCGCGTGGCCAATATAATTTCAGTTTATTTTTCTGTCTTGAGGGCAAACAAACATTATGTCTCACTGACAATTACAATGGTGAATGTTTCGACCTCTCCTGCGCGACTTTGTGATCGTCGGGGAACCGTTGTAGATTAAACAAGGGAGAGTAAATTACCTGATTAGTGAAATCGACATGAGTTGTTGTCTATTTCAAGACTGGTGTGAGGAGCTGTAGATTGCTGTACTTAGCTCTATAACAGTAACATACCTCAGTCCATACTGAATTTACAAAAATGTATATTTAAACCTAACAACATTTCCAACACAATTGACTAACTACTTGTCAAAGTCGCCATAACCCGTTACGTGAGTGAATTCACCTAAGTACATGTACCCATTTCGGGCAGTGTCACACTAATTACATATATTCAAATACACAGTCCCTTTAATAACCCGCAGTGTGTAATTCATCACGCATTTCAATCACAGCGCCTCAGAAACACCAGAATGAACCTACACGTAAAAATACCCAAGGCAATCGCAAAACCAGTGCGAGAAAAAGACGCTAACGGATTATGGAAACTTACGTAATTACTCCCCACTAAATCCCCGAAAACCATCGCAAAAGGTCAACGTTGTCAATTGCATCTTAGTCGTCGCGTATATCATGTAGATTTCACTAGCCCGCTACAACAGCCAGCGTTCGCTACCCGCTGTCGCTCTTATCCATTGCATGTGAGTTGTTGTCCGTATGCGTATGGCGGCCGTCGCAGTCGCTCCAATCTCATCTCTATTGATTTTACAACTTTTTACTCCTTTAGGCTAAATAAATGTTTACATTCAACAACAATTCTAAGACCACAGGAACTGATGGTAAAACTGATATATTATGACAATTTCATATTAACCCGTTATGTCCTTTTGACCGGAGAACCGATAGGTTGACTAATTGAATCTGGGCATATCTACAGACGTCAGTCGTCAAAACACAAATGTGATTATACAGTAAAGGTTTGCTAATACCAGGCTAATACAATGAAGTGAAATAAACCCCACGACAACGATACGTTGTTATAAAGTAAGTTGATTTAATTATCATAAATCGATATTAGCCGGAATTGCTTCTGGTTATACGAAATGGCAACAGTTGTCAAATGAATTTCGTCAAATATGTGACAGAAATTAATTATAAACTACATAGCTGCTTATTTCAAGTGTATATCTAGCAGAACATGTATGCGTTAGTGGACAGGTCAGGTAAGTTTTCAACATATTGAAATAATGCCGAGTTTTGCGTATCGAAGGAAGTATTGGTGTAAATTCGAGCGTGAGTTCGAAATGCGTTGATATAGATTCATATTGCAACTTTGATCGGATTAAAGGTTTGTATTTCATTCTATCAAAGAAAATGACATCACGGTTGAACGTTTCCCCGACAAAATGGTATCAAATTCAGACAATTATAATAATGGAGACAGTCCTAAGTCGCCGAAAATGCAACACTGGCCAAAGTTCGTGTCACCTGCCTTTCCAGGTCTGTACCTACCACGCACATATCTTTGACGTAATTCCAAATTTGACAATTGTATGACAACTTGGTAAACTGATGAGTCCAATAGGGAATAGATTTACAACTTATTCCAACCGTTTTGACACAGGGTTACGACTGTTTGAATAATCTAGCGACTTATGAAGATCCGGCACGCACTCTGATCGTTGTAGGTGTGAAATAAAGTGCCTGGTGAAATGACTGGAAACTGAAGCTATTTAACGAGACGAAAACTATGTGTACCACGGTTAAGATGCATGGGCTTAGCACGTGCGATATCTCACCATTTGTCTACGAAAATAATTCAGATATACGCTGTTAAACAACTGTCGAAACTTGTCAACATTTCAGCGACGCGAATCTCGCAGGCTGAACAGTACAGCCGCTCGCTGTCGACTGTACATCTGTAGGAATAATTGAGTGGCGATGGTGTCTGTGGTTTTGATGATGGACAAAAATAGGAAAATGAGAGAAAAAGTACTTACATTGGATTGGTGACGTTCCAGTGAACAGTATATCTTGCCGCTTCAATGACCCGATCTGACAGCAAGGAATATATCCATATCAGAAGTACTGTAAACACTATATTCCACGACATGGTGAAATGTGGTCCCCGATTCCTTCAAACTATTTATCCAACTTGATACTTCTTTCAAAAGTCGTTCACAAGTAAACCATACAGTAGGATGTCATCAACTCAACGCCAGACGTCCCAGAGGTCGGCCTACCCGGTCAAAATCTACCATTAGCAGCGCACTCGCGTCTCTTTCTGTTAACCCACGAGCGTGCGATAACAACAGTGTGAGGGGGCTTGGAGGGAAAGGGAGGTAACTCTAGTACGGTCAGGTGTAGCGATGGAAATAGACAAGCTACTGGTGACAGCGGTGAGTGTTGTCACTGGAAATAAACTAGCAGATCAGATCGGGAGGAGTTTAGAAACGTCGATCTTATTTCACTAGGATCCGTCTCAGCGCATTTGAACTTCTTAGGTAATTACGCGCTTAAAGCAACTTTGTAATGAGATATTTCCTTTGGTTTTTCAAGATGTATTTTCCGTTCAACACAATTGCTACTGGTGTTAGGCCGTGTTTTATTGGCTTATGATCGGAGAATTACACTGACGATAGTGTGTAAATATCACTCCTAGATTTAAATGCCAATCATATTACGATAACACTGATATCAACTCGAGGGCAGTTTATACACCGTTAGCTTACAAAGATATATGGCTGTGTTATTTCCTAGTTTTTGTCTCCTCGACTTCGCTGTTAGTGACAGGTATAGGAGATAGCCATGCTCATTATCTAAACCCAATTTGTCACCGATTACTCTATCTGTGTTTTGTTCTTTCGTCTCCCACCGTGTCAGATATTTTTGTACAAATCGTTATCAACGGAAATGCTGCACCCAAACGTCTTAATGTAAAATATATATCAACTCTTCAAATTATGCATATTTATTTTCAAGATAATTTCTTTTTGCATATATCCCCAGTAATTCGATATTCATTTATCTATATATTTACCATTCTAGTACGTTCCTACTTTCGGTGTAATTTATTTTATCTTTAATTTTCTTAAATTGGTAATATTCCTTGATCCCGTTTATATGTATATAGTGTATATATTCTAGTTTATATAGGTTTTCTATAAGTATTATTTCCTTCTCTTTAACCTTTACACAAACGCAACTTCATTCCATTTCTAAAAATAAAGTATTTTAAAATGTTCCAAATCAGGTTAAAATAATTTTAAGCGTTTAATCGTATTTTTCGGGAGAACGAATATTTTCATTCAATGTTACTTGACAGGATAATTTTTATTTTTATTTTGGTATATAAAACATGGCTGGCCACATGGAGGAGTTTCTATGTCAATATCACGTTTATTCATGCCAGAGTATTTCACCCTCTTCAACCAAGTTAGTGATACATTTTATCAGTGCATTGCGCTACAATTATATTTGGCCGCCATTTTCCGCATTGCTACCAATCCCGTAACCTTGTTTTGAATTGTCGTCGCTGTAATGATTCATAATTCAAACAGTCCAAATAGAATGCTGCTGGTAACTGAATCGTGTTGAAATACACATGAGTAAATTAAATACTGGAATTGCGATCTAAATTTATATGAATCTCATTATCCGTAAATATGATATCGTGTCCATTTTGTGTAAAAAGAGATACAATCTTTTGTAAAATTTGAAAAATATTACTTAGTAAATGGATATTTGGCATTTCATTGCCTTTTATGGACGACAGGTAGACATTAAATTAAATTAATTTGTTTACTGTCGTATATGAAATAAGGAATATATGATTATATTTTTGTTCTGAATGCAGATAGTGAGACTCAAAGAGTTCAGAATCTAGATAGTCATTGTGAAATATACATCCAGCATGTTTCAATGCTCTGGGGTTCACTTAACACCCCAGGGACATATTTCATCCTTACTTTTAGAATAAGGTACCCGATCGTGAGGGATGTTGTAACATCATTTAAATATTGATACCGACCATTGGTCATGACGTATGTTTACATAACATACCAGCGATGGTTCTTGTATAAATTAGAGCTGTTTAAATCGACCAAAGATCAAACAGGTAGAGGAATTCGGCAGCATCGCTAATTGATTATAGTAGCTGCAAAAAATACACATACATAATGAGCAATTTGCCCAAAGACTCTTAAATGATTAATACTTGACGGACGTGGCCATGAAATCCCCTTTGTCCCAGATTTCATTACCATGGTGACCTAATCTCCCCGCGTGGGGCGTTATCTCCTCATATTAGGCCATAATCGCCCTAGTCTAATTAAGTAATCGCCAACAAATCGCCATATTGCTTCGCGGACGGTATTCGATTATTGAACTGTCGAGGCGGAAGGTGATGATGTCATAAGTTGGTCGAGCTGTACTAAGGTGGCCGCGACACTCCCGAAAGTTGGATCGGATAAGGATAGAATTTCAAGTTTTATTAAAGCGGTAATATCATTTCTGAAATATAATTATTCGAAAATTATTAGAGTGTAGTCATTGTCTTCTTATTTGATGGGCATTTTAGTTGAGGTGATGAAGACTGATGACAGTTTTTATGGATATACAACTTCTCTTCTTTGTTGTTAACGACATTAGAATCTATGTCGAAACGTCGCCTTTCACAGAATAAAGGAAGTTGTATATCCATAAAAACTGTCATCGTTCTTGGTCATTGTCTAAGTAATTTAATTCAATGACAATCTGTCTAGTCAGATGACGACAAAGTCCCGTTTATAGGAAACGGTAAATACCTACTCGAAGACAAACTGGCATTGTGATTGAACACTTTGATAGCTAAAATACATCATTGAAGTGTTGATTGTTTAGGTGTAGTGTGGATGAACGTTTGGGATATCTCACTCAAGGAACAGACGGACAGTGTCGCCCGAGGATGCCTCACTGTAAACGTATTAAAGTTATGGTTGACATTCGACAATTTCAGAAATGTCACAAAATGTAATTTTTTATGAAGACTTGATGTCTGACTCTAGCTATCACCACACATCCGTGTCTGTAGTACTTACAGCAAACGAGAACAGGTCATCATGTCCGACAAGTGATAGCATGTTTACATGATTACAACCACGCACCTATTGACATCGATAACAATAGTATTAATCATCAACTGCATAGTTTTAGTAGTGTTCCCCCTAGGATTCAGAAAGGGCAGGGTAACTTAAACAAAAAGGGCACTTCATAATCTAAAAGGGCACTTTGGTGAGGATTATTGAAAAATAACAATAACAAAATGTATATGAAGTCAAATGCTCTTATAATTTTATTTCTAAAGTTCATTTATTACTCTTCTCATTTTGTATTTTAAGATCAAAATTTGGAAAAAAAGCATTCACATTTGTTTACAATTTCACAAAACACGCAAACAACAATTTACAGTTTTGTTTTCTTTCTTGCCAAGCATCTGTTCACACTTTTTTTCAAGTCAATGTCTGAAACTGATCGATGCATTCAGACTAATCAAGAGAAGTCTGTTGCAATTTTGAACACTGAGTCTGTTTCTATGATCTGTCACAATCAGTTTCACTTTTGAGAACACTCTCAACTTCTAGAAGTGGACAATCACAGTTGCATGAATGGACAGTGATTGAACAATGTTTGGATTCAAGTTTCAAGTTGAGGCTTGAGTCTTCAAATGGTGGAGGGTGAACTGGTGTCAAGCTCATTTCTTGACTCCACTCAATCTGTGATTCTGCCCTTGGTGTTCATTGCTAAAAGCATAATGAACAAACCATCATTCCCTTCTTTTTGTCATCTTCTGAGTACCTCGACCAGGGACGTTTTGTTGCCACTTTGTGTCAAATGCAGTCTTGTGACCACCATCTTTCTTCTGTGTTGGATTAACTGACTCTGTCTCGTGTGCCCTTGAATTTTCATAGGGAAACTACCTCTGACTCGTCTAAGTCCGGTCTGAAAAAAATATATACAAAGTTAATATACCATATTCAAAATATTCTTAGATGTTAAATTTGCAATCATAATTATTAAAACAAAAATACACAAGTAATACACCTGAACGCAAGTATCTACTGTGGAGAGCTTCGACAAGGGTGTGGCTTCCCATTGTTTGAAATCGTAAAATAGTTTTTCGAAAAGACTTACATTTTTATGAAATCGACAGTAAACACTAAAAACAAGGCTACCAAGTGAAGCTGTTATGCAAGCTGTATTAACTATTTCATTTCCCAGGACAAACAACAAAATAATTCAAGATCAATTTCAAATTGCCGATGGATTCAAAAATGGCGGACATTTTCGAGTTTCAGATTTTCACCTAAACAGCACAGTCACATGAATATCGGTCCCCAAACGTACCAAAATACATCCCATGTAGAAAGGGCAGGGCGCAAAATGTGCCTATTAAGAGTACGCTCTGATGTATGAATGTTTTATTCACATGTCTGGTTTGAAAGTCTGTCCCATCCTCGGGGCCCAAGGAAATAAAACATCTTATTTACCTCGGACATAAAACATACTATTAACAGAATCTGCTTGTATTTGCCCCACGACAGTGTTAAAATGCACTAGCATTACTTGGTGTATGCAAAAACTGATAATTTTACATGTCCACAGAGATTCTGATAAAGATCGCATTGACCATTCTCTTGAAATACGGTTCCAAGTCAAGAGCTGGATTATATCTTTCGACCTCGTTGACACAAGTTGCTCGGTGCTGCAACCCATCCCCGCGACTACTGTTTCAAATACGACTAGGAATCTATTAATTAGTATTTTTACCCATGTTAGCAAAAGGAATCAGCCGTCTCGTCGTTGAATTATGCACAACGTTAAGTAATGATCAATGTTAGTTACCCAACCTCAGCCCCAAGGGAGGTAAGTGATGTCGGCCGTGCATTGTTTCAAGTGCTGACATACAGCCGTAAGTGCGTTTGTATTTGGTACTTACGCGTGGACGGGGAAGATTCCATACCGAAATACAAGGAAAGCCAATAATTGTGACATTGATTAATTGTTACGGGCTTGACCTATTGATAGTGCTTTAGCCACAGAAAACTCTTATTAATATTATCAACGGTTAATAAATCATGTTGTACAGCTTGAGATATTAACACGATTATGCTTGAATTAACGACCCTTTAGTTACACATACAAAATATGACATTTAAAAACAAACAAAATCCACTAACACCTTTCATTAAAAAATCACACCAATACATTTTTGAGGAGTCAGTTAACACCAAGTTAGTAAAATCTGTATATATGTGAAGATAAATTATATTAAACGCATTTACACACTCCAACAACACAAGGGAGATAACTCTTCGTCACGGTTCGATGACCCATCAAGTTAGTTTCGTTCACAAGTACAAGCGTCCTCAGCCAAGCATCATTTGTGTTCAAATCAGATGTTTTCATGCATTTTATCTGTGACCAGTCAACACAAGGGCCTAATTGCAAGCCATTATTATGGGAATGTGAAACACAAAAAGTCCCAACATAACAAACAATTATACAGTTGTATGAAATGTATTTACGTGGGCTAAATGGGTGATAAATACCAGTCCCTCATGGGAATCAGAGTAACGCAGATAGGTCTGGAGACAAATGTTCGGAAATTGTTCATTATTATTATAGCTTCAGCAAGATAAGTTTGAAATATTCTGGCGGTGAGGTAACCTAGTAGGTAAAGCGTTCGCTCGTCACGCTGAAGATCCGGGTTCGATTCCCACATGGGTACAATGTGTGAAGCCCATTTCTGGTGTCCCCCGCCGTGATATTGCTGGAATATTGCTAAAAGCGGCGTAAAGCCAAACTCGCTCACTCACTCATTGAAATATTCAAGGCGAACCAGTGATTGACAGAATGAGCATCGGCGAGAAGACACATCCAGTTAGGTAATGCATTGTAACCACCCACCGTCACTGGGGTGGTGGGGATAGCCCAGTAGTTAAAGCGTTCGCTCGTCATGCCGAATATTCGGGTTCGATTCCCCACATTGGAACAATGTGTGAAGCCCATTTCTGGTGTCCCCCGATAATGCTGGAATATTGCTGAAAGCGGCTTAAAACAGAAACTCACTCACTCACTCATCATCATTCGTCACCATTTATAGTCGTATGACAATCATGGACTGACTGACTGAGTTTAGTTTTAAGCCGCTTTTAGCAATATTCCAGCAATATCACGGCGGGGTACACCAGAAATGGGCTTCACACATTGTACCCATGTGGGGAATCGAACCCGGGTCTTCAGCGTGACGAGCCAACGCTTTAACCATTAGGATACCCTACCGCCCCGACAATCATGGAACACGAGGGAGCTATTCTGCCTTCGACTCCCGCCGTGATTTATGACATTCGACACTGAATTGGACACACATTTTAAAGGTGGTCAGGGATCAGTAGTTGTAATTTTCTCTCTGTGATACTTGAACAATTATGCTCGAAAGATGAAATATGAATATTGTTTGAGTGGTTTCGTTTACACACCCAGAGAATCGGGATCTACCACTAAGCATGGTTTGAACTATTTGTATGTTTGTTTGTTTGTTTGTATGTTTGTTTGTTGTTTTACGACAGCTACATGACGGTGGTCTGTACGCAATCGAATCTGAACCATACAATCCAGTGATTGATATCATGAGCATCAATCTGGAAGTGGGATACGATGCATCAACCAAGTCAGGGACACACACTACACAACTCGGTCAGTCGTGTTTTAATACAAGCATGGGTTGCTAAAGATCGGTTCTAAGTCAGGCCATCACTGACTGACTGAGTTTGGTTTTACGCCGCTTTTAGCAATATTCCAGCAACATCACGGCGGGGGACACCAAAAATGGGCTTCACACATTGTACCCATGTGGGGATTCGAACCCGGGTCTTCAGCGTGACGAGCCAACGCTTTAACCACTAGGCTACCCAGGCCATCACAATGGGGAACATATGAATGACAGTTCAAGGAACTTAGAGCTTGTAACGTTAGGTCTCTACAGGAATTAGATATATAGGTTCCAATTATTCCTGCATTTTGCCTTGGGCTGCTGCTTGCATTCATCTCACTTTCATAAGGTAAATGGATATTTCATTAACTGTGTTAATTGTCTGAAAAGAGATTCCATATATTCATATTTTTATATATCATCAGAATGGAAACCTGTGTGGCACCGCAGAAACAACAGAGTATAGTGAAGTCACACTACGTTGAAAGGTTAAGTGATGTACGCACAAAGGTTAAGTGATGTACGCACACGGGTTAAGTTATGTACGCACACGGGTTAAGTGATGTACGCACACGGGTTAAGTGATGTACGCACACGGGTTAAGTGATGTACGCACACGGGTTAAGTTATGTAAGTTCACGGTTACAATGTAACCGCATTTGTAATTGCCAGTAGTAAGAGGTCACACTATGAACTTCAACTATAATAATTTACTTTGACTCAAAAATATGTTATAATGTTTTTTTGTTATAATGGTGCATCATTTAACCAATTATGGAATTTGTATGGGGATTAGATATTCCTTAAGCTACAGCAGCTGCAAAAACAATATTTTCGATTTTGTCCAACAGTCTGAAATATATTATTAAATAAGCATTTTTTTGGATAATATGTTTAAAATCATAGCAAAAAATACTTACCAAAAAACCCAAACTGCACACACCCTTATTTGCAAACCATATCAAATATTTATCAAATTGTACATTTATTGAAACGCTAAAGATAAGTACTTCCGCAAGCTGCACAGATGCCTTCCTGCACAGATTACCATGAGATGAACCTAACCAATTAATGGATAATGGAGACCTTTATGGCCTACAGTGCTGGAAAATACCCCACTGGGCATTCACCATGTAACCACCGCAATTCAAATTCATATGGCGACCTCATTTCGGTCTTTGTGAATGGGAACTTTACTTTTGCATTTAAAATCCTTTCAATAGTCAAGATATTTCTGTTAATGCAACGTGCCGCGAAACAACTTTGTAACCACCGCTTAACAGAAATGGCGACAGGAAGGTTTGGGTTCGATCCCAGGCTGCATGGCACCAACACACGATAAAAGGATATAACTTGTTGTTGCCATTTCTCACTGGCGCTTGGTGTTCAGGGAATTGAAACAGGCTGGTCGGTATCCGTGTTGAAACCGGAGTTAGTCTGACTGTAGTACCAACACAGCCTCACACCCACACCAGCACCAACCAGCTCCCCTACATCTCCCCACCCCCAACACACACACACACACACACACACACACACACACACACACACACACACACACACACACACACCAACCAGCTCCCCTACATCTCCCCACACCCCAACCAACACACACACACACACACACACACACACACACACACACACACACACACACACACACACACACACACACACACACCAGCACCAACCAGCTCCCCTACATCTCCCCACCCCTCAACACACACACACCCACACACACACCCACACCAGCACCAACCAGCTCCCCTATACATCTCCCCACACCCCCACACCCACACCCACACCCACATTCCTCTTTCTCCCACACACACACACACACACACACACACACACACACACACACAACGCACATACTGTGATGTATGTCAACATTACACTGTTTCAGTGTCTCACACAAAGCAACAGTGACCAGATCCGTTCGCTTTTGAGAAGAGGAAGAACATGGAAAGAGGTTGTGACAGTGTGGGATAATGTATATTGCAACAGTTGTCCGCGCATCGTTAAGGTCAGAAATCAGGTTGATGGGTGACCACTTCGAACATAAATAAACATGGTCTTATCAAGTAAGTTGATCAGCTCAAAGTTTGGTTGAGAAAGTGAAGTCAGCGCAGTTCTAACAGTCTGCTTAGGTTGTATACTCCACATGGAGCTGAGAATGCTATTAGAATGGACATTGTTTAACGCCGCACTCAGCAATATTCCAGCCATATGGCGGCTGTCTGTAAATAATCGAGTCTGGACCCGACAATCCAATGATCAAGCAGCATAAGCGTCGATCTTCGCAATTGGCATACGATGACATGTGTCAACCAAGTCAGCGAGCCAGACCACCCAATCCTTTAGTCACCTCATACGAAAAGCATGGGTTACCTAAGATCAATTATAACCCGGATGCTATTAGAATGCTATTAGCATGTACTGGTCCACAATTTGGTATGTGTTTACGCATTTCCTTCAGTAACTTGGAGATTTGCGTTCTTCAAGTTGACTAGGATTAGCTATGCATCGAGAAACGTGTTGCGTTTATTAATTATATCAATATATATCAATGCACGCGTAACACTCCACCCCTATCTGAATTTACATTACATCGTAACAATACACTTCGTGAGGGACGTGTCGAACTCCCTCGTGGATTAGGACATCGTTCCCGACACCCCACTCACCTGGCACTTGTTCAACACAATATTATAATGTCATTAAAGCCCCCGTATGACCTTTGATTCAGAAACAGTCATACAGTGTTTCCCAAAGAGACGGATTGTCCACAGAGACGCCAACTTTTGCTAAGGAACATGGTTGTATTACCAGGATTAGAGCATATCCCCGTCTCACTCACGTCTATTGTTTGCTTAGCAGATTAGTGAAAGGAAATTCGCCAAGGTTTTCACTCTGATGGATTGCTGCAGCAGTTATCTCCCCTCGCAGCCAGTAATGATGTAACGTGAAACGTCTTTTTTCTGTTGCAACTGTCCGCTGAAGGAATTGAAATTCTCGAAAACACATATACGTTTTTACAAATACTCACTTTTTTATTTAGCCGTATTTAATGATTATTTGTGGCTTGCATTTGTGAGCCATATATCTAGGCCATAATACCTACGCCCCTCAACCCCACCCCCACCCCAAGACCCACCCCACCCGGATCCCCCGTGAAATCCTCACAGCTTCAAACAAGTCTAGATTTGTAGTGGTTATGTAAACATGTATTGGGATTGTCACATGCATCCATGATTTTTTTCTGCCCGAAACTGGATTTCTTTGTTCACGCCGTTGGCAATGACAATGATGTATGGTCGGTAAATAGTCTCTTTTTAGGCTTCACGGGAGGATTTTTCTACTGAAAGTGCATCGAAATGGCCAAGAAAAGTGAAATTTTATCCCCGTTAAGCTATACCTTATATCATACATATTGATCGAATACCTTGAGACTGCATGAAGATTAATAGGGCCTCAATTCTTTTGGGCTGAACAAAAGTTGTAAGGAAATTAGTATTTTTTTTCCTTGTATTTAAACGCAGAAAATACTACTTAAAGACTTTACTGTCGGTTAAACCAAGAGCAAAAACTAAAATTCCATCATTTGTTATCGTTACATGTCATAAATGATTAGGGGCGGCAGGGTAGCCTAGTGGATAAAGTGCTCGCTCGTCACGCCGAAGACCCGGGTTCGATTCCCCACATGGGTACAATGTGTTAAGCCCATTTCTGGTGTACCCGCCGTGATATTGCTGGAATATTGCTAAAAGCGGCTTAAAACTAAACTCAGTCAGTCAGTCATAAATGATTATTATACTAAGTCTTTGGATATCTTCTTTCAAACAAAAGCCCACAATATTGTTTTCTCTTCACCACAAAACAACGACCGATGATGAGGCGCTTATAATATCATAATTGTATTTCATGATTAAAACTGCGGATCAACTTCATGATAATGGTTCGGGGTGGGGATGGTTCCAGGCTTCACCCTTCAGCCGCGTCACTGGAGCGCGTGCGCGTGCTCTAAGGTAAACAATGACTGAAATTAACAAATGCAGGTGCGACTTCGACAAAACAAAGGCGCAATTTTTACATAGCGACATTTCGGTTAGGTTAGAGAATTCGCGCAAATGGGCTCTGAAAGGTTAGTGCATCAAAGGTGAGTATTTTCTGTTTATTTTGCACAGTTGACTCTGCGAATATATAAAGTTAGGCATTCGAAGCTTGTTTATTCTTCTCCAATTGAAAACCACCTACAACAGCAAGCGTTGTTTGTGTACAAGTACAGTTTGTACACTTTCGGATCACCCGTTGAGGTTTTTCACACGACAGAATCCGTGTTAGCTGGTTTGATGGCAGACTGTTACGTAAGCAAATTGCTAAAGTGATGGGGTAGGGCTTGTTTTGTTTGTTGTTTAACGCCGCACTCAGCAGTATTCCAGCTGTATGGCGACAATCTGTAAATAATCGAGTCTGGACCAGACAAGCCAGTGATCAACAGCATGAACATCGATCTACGCATTTGGGGTACGATGGCATGTGTCAACTAAGTCAGCGAGCCTGACCCCCGATCCCGTTAGTCGCCTCTTACGTTAATCAGGGTTGCTGTCGACCAATTCTAATCCGGATCTTCATGGGAGACAAGCATGGGTGCTGAAGACCAATTCTAACCCGGATCTTCCTGGGAGACAAGCATGGGTTGCTGAAGACCAATTCTAACCCGGATCTTCATGGGAGACAAGCATGGGTTGATGAAGACCAATTCTAACCCGGATCTTCATGGGAGACAAGCATGGGTTGCTGAAGACCAATTCTAACCCGGATCTTCATGGGAGACAAGCATGGGTTGCTGAAGAGAGGAGAGGGAGGGAGAGGGAATGTTCCTTGCAGCAAAGTAATGTCTACTGCACAAGTTCAGCAGGAAAATGCATCGTCGACTACGGTGTAGCAAGGGCAATTACAAGTCGTTACATTCATTGTCGTGCGTGCAAGACTAACACTTAGTCCCTGTATATATATAATTTTGATAGTAACAAATAAACCCATTTAAATTGAAAAGGAGACCCAGTGAGTTCGGAGATTCAGAACCTGGGGAAATCTAGACTTGCTACATTTAGGGCTTTAGCATTGCAGGGAGGGCAAGGCAGTAGGGAAAATAATGTGTCTCAGGGATTGTGAGGCAGACTATGTGCGTGCGTGCGTGCGCGCCCCTTCTTATATCCCTGGCTTATGTAGCACAGGCCCTCGTGTTTTTGCGAGGATTAAAGATTTTAAAAAAATCGAGTCGGGTGTCATCTAAAAAAAAAATGTTTTTAATCTTTAATCTTTAGGGCCTGTGTTATGTAGGTCTTGCAGAGCTTGTACTATGAGATAGCACAGCCCAGTTTGACCTGGATATCCCAGTCAGACACACTATACTGACTCCCAAGCCACCAGTCCTTGCTTTCGTCCCGTGTTGCTAAGCGTCAGTCAGGGTAACAAAAAGTACCACCCTTTAACGTCTTTCGGTATGACATATCTACTTTGATCTCGATCTTCCGCTGTCCTGGCAAGCACTCTATCTATATGGTCACGGAGATGATCACTCTGTTTTGAAAGCCACAAGAAAGGTTATAGTTTTGATAAAGATGTCGCGTGATCAGTGATCGATCATTCAATCAGCACATCCTGACTCGTGCATGGAACGCTAGAGCACCGCGCCACCAGCCGATAGATGAATTCATAGCTCTGCTATACTCGCATTAAATACGTTCAGAAATAAAATCTGAGTTACATTAGTATTGAACGAATTCTGTATGACAAAAAGCCCTTTACCTATAAAAGCCAGAAGTTAATGAACACATTAAATTTGAAACTCCGGATTTAATTCCTCGCGCACGAAGCTTTCATCAATGAATAGAAATAAATGCCATCTTTATCTTGGAGCTAGTGATATCGGATCTTCATCACTGGCTTCAGCCACAACGCTTGTTATCTTTATGTTCAAACGCGGAGGATTGTATCGGAGATCATCCTGCTCTTGTGTTCAATAGTAAATTACACGTGTTGAAGGTTCCTGTGTTGTTGATCTATATTTGTCTTAATAACGCTGGGACGGTGGGATAGCCTAGTGGTTAAGGCCTTCGCTCGTCACGCCCGGGTTCGATTCTCCACATGGGGACAAGGTGTGAAGTCCATTTCTGGTGTTCCCAGCCGTGATATTGCTTAAATATAGCTGAAAGGGGCGTAAAACTAAACTCACTCATTCACTTAATAACATTGACAATATACAATGTATATGTACCGCGTTTTCTTTATTTCCAATGGATTTCCCTCTGGAACATATATTGGCAGGAATCCAAAGATGGGTTACGTGTGCGTTAAACGTTTGAACAGCTGAATCAGAGGGTGGAGGATCAAATCTGGCCCAAACACACCAAAGGGCAAGCATGATCTGTCGAGGAGAGATTGCATGCAGTCAGGTCATACATCGTACCACCCAATCCTCATTTTATGCAGCCCTTACAGCACGGGGCGTTGGGAGAACTTATCCAGTCTGTGACACCATTGCTGGTGGTATATGGAAGTGACTAAGCTGTGTGCGGGGACTCGAGTGTTGATGGTGCTGATCGAAGCTGCTGCTTGCAAAGGGTGGCAAAAGAGCCGGATATTCCAAGATGTACGTTTCTGTGTCTCCAGATGTAGTCAGGATCTGTCAGGTTCGATCAAACCTCACTTTACGGGGTTAGTGCAAAAGAGTGTCTGTCGAGAACTGTTTCACGCTAACTACATAAATATTTTATTGTTGAAAGGCAGAGTATGTTTGAAGCGTGTATGTGTAGGTGTTCCGCCATATTTGTTTTCGTTTTGATTATTGTTGCTGAGATATGATGGTCTGATACATGTACCGATTTGCAAGAACATATGTTGATAACATCACCATTTTAAAACCATGTTTGTAGTTTTTACAGCATGTTTGTTCTTTTGTATTTTGTGAAGGTCATTGCTAATTCCCCAAAAAGAAAAGAAATAAAAAGAACCCCAAATAAATAAATAAATAAACAAATGAATAAATAAATAAATAAATAAATAAATAAATAAATAAATAAATAAATAAATAAATAAATAAATAAATAAATAAATAAATAAATAAATAAATAAATAAATAAATAAATAAATAAATAAATAAATAAATAAATAAATAAATAAATAAATGACTGACAAATATAATACACACAAAAAAGCAAATTAAAAACATAAGAAAATATATCCCAAACAGACAAGATTCGCTGGTAAACAAACACAGATCGAGGCATGATCACTATCGATCAGGTGATTACTTTGTATTTTAGATATACCTGCCAGGTGTTACCGGACGCCAACGAACGACAACCATGTCTGGAATGTCTGTATCACATGACACCATTGTTGGAGATATCACTTTGGATTTATGCACTGGAAAAACACACACCATGAAGCTATGAAATAAGAATGAAATAAGCCTCGTTCTGGAATAAGCAGCGTTTGCCTTAATTTGCCCTGAGTCCGTGACGTTTTGTAATACATAAGGCACTACAGCTGGTAAACTAGCATCGCCATTTCAGATAACAGTTAATCTATCATTTTAGAGTATACTGCAGTTTTGGTGTGTTTGTATTAAATTTTACTTCTTGCAGGGTGAGTTTATAAATACGCCTACTTGGGGCGTAGACAGTGTTATTAGTGATAATTTTGAATGCATATTTCCAGGAACCTTCCTTACAATAATAACCTAACCTTTGGTTGCAAAAGGGGCCACGTGATCACCTCCTTATGAAAAATGGCGAGGAATTCGTGTTGAACAGGGTAGGGACTCGCTGAGGAGGCGGGATTAAGAGTATCGATGTTATTCCGTGTTTAAGCGCTTTGTATGTATATATTATATATATACTTTCCTTTCTGAAAGATTTGAGAGTCTCACAGATCATGTTTGCAGACATATTTATAACACCCAACACAATGCATGGCTCTTTACTAACGATTAAACCCTTTTCTTCTGTTGTAATATCTAATGCGTCTTTGCTATTATAAAGTTTACACTTTACAAATTATGTCTCCTGTAGTGTCTATTTGTCTACTGTTGTGTACGTCTACTGTGTGTAGTGTGCCTGTGTCTATCGTTGTCTGTAGTGTCTATTTGTCTTCTGTTGTGTACGTCTACTTGTAGTGTACCTGTGTCTATCGTTGTCTGTAGTGTCTATTTGTCTACTGTTGTGTACGTCTACTATGTAGCCTGTAGTGTGCCTGTGTCTATCGTTGTCTGTAGTGTCTATTTGTCTACTGTTGTGTACGTCTACTATGTAGCCTGTAGTGTGCCTGTGTCTATCGTTGTCTGTAGTGTCTATTTGTCTACTGTTGTGTACGTCTACTGTGTAGCCTGTAGTGTGCCTGTGTCAATCGTTGTCTGTAGTGTCTATTTGTCTACTGTTGTGTACGTCTACTATGTAGCCTGTGTCTATCGTTGTCTGTAGTGTCTATTTGTCTGTTGTGTACGTCTACTGTGTAGCCTGTAGTGTCTATCGTTGTCTGTATGTTGTCTACTGTTGTGTACGTCTACTATGTAGCCTGCAGTGTGCCTGTGTCTATCGTTGTCTGTAGTGTCTATTTGTCTACTGTTGTGTACGTCTACTGTGTAGCCTGTAGTGTGCCTGTGTCTATCGTTGTCTGTAGTGTCTATTTGTCTTCTGTTGTGTACGTCTACTATGTAGCCTGTGTAGCCTGTAGTGTGCCTGTGTCTATCGTTGTCTGTAGTGTCTATTTGTCTACTGTTGTGTACGTCTACTTGTAGCCTGTAGTGTGCCAGTGTCAATCGTTGTCTGTAGTGTCTATTTGTCTACTGTTGTGTACGTCTGCTGTGTAGCCTGTAGTGTGCCTGTGTCTATCGTTGTCTGTAGTGTCTATTTGTCTACTGTTGTGTACGTCTACTATGTAGCCTGTAGTGTGCCTGTGTCAATCGTTGTCTGTAGTGTCTATTTGTCTACTGTTGTGTACGTCTACTATGTAGCCTGTAGTGTGCCTGTGTCAATCGTTGTCTGTAGTGTCTATTTGTCTACTGTTGTGTACGTCTACTATGTAGCCTGCAGTGTGCCTGTGTCAATCGTTGTCTGTAGTGTCTATTTGTCTTCTGTTGTGTACGTCTACTGTGTAGCCTGTAGTGTGCCTGTGTCAATCGTTGTCTGTAGTGTCTATTTGTCTTCTGTTGTGTACGTCTACTATGTAGCCTGCAGTGTGCCTGTGTCTATCGTTGTCTGTAGTGTCTATTTGTCTTCTGTTGTGTACGTCTACTGTGTAGCCTGTAGTGTGCCTGTGTCTATCGTTGTCTGTAGTGTCTATTTGTCTTCTGTTGTGTACGTCTACTGTGTAGCCTGTAGTGTGCCTGTGTCAATCGTTGTCTGTAGTGTCTATTTGTCTACTGTTGTGTACGTCTACTATGTAGCCTGTAGTGTGCCTGTGTCTATCGTTGTCTGTAGTGTCTATTTGTCTACTGTTGTGTACGTCTACTATGTAGCCTGTAGTGTGCCTGTGTCTATCGTTGTCTGTAGTGTCTATTTGTCTACTGTTGTGTACGTCTACTATGTAGCCTGTAGTGTGCCTGTGTCTATCGTTGTCTGTAGTGTCTATTTGTCTACTGTTGTGTACGTCTACTATGTAGCCTGTAGTGTGCTGCAGTGTGCCTGTGTCTATCGTTGTCTGTAGTGTCTATTTGTCTTCTGTTGTGTACGTCTACTATGTAGCCTGTAGTGTGCCTGTGTCAATCGTTGTCTGTAGTGTCTATTTGTCTTGTTGTGTACTGTTGTGTACGTCTACTTGTCTGTAGTAGCTTCTGTTGTGTACGTCTACTGTGTGCCTGTGTCTATCGTTGTCTGTAGTGTCTATTTGTCTTCTGTTGTGTACGTCTACTATGTAGCCTGCAGTGTGCCTGTGTCAATCGTTGTCTGTAGTGTCTATTTGTCTTCTGTTGTGTACGTCTACTGTGTAGCCTGTAGTGTGCCTGTGTCAATCGTTGTCTGTCGTGTCTATTTGTCTACTGTTGTGTACGTCTACTATGTAGCCTGTAGTGTGCCTGTGTCTATCGTTGTCTGTAGTGTCTATTTGTCTACTGTTGTGTACGTCTACTATGTAGCCTGTCTTCTGTTGTGTACGTGTGCCTGTGTCAATCGTTGTCTGTAGTGTCTATTTGTCTTCTGTTGTGTACGTCTACTGTGTAGCCTGTAGTGTACCTGTGTCTATCGTTGTCTGTAGTGTCTATTTGTCTACTGTTGTGTACGTCTACTATGTAGCCTGTAGTGTGCCTGTGTCAATCGTTGTCTGTAGTGTCTATTTGTCTACTGTTGTGTACGTCTACTATGTAGCCTGTAGTGTGCCTGTGTCTATCGTTGTCTGTAGTGTCTATTTGTCTACTGTTGTGTACGTCTACTATGTAGCCTGTAGTGTGCCTGTGTCTATCGTTGTCTGTAGTGTCTATTTGTCTACTGTTGTGTACGTCTACTATGTAGCCTGCAGTGTGCTTGTGTCAATCGTTGTCTGTCGTGTCGATTGCTGGCTGCTGCGGGAGCCTGGCGTAGAGGATGTTGAACGGTCAGCGTTGTCGTGTCTCCCAGGGCGCCACTATTCGTGCAGAGATGCAGCTTAAATGCGAGGCATAATCCTATTCGAATCCTTGGTTCGGATCTCCAGTTTGTCCTGACAGGCATGGTAATGAGCCATGGTTTATCAGCTCCACACAGGAATCAGTATGTTTCACTGATAAACGTCTAACACCTGTATCGCTTTGGGTTTTCCTCTGACCTCAAGTTGGCGTGCCATGATATGACCTCAAGTTGACGTGCTATGATATGACCTCAAGTTGGCGTGCCATGATATGACTAAAAGTTGGCGTGCCATGATATGACCTCAAAATGACATGCTATGATGTGACCTCAAGTTGGCGTGCCATGACACGACTGAATGTAGGCGTGCTGAAATACTGTCAAAGTCAGTCAATATTGTAGAGAGTGATATTGTCTTAAACTAAAGATGTTGTTTCTGTTTATACAAAAGTGTTGTGTCTTTCGTAGAATGTGTTGCATTGTTTATTGATTGTAGAATTGTGGTGTTTTTAGTTGGAATATATGTTGCGTGTTTCGTAGAAACGTTGTGTGTCATGATGTTATGGCGCTTTTCCTAGGTGTTGTGGTGACTATCGTAGACAGTGCTCTGGTGACTGTCGTAGAAAGTCCCGTGCATATGTTGAAACTGTTGTGTATATAGTTAAAACTGTTGTAGATATAGTAGAAAGTGTTGTGTCTGTCGTGGAAGTGCTGTGTATTCTGTGGAAGTGCTGAGTATATCGTAGAAAATTCTGTGTAGATGGTGCAAAGGGCTGTGTATCGCATGAAGTGTTGTGGTGACCATAGAAAGTGCTGTGAATATCGTAAACAGTATTGTGTCTATCGTTGCCATGTAGGAAATGTTGTGGTGACTATCGTAGACATTCGTTGGGTGTATCGTAGAAACATGTGTATATCGTAGAAAGTGCCGTCTATCGTGCAAAGGGCTGTGTATCGCAGGGAGTGTTGTGGTGACTATAGAAAATGTTATGAATATCGTAGAAAGAGTTGTGTCTATCGTAGGAAGTGTCGTAGTGTCTATCTTAGACAGTGGTGTGTATATCGTAGAAACGTGTGTATTTAGTAGAAAGTGTTATGTCTATCGTAGAAACTATTGTGTGTTGTCTATGATGGAGCCTGTCATTACTATACAGCGGTGTCTGCAGTGTATACTGTACTTCTGGAGAAAGACGTATGGTTTTGTTCTATCCACGGCAGCAATATACATTATATCATGCAGTTTTCTAACGTTCTTAGGAAATTGTTCTTTCTGTACTTGGAGTATGACAAGACCAGGACTCGAAGGGCGGACAGTAACCAGGCAGCCTGTCCCTGCATTGATGAAGATGAGGAATAGTTTTGGAGAAAGATACCACATGTTACATTCCTGTTTTAACATGTGCAGCAATAAGTGAGATTACAGGACTTGGATGGGGTTGGCTTGTTGGCATTTGCGGTAAACCAAGCCCATTAACACCCATTCTTGTCGCGCGAGCTGCCTGACACCGGGATGAACGGTTGCAGTGTCTGGCCAACTAAAACATGGATGGCCGACTTCCCGTGTGTCACTGGAATGGCGATGGTCTCTGCTCATGCTGAAATAAACGCGTTTCTTTATGTTAGAAGTGTGCAATTCTTCTTACTGCTGCAAAAAACAACATTCATTCATCTTAATAGTGAAGCGGCTAAGATCAAGTTTCCATTACAAATGCGCATTTAATGATAAAAGCACAAAAGTTGGTCATCATTTTCAAGAACATTTCTGAAATAATTTCAGATATGGAGGCACCTATTATTATGTTCGTGTGCGCATGTGCAGTAGACAAAAAGTGTACTGTTTTCAATGTTTCCTCTTACATAGTCAGCATAGGCAATCATTCCAAACCAAGAGAAATAGTTAATTTATATTAATTAAAAACATCCCCAGAAATATAAATGCTCCTTCCATCCAAAATGGCAGGTAGCAGACAGTTTTTCGAATATGGAGCTCCATGTCAAAAGATAAGTATGTTATGGTTTCGTCTGATCAATACTGACCGAAAATGCACCTACTATTTGGCAAAAGAACTCCAGGACAATCATTTAAATTTAAAGCTAAGGTTTTTGGATATTGTTAACAATAAAATCTTTAAGTTATTAGACTCAAGGCAGATAATCCAGATTTGTCTTTCGCAAGGGAGCAGTCATTTTTTTTATCATGATCTTAATCCAGTAAACATCACTAAACCTCACTTTTATTGCTTAATATTTGTTAAACACCAATTGAATTATTGCAGTTCAGTCACTATTTTGTCTAATTCGATTTTACAAATGTCAGATAACATATTTTCCATACGTTTTCTTTAGAAATTACCATTTCAGCATAATTAAGTTGTGAAGTTTTGGTTTTCAAGATGGTTGATGACTTTATGAAGTTTATGTTCATAAAATATTATATTAGAATTTGAAAACCCACGGCGACACATTAATCGTTTTCGCTTACAGTCCCTGTGGCAGTTATACCACAAATGACAAGTTACGATACTGAATTTCGACTTCATGCTCAAGGCCATGAGTGAAATATATCCATGAGCCTTAATCATGCCATAACCCACTTTTATAAAGATGAGTACGAAGACACATTGTGGTGCATATGCTTTGATTAAAAAGGTAACATATTTTACTCTGATTTCAACAAAGCCAAAACTGAAATGGAAACATGGTACACATTACTGCAATCTGAGAACAATACACAAAAACGTGAACATCAACAATGCTGGAAAGTATTGTCACGATGACTACCCCAGAAATCGCACAGTAAATAGACAATGGTTGTTGTGATTGTATGAACGACCTCAGGTGACCACACCAGTATCACGTGTTGCCTTCCCTCCTCCTCATACTGCCAGTCAGTCATCGTATTATTAGCATCTGATTCCTCTGCCATTCCCGATACAGTGTAAGCCTCAATTCTCCACTTTGAACAGGATAAGGTCCAGCTCGAACGTATCATCTAACATAGTGTGGAAGATGTTCAATGGGATTAATATCGGGGCTCCTTGCGGGCCATGGTAATGTTTCGAAGGTATTGCTCTCTAACAAGGGCGATGACGGCACGAAACGGCCTTGCGTTGTCATCCATGAATATCTGACGATTGGCAAAGTTACCAAAATGTGGCTCCTTGGCCGTATCGGTACTTCCTGTCGAAAACGTTGACCCTTGTGTTTCTCAGGTACTACAATGAGATCCAACTGGCAGCCATACGAAACGCAACCCCACACCATCACTGATGGGTTCAGCTGCATAGATCATCTCCTGATGGTACGACGTCTGTATAGTGACAACGGCCGTGAGCAACGTGCAGAAGAAAGCGACGTTCATGAGACCAATGAACCTTACGCCATTTCCTCAAGTTGCAGTTCTTGGAGTTTGCACCACACCAGACGTTTCTGCCTGTTCCTATCTGTGATGCCTTGCTTCATTCACGCGCCCTACTCCACAACTTCTGCTGCACATCAGTACAACAAATCTTTCAATCTGTTGAAGTGTTCAGGATCCTGTGTGAGAGCCACTAGTGTGTCTGTCAGGTCAGGTAGACTTGTCCAGGTTGTCCATGCAGTCTTCTTTCCACATCCAAGAATATGTGAAGTTGTGTCACAGACAGTAAGACTGTGGAAGAGCGGTAATGCCAAGGACTTTGATGTACCAAGATGAGAGTACATATCATGGATTGGGATGTCTTTGCACTTTTTACCAGTTCCAAATCCGATCCAGAGCTCTGTTAGGCCTAAGGTCTCAAAGACCCTTATTGCCAAAATCACAACATCGCTGGGTACAGTGCAAACATAGGCTCATGTGTGGCCATGCTCTGCAGCATGTCGGAGATGTAGGATGATTCTTGTGTCAGCCTCGGTATGGTTGCATGGCTGTAGTGTACCCAGGTCACACTGTCGGTTTGAAAGCACATTTTCACAGTGGGTACTCAGGAGGAGCTTTCCATCCATATCCGTTTTGGAGATCTGACTGCTGATGAATGAGAAGAATTCCCTTTTGTTCTCCTCATTCTTGAGGAAACCACTGTTCCATTCATGTTTTGGTATCAGGGTGCTGCCATCACCAACTCTTGTTCTTGAACCAATCCCAGGCCTTTAAAATTATTACTATCGGTGTAGTTATCCCATACCGCATCAATCCGTTGGGCTCCATTCTTCATCTGGGCCTCAAGATATGGAATGACTTGAAGGGACACATAGTCAGAGAATGGTTTTGCTACTGTTGAGCGCAGCATGTGGATGACTGCTGCCATATCCAAAACCACGACTGTAGCTAGTTTTGGAGCAGTTGTACGGCCAGTTGGTGCCTTGATACAGTCCAGTATGTCTGACTTTGTTCCAAATCTCAATGACCCTCTGTCAGCTAGGCTTGGTGGTTCCTTTTGATTTTCATACATGAAAAAGTCGGCCAAGTCTGCATCTGGACGGGACTGCAAAGAAAGGAAGAGCTGTGTCACCAATATCGTGTTTGTTTCTGAATACCAACATCCTTAGGTTCTTTTCTCCTTGGGTCAGGTCGATTTGCAAAGGTCAGCATGTTATATCTTTTGATTGGATCTGTCACAGGCACAGATATCTTCACCAGTCTCTCTTGGACATAATCTACATGCAGGGCTTTGCCAGCTTCAGAGATTTGTAACAGACTGTTCACGACGGACGGCTCCATGACAGTTTGGGTATCCACAGCAACAAGCGTCTTTTTGAAATTTGACTTGTAAATGATGGGGTTAAAGGTCATGTGTTGATTCAACTCCTTTACCATCCGCGCACAGTCTGGTCCTGCAAGCATATAAAGGGTAAGTGCGTCAGGATTCTCATAAAGACCAGTTGCTCCACCGTGTTCCTGGAGGGACTGTTCATGGGCTTGGTCCTTGGCCGTAAGACTGAACTTCTTGGATGATTTCTGAACGACATTGCCCTTCATAAATTCATCATGTATCTCAGGGTGATTCTTGCTAAGTTCAACCATGTCACGTACATATACTGGAAGCCAACGTGCATAGTTTGTGTGGTCCAATGCATGAAACCAACCACAAAGTTCGTCACATGATTGTACATAAAGTAGGAAGTCTCCTTCCCTCAAGAACCTCACAAAACGAGCCATGAGCAGTTCTAGTTCAGTGATAGTAGACCAGTATTTGAACTGTGGAAAACTTTGAGAACGTTGATCCCACATGTTGAAGGATTCCGGTGGACGCATGACACCCTTGCAATATTCAGAGTATGAGGATGTTCAGCGATATGAGGGAAACCTGGTGGGCATATCTTGTGCGCTTGATGTGATGCTCATTGAGGGTTGACTTAGCTCGACCAGATGTTAGGATCTCTGCTTGAGTTAGTACCGTTGCCCACCTTGAGTCACGTAGCAGCTTCCCTATCATTAGATGCATCTTGTCTTCGATGTGCAATGCACCCATCATAGAAACAAGCTTGTCTTCTCCGTAAGCATCTGGGAACTGCCATTGGAGGAGTTTTATAATGGCATATAGTGGCTGATCTGCATCAAGTACCGTGGTCTGGCCCGGGTTTAAGAACCCGCACAAACAAATCCATAGCATGTTTCATAGAAGATGCAGATGCTGCTTTATCCGGGAAGAAAGAATATATACCAATCTCTGCTGGAGGTTTCACAGATCTGTCACTTGCAAGAGACGAGTTGTACCCTACCCAGGTGATAATGTCACCCTCTTCTACTAGACCCTTGTTCAATACCTCTGAGACGAGTGTAAGCCATGCCTGATCCTTATCCATTGAGTCTTCTACAAAAGGTGACTTGGTCGGACTTGGTTTGTAGTAGATTTTGGAGCATAGACATCTGTCTCAGAGAGTTCTACTGGTTGTTGAATCGTATAAAAGTCCGGCAACTTTGGAGGAGTTGTGTCCATTGGATCCTGTTTTATCGGAGCATGCTTTACTCCCATATTCTCCTTTGATAGATGATTGGTCACACTGAGTGCATAGCCATGAAATTCATCTTGTGAGAAATTTCCTTGTGCTTTGCTGTCAAGATTATCCACATCATGTGTAGTGAACCATATTATATTTTTTTTCTAAAATGGCATTTTCTACATAAATCGATAAGAAACTATAAAAAACCATGTTCTTAGAAACAGAAAGAGGATATGTTTTGTACTTCTTCGTTTGTTTATTGACATTTTGATGTTTTTGGTCCACCCTCTAGATCTTAATTTTCATCTAACTTCTTTAATATCATTCACACAAATTGTATTTATATATCACTGTAAAGCTCTTTTTATTGTCTTTCATTTGATATACAACATGATTATGTACAATTTATGACAATTTATGACTAAAATTTTTCTTAAATCGGGGTTGCGGCCATTTTGTTTTTTTGTCCAATATGGCCACCACAGGGGGCGGCCATCTTGGCGCCCGTCAGAAATAAGCTTAGTATGTCTTAAGCTACCTCTGTGCCAAATTTGGTGCTTTTGGAAGAATCTGAACCAAAATATCCCTATGCCCCCTGACTATGAGGAAGGGACGTCTGATCGGACGACGTACCCTCAGATGTTGCAGCCTCCTTCCGATGGTAATGATGGAGAGTCTGAGAGACTCCCACTCCCCACTGCAGTTCTTCGGCATGGTGTATCATACTGATGTCTTGCCAGACGAATTTACACCCGTTCATCATGGTCATTGGTGGTTCTCAGTCGGCCAGGACTTGGACGACACTTTACTTCACCGGTGGCCACGTGGCTCTTCGTAGTTGGACAGCAATGTGGTTCCAGCACCAATGTGACGACAGGAAATCCCTGCATCATGCAAGCCAATAACTTGCCATCATGTATTTTCAGAACGTCTGCGTCTTGCCTTGTCAAGTACTGCCGTCGTATAAATCATTTCTGGAAATTGTAGCGCACATACTGCAATTTTGAAATGTATACATTTTGCGCGGGACCATCGCATCATGGGAAAATGGGACCCAAATAGGGAAAGGGGAGTTTGAGACCTTTACAATGGAACGTTTGTGGACAGAACAAAGCCGAGTAACAATGTGTGTCTTGTACATATTATTTTAACTTTGATTGATTTAAAAAAACGTAAAAGGGATTAAGAAGATCTGGAAACAATGAAGTAGAGTGACGTAGAACTCAGCGCGGACATTAGGCGAAAGTCACGTGGGGACATTTAGACGATTCTGATCAGCATGAAAAGCAGACACCATTGCTATTAGAAAATGGATGCTTTCGAACCGATACAAAACGTGACCTGTTGGCACATATAGAAGAATATGTTACAGCAATATCAGAAGAAACAACTGTTGCCACTTTAATTATTGACGGTGCTGTCCCTGTTCAAAAGTTGAAACCTGGTACTGTAAACACATTGATGAATATGACTTCCTTTGTCCCTTGCAGTCACCAAGAAAACGATATTCACATCATACTTCATGTTGCTCATGCTGCAAAACATCGCCATGAAAAGATTATGTTGCGAACAGTAGCTGCAGATGTTGTAGTCCTTGCAGTAACGCTTAAAACATGCCATCCCACCAACGCATGCAACACTTGTACTGCATGGAAAAACAGCTCACCAGGCAGGATATATAAGGGGTAAGACTTCCACAGCCTTAACTCTGGATACAGCTTCACCACGCATCTACGTCTTGTGAGGAGGTGGTCTCATGTGGCTGCAGCAAGGGGTGTAACAACATATGCAGGCGCAAACAGTCCTCACTGCACCGGACTCTCTAGACAATTAACCAGAATATGTGGGTAATTATTATTTTGGTTACAATTTCCCTGTACTGCATTGATGGACATGTGGATCACTTGATTGTCTGGTCCAGAGTCGATTATTTACAGACCGCTTTCATACAACAGGAGGAAGCAGGATTATTGCGTTTTGTCAACAACAAACAAACCTTCTGCGCATGCGCGAAATGAAATAATGTTGAGTGCCTCCATATCTGAAAATGTTCACCATGCATCAGTCAACAAAAGTTCAAAGTTTTAAGCTTTTACAATTCAATACACAATTTCTCTGTTTAGCCACTCCACTGTAAGCAACTCTCCCCACAGTGACAATAAAACACCCAGTTATCTCCTTGATGGGTAGGGTGTCGACGAGGAAGCAAATCAGCTGGGTATATATTTTTCCGGAAAACGTATCGCTTATTGTGTGGGGCATATCTACTATCTGCCTGAACATGTTTAACTTTCTTTTATTGATGACGAGGAAGGGAAATGTCACACTTGGGTAACACTACAGGGGGAGGAAGTGGAATGTCGGACTAAACATAACTGTACAGGGAGAGGAAGGGGAATGTCGGACTAAGGATAACTATACAGGGAGAGGAAGGGAATGTCGGACTAAGGATAACTATACAGGGAGAGGAAGGGGAATGTCGGACTAAGGATAACTATACAGGGAGAGGAAGGGGAATGTCGGACTAAGGATAACTATACAGGGAGAGGAAGGGGAATGTCGGACTAAGGATAACTATACAGGGAGAGGAAGGGGACTGTCGGACTAAGGATAACTATACAGGGGGAGGAAGTGGACTGTCGGACTAAGGATAACTATACAGGGAGAGGAAGTGGACTGTCGGACTAAGGATAACTATACAGGGAGGAAGGGACTGTCGGACTAAGGATAACTATACAGGAGAGGAAGGGGACTGTCGGACTAAGGATAACATACAGGGAGAGGAGAGGGAAGGGATAACTATCGGACTTAGGATAACTATAACTATAAAGGAAGAGGAAGGGGACTGTCGGACTAAGGATAACTATACAGGAAGAGAAAGGGGAATGTCGGACTAAGGATAACTATACAGGGAGAGGAAGTGGACTGTCGGACTAAGGATAACTATACAGGGAGAGGAAGGGGACTGTCGGACTAAGGATAACTATACAGGGAGAGGAAGGGACTGTCGGACTAAGGATAACTATACAGGGGGAGGAAGGGGACTGTCGGACTAAGGATAACTATACAGGGAGAGGATGGGGACTGTCGGACTAAGGATAACTATACAGGGTGAGGAAGGGGGATGTCGGACTTAGGATACCTATACAGGGAGAGGAAGGGGACTGTCGGACTAAGGATAACTATACAGGGAGAGCAAGTGGACTGTCGGACTAAGGATAACTATACAGAGGGAGGAAGTGGACTGTCGGACTAAGGATAACTATACAGGAGAGGAAGTGGACTGTCGGACTAAGGATAACTATACAGGGGGAGGAAGTGGACTGTCGGACTAAGGATAACTATACAGGGAGAGGAAGTGGACTGTCGGACTAAGGATAACTATACAGGGGGAGGAAGTGGACTGTCGGACTAAGGATAACGGAGGAAGTGGACTGTCGGACTAAGGATAACTATACAGGGGGAGGAAGTGGACTGTCAGACTAAAGATTGCTGTACAAGGAGAGGAAGGGAATGTCGGACTAAGGATAACAACACGAGGAAGGGAATGTCGGACTAAGGATAACAACACGAGGAAGGGAATGTCGGACTAAGGATAACAACACGAGGAAGGGAATGTCGGACTAAGGATAACAACACGAGGAAGGGAATGTCGGACTAAGGATAACAACACGAGGAAGGGAATGTCGGACTAAGGATAACAACACGAGGAAGGGAATGGCGGGATAAGGATAACAACACGAGGAAGGGAATGGCGGGATAAGGAAAACAACACGAGGAAGGGAATGTCGGGATAAGGAACTATTCGTGACCAGGAGGAGGATGGCGGACGAAAGTCTATCTTACATGACGACAAAGATAATGGCGGAGCGAGGTAGTTACAGACATCGGGGACCGATGTATCTCTGTTAAGCGATCACATGTCCCTAGAGCTTTGCACAGTGTGTGAACATACGGCTCTGCTCCACCTAGAATCGGAAGCCAAGACAATGATTTCTGCTAAAACGCCTTGTCACGGCACGAAGACTAAAGCTTCTAGGAAGATAGATTTACATTACATACCGAGGGACGGGGATCGTTGGAGTGACCTTTCTGAGTTTCTTCGTTGCAGCTTTCCTTCTAGATAGCCGATTGGCTAACCAGAAACTCAGCGTGGGGAATAACGGTATGATATAACCTTATTCTTGCTTAGCTGATCAATTTGACCATAATCTCGAATTTGAAAATGTCTTTCTTATCACAAACTGGCAAGGCAAAGGTGCTCTATTCAATGAATATTTTACAATACATTAATTATAGTGAACTTCAGCGTGTTATCAAATTTAGAATTGATATTTAAAACAAATTAGTCTGCGGTTCTGTTTCGATTGGACCAAAGCTCATTAAGGTCTTGTCTTGCATGTGTATATTATGCTTGTATATATTTACAACAGACAGAAATAATAAATTTGATGGATAATATCAAATGAACAACATGCTGCTTACAACATTAAGAGCTTGAAGAAATAATTCCTATAAAGCTTTATGGAAATAATTGGTTCGAAAATACAGAATTCCAGACCAATCAGACGGTACAAGAACTGGAAGTCTTCGGACTGAAGCCCATGGTATCAGCTGTAGAGTGTCGGAGGCGTTGAGTGAACCCCGTGGGATGGTGTAAGGCGTCTGTGAAGTCTGTGGTCTACATGGCGAAAAGGTGACCGTACCTTGCCAAACAGGGGACATCCGTCACAAACACATGCAAATACTAGTAAATTATTCACCTGAAGAAATACGGTTAAATAGTAGCGGAATTGCATCGGGCAATATTTTGGTCATCGATGCATCAAACCCAGAAATGTCCTCCACAAAAACTCCTTGCAAGGCCATCGCTAAGGCCTGATTTAACAACTTTCTAGCATGAGTCATCGTAGCTCACTTCCTATGGTACGCTTCGCAGTTCACACTTTGTATTTCACTGAAGTTAAAGTGCATTGCAACACGTTGTTCAGCTTTCAGGGTATGAGGAAAGTCATGGAAAGAAATGAAATATTTAATTGATATTTATACTGTCATTAAAAAGCCCACATTTCCTCAAGATATCGATCCCTGACTAATTGGACAAAGTGTATTGCATTAAGCGTTGCATCGTCCTACCGACTACTTGACGCTCGAATATAATCTATCTACTTTGCCAACGTTCTGTGTGTATTTGTCTGGCTCCTACTTCTCAAAGCCTCCCTAACCCAAAATATAAGATATATGACAAGGCTTCGTGTACACGACAGTTACTGCTGTCGAGGAGCTCGTCAAGGACATGCCTGTGACCACTTTGTCTGGACGGAGAACTCACACAGGAATTCTTGTCGCATGACAATTAGAAACGATTGTTCGTCATCTCACTGAACTGAACTACGCACTTTATCCACATGTATAATACTGTGACGATATTTAGAATGTCAATGAGATGCATTTTTGTATGCAGCGAGGCAGTAGACTGGTGTACGACAAGGAGTAGTCTAGCACCCTGATGTCTGCTATCGGCAGTCACTAATGGACTTGTCTGGTCGTCAGGGTTGGTGTGGAGCTGTAAATACGTCATAGTTGCAAATGAGTTTCTGAAATACCGGGATTCGAACTTTAGATTAGTAGGATCTGGAAAATTTATCCGCTTTGTACCCGCTTCACACCCACCAGTGAAGATCCGGGTTAGAATTGGTCTTCAGCAGCCCATGCTTGTCTCCCATGAAGATCCGGGTTAGAATTGGTCTTTTCAGCAACCCATGCTTGTCTCCCATGAAGATCCGGGTTAGAATTGGTCTTCAGCAACCCATGCTTGTCTCCCATGAAGATCCGGGTTAGAATTGATCTTCAGCAGCCCATGCTTGTCTCATGTCATCGTATCCAAATTGCGTAGATCGATGCTCACGATGTTGATGTCAGATCCAGATCCGATTATTTACAGACCGCCGCCATATAGCTGCATGGAATATTGCTGAGTGCGGCGTTAAACAAAAACATGGCCCACAAATGCTTCGTCCGATCCTCACCTGTTCTTAACTGCAAACGCACAGAGATCTCTCGTTGATCATGTGATAAATAGCACAAACAGCACAATCCGCATATGACTATTGTTACTGGGGGGCGGCGGGGTAGCCTAGTGGTAAAAGCGTTGGTTCGTTACGCCCCAGGGCCGGTTTCGATTCCCCACATAAGTACAATGCGTGGAGACCATTTCCGGTCTTCCCCTCCGTGTTATTGCTGGAATATTGCTAAGAGCGGAGTGGAACCAGACTCACTCACTCACTATTACTATTGGCGTTTTTTACTACTGTTCTCTGAGTGTGTAAGACTACCCGTGAAGGTCCGGGTTAGAATATTGATCTTCAGTAACCCATGCTAACGGGATCGGGTGGTCAGGCTCGCTGACTTGGTTGACACATGTCATCGGTTCCAAATTGCGCAGATCGATGCTCATGCTGCTGATCACTGGATTGTCTGGTCCAGACTCGATTATTTACAGACCGCCGCCATATAGCTGGAATATTGCTGAGTGCGGCGTAAAACTAAACTCACTCACTCACTGAGTGTGTAAGTGAGTGTGTTGGATTTAACGCCACTTTGAAGGGTATCCCAGTCACATCATGGCTGTCATATAAAGTGGGAGGAGACCCCAACCGATGCAGGTCTCTGATGTTGACTACTTTGGTGGGAATAGTATTGACATACCTAGAAACATAATCAATTAAATAAACATATTAAAATCCACGATTATAGGTTTCGTATCTCTGCACACCGACACGCTCTGTTACAACAACAGTTAACCATTAAATCTGGCCATGGTTAAAACGACTCTTCATCATTAATCATGATTACTTAAGTGATTCGCATCCCGCCTTTGCCTTCTTGACATCCATCCAGCTTTGAGAAATTATGTAGATCAAATGAAGTATAGTTCAGTCGACAGAGCGGAATTTCAGGGCATCGTCGATCTTACTCGCAAGCCTATCTCTTGACGTTTGATGCTTTGGTCTTATCCTGCAATGAATTTGAAACAAAACATACTAATGACATTTGTCTTATGCTACAGAGGGGTACCCGGTAGGATGCCGATGGGGGTGGACATTTAAGGCCTAACAAGCGGTAGGTCGATACTCCCACTGACGGGGAAGTATTTACGTTCTTTGAACAAACCCTGAGTGTTATGGTGTTGTGCTTTGTGAACGGCTTATAAAAAATCATGAATATACAGTTCATTTTTTAGAATAAATAATTAACGGATCGATGCTTCGTCAAATGATAACAACCATTGCTAACGCAAATACCAAGTTTTTGTACTGAAACTGAACACCAGGAATGTTCAGGCGGAAGCCTTACCCTCTGATCACGCAATTACAAGAGTCAGTTCTATACGAGAACTGTGACGCACTACACCGCTATGTTATGTGTTCTACTTAAAGATAAGCCCCGATTAGTATATTGTTAAAGATAAATATAATCATATCTCGTCACCCAGGGCTAAAAGAGAAATACATGCAGAGGGTTCAATGTTAATATATACCCTCGACAGGAATTGCTTGATTTCGATACGATCCAGTTGTTTCGGGATCGTTAGCATTGAGTGTCCATATGACCTGATCAGTGACCGTGTAGACAGCAGAGTTCCATACATTCCCAAGTCATAGGAAACACGCACCTGAAGCATGCGCGTTATGTTTCTATATAGTGTCATTTTGGAAGGGACGCTGCTTATAAGGATTTGTATTGTCTCACACGGACAACAGAGAATTCCTTTCAAATCTTTCTAAGTAAATCGATAATGACCAGTTATGTACCAGCTGCTTTGATAACGTAGAACCCCGTACGCGTTGTGAGTCAGGGGAGGTCCTGGAATGCCATGTTGGTTTGATTTTCAACGGCGCACTCAGGAATATTTGAGCTCCAACTGATCCAGTCTGGAGTAGAAAATCCGGTGATTAACATCAGGAGCATTGACCCAGTTTGTCCGATACATGTATAGGCTGATCTAAGGTGGACAGGGCGGTGGGGTAGCCTAGTGGTTAAAGTGTTCGTTCTTCACGGTGAGGACCCGGTTCGATTCTCCTCATGGGCACAATGTGTAAAGCCCATTTCTGGTGTCACCCGTCGTGATATTGCTGGAATATTGATAAATGGCGAAAAACTAAGCTCACTCACTCACCCAATAACAAGCACGGGTTGTTTAAGTTCTAAACCGGATGTTCACGGGGACCAGAGAATCAGTTGACAAGTGTGACCTTGTGCTCTGTAGATGGTGACTTTGAGGATTGTGAATTGTTGCCCATGCTTTGAACCATTGAGTTGTAAAACTGTGGTGCTTCTGACTTCAATAGAGTACACTAACGAAGTCGACCCGTGAAGGTCCGGGTTAGAACTGGTCTTCAGTAACCCATGCTTGTCGTAAGTGGCGACTAACGGGATCGGGTGGTCAGGTTCGCTGACTTGGTTGACACATGTCATCGGTTCCCAGTTGTGTAGGTCGATGCTCATGCTGTTGATTACTGGATTGTCTGGTTCAGACTCAATTTTGTACAGACCGCCGCCATATATCTGGAATATTGCTGAATGCGGCGTAAAACTAAACTCACTCACTGTAAATAATCGAATGTAGACCGCACAAACCAGTGATTGTCATGAACAACGAGCAATGCTATCGCCACCATTAAGTCGCCACGTACGACCGGCATAGCTTGTCGGGGACCGTTTCAAATCCGGAATCTTTACATAATATGTGTACCAATATAAAGAGTGTTGAGTATGAACTCACTGAGATACCTTCAGACGATGAAGGACGCAAATAGCATCTCGGGACGGTGTCGATCCCTGCTCTTATTGACGTTTATATTTTCGTGTGAGACAGTACGTCACAGCGACATCTGAGAGTGATCATTCGATAAGTTCGGTTATTGACATATATACGTGACACACAGCGGCACTACTCAAGGCCTTCATCCAGTGATGGACTGTCGGCTTCACCAGCGTTCACCTTCCACAAACATCACACAAATGAAGTCCCGACCTATGACTGACTCAAATATATGACACTTCCTATTCAAGTCAGAAATGGTTGATTCAGTGAACAAATTATGAACAAGGACGAATTCCGAAAATATCTTTGCCATAACCTCTATCACAACTCTCAAAAACTGAAAAGATGAATTAAAAAAATGAATTACCCCCCCATACAAAGCCCCCCAACCCCCCAAAAAACAAATAACATAAATTAAATAAATATATAAATAAATAAAAAAAATAATAAAAAATAAAATAAATAAAAATAAATAAAAATAAATAAATAAATAAATAAATAAATAAATAAATAAATAAATAAATAAATAAATAAATAAATAAATAAATAAATAAATAAATAAAGGGGTCAAAGTTTGATGGGTGACCGTGTTCAGCTACTCCTGAGAGTTTCTAGGGCTTCATTCCTGCCCCAGACTAAAGAATACGTTATACGTGGTGTCTCATTACACGAGTGTCTTTGTTCAAAATATGCCTGTTCACCAAGCAATGAACGGGTAGGCGGTAGGCTAATATGGTGACTCGTAACCCTCACAGACAACTTGGCCTATTTACTCTCAAGGGAGTTAGGTAAGAAAACCCAATGTAAACTGATCCATTTACCGGAATAATAACAACAATGGCAATGAATGTGCAAGTGGTTAGACCATGTTTCAGTAGATGGCCTACAGCCCATTACAAATAGCCATCTTTTGTTATCATCATCGCCCTTGTTAATGGAACAGTTTCTACACTAAGCAGGAAATACCTTCACCTATTCTGCTTAACCCATTTGGAAATTGTATCACAGCGTTTGTAAAAGAGCCTTCCTCATCGGTTTTGATTACATTACATATTGTCCTGCGATCACCTCTTTGTGTTCTTGCAATGCTGTACAACACAGGCATCAGTTCCAAGTCTGACCGGGTTTCTGATTGGTCGCGACCTTGGCTGGCCACTGGAACACAGTGTTTCATGATCTTACGCCTAATGGCATTTTGTGATCAACCCTTACAGTATACAAACACATTGCATCTAATCTTTACAATGGCACTGTGTTGGAAAACACGAAGCTTTTCACTAGGTACCGTAATCAAGCTAATCTCTCAGTCTTCGATTCCCGTTGATGTTGACGTCAGAGAACGATGGAGTAGGTGATCACTTACACGCATTCCCTGACATTTCGGCGGAGTTTGCCGGGGGCCCCGCTCCCCTCCATCCAGACCTGGGTTCCGTTTAGGGGCTCTACTCAAACTGAAAATAGAAAAACTGGTTAAATACGTCTGACAGAAGGTCTGGGGAAGCCCTGATTTTTTCATTGCCTCCTGCAAGGACCCTGCAAGGAGATTGTCGCCAGTTTCATTAGGTTAAAAAAGGTTTGGGCTACCGTTTTCATTATAGCAGCGTTTTATGATCGTCGATGGCAGGACCACGTGTACTGATCGGTGGGTTCTAAGGTGTGATCCTTAAATGATAATAGAAAGGTTAAGTGTTGAATTGAACATTGCGTACTAGTGATTGCTGGATTGAATATGTATTGCCTACTTAGGTTCTTTAAAATCAGAAAAGGAGACCATCCTCCCCTGGCTAGGCCTTAGTCTGTCTACCTTAGCTCTCTAAATCGCCTCCGTAATCCAGTAACAACCTCATGTCTTGTTCCAGAAGGTTTAACATTTAGAATAAATCGCCTCCTTTGTCGAATACTTTAATCTAGCATTGTTCTAGTGTGCTGAAGATGGAAGAATAGGGTCCGGGGTCTAAGTGTATGCTGGAATTATATGAATCCACAGAGAAGCAAAATAAAGTATACCTCTCAGCTGATTTTATATGTTTTGTTTCAGTTGAAAATATCTCAAGTTAAGCGATATTACTTCCAGAGATGTAAACTGCAACTGGCTCTTAGTTAGAACTCAAAGAATACTTTCTGGTCGTATTTCTAAAATGTTGTTTTATCTGAACCTTTAGAAACATTTAAACCCGCTGATGTAAATCGTATCTTAGACGGTCCCTCTTAGACATCCCTCCATTGAAAACCAATAAATTTGCTTGCTGTGCCCAAACTTACAACATTTCAAACAAAAGTAAGGCTCATGTGGTTGCAAATCCATTTCTTACCCAGTCGTCATTGAACCAATTCATTTTTACACAAAATAACGCAACCACAGATGACTTTTTACATTTTTTGCAGAAATGAGTGATGGTTAATTAGACATAATCAACTTTAACAACAGTTCTTCCTATTTTAAATTACATACAAAAAACCCAAGTCGGTGAACTATATTTTTCCTGTCACTTTCGATACCTTTGTCTTGTACATACGCCTGACGCAGTCGTGACAGGAGGGACTCAAACCTCCGTAAGTAGAAGGCAACTTAGAGTTTGGGTTCAGCCCTTCCTATCATTGAAAACCGCTTCCAGCCTGGTTTAACCTATGAAGAAGGCTTATGTTGACACGTATTCTATATATTTTATAACCACCAGAAATAAAAGTCAGCCATGTTTAGCAGAGAGAGTTTTCTATGAGAGCTATCGTTACGGTATAGTATAGTCTGTGATAATGAGACTTGCTGGTATGTTCCTGAGACATGTTTTCATGTGTTCTCAGACATGTTTCTCACATATGCTGGTATGCTGTGAGACATGCTTGCATGTTCGTGAGACATGTTCGTTTGTTTCTGAGACTTACTGGTATGTTCCTGAGACAGTCCGGCGTGTGTGTACCTGTGTGTTGTACTGACAGAGACATGAATGGTATGTTCCTGAGACATGCTGGTATATTCCTGAGACATGCTGGTATATTCTTGAGACTTACTTGTATATTACTGAGACATGCTGGTATATTACTGAGACATGCTGGTATATTACTGAGACATGCTGGTATATTCTTGAGACTTACTGGTATGTTAATGAGACATGCTGGTATATTCTTGAGACTTACTGGTATGTTAATGAGACATGCTGGTATATTCTTGAGACTTACTGGTATGTTAATGAGACATGCTGGTATATTCTTGAGACTTACTGGTATATTCCTGAGACATGCTGGTATATTCTTAAGACTTACTGGTATGTTAATGAGACATGCTGGTATATTCTTGAGACTTAATGAGTCATGCTGGTATATTCTTGAGACTTACTGGTATGTTAATGAGACATGCTGGTATATTCTTGAGACTTACTGGTATGTTAATGAGACATGCTGGTATATTCTTGAGACTTACTGGTATATTCCTGAGACATGCTGGTATATTCTTAAGACTTACTGGTATGTTAATGAGACATGCTGGTATATTCTTGAGACTTAATGAGTCATGCTGGTATATTCTTGAGACTTACTGGTATGTTAATGAGACATGCTGGTATATTCTTGAGACTTACTGGTATGTTAATGAGACATGCTGGTATATTCTTGAGACTTACTGGTATATTAATGAGACATGCTGGTATATTCTTAAGACTTACTGGTATGTTAATGCGACATGCTGGTATATTCTTGAGACTTAATGATACATGCTGGTATATTCTTAAGACTTACTAGTATGTGAATGAGACATGCTGGTATATTCTTGAGACTTACTGGTATATTAATGAGACACGCTGGTATATTCTTAAGACTTACTAGAATGTTAATGAGACATGCTGGTATATTCTTGAGACTTACTGGTATGTTAATGAGACATGCTGGTATATTCTTGAGACTTACTGGTATGTTAATGAGACATGCTGGTATATTCTTAAGACTTACTAGTATGTTAATGAGACATGCTGGTATATTCTTGAGACTTACTGATATGTTAATGAGACATGCTGGTATATTCTTGAGACTTACTGGTATGTTCCTGAGAGTCCGGCGCGTATGCACCTGTGTGTGATACTGACAGAGACAAGTGGGTATGCACCTGTATATGATACTGAAATATCCATACATACTGGCTACATAGTTTCACACCGGTTTGTAATTAAATCAACAGTTTCCCCAGTCAGATAAATCTCGTGAGCACCTTCGCAAGTTCAGAACAGCAAGGAGCTGAATTTCTGCAGAGATGCTGTAACCAATTACTGAATGTTTACTTTTTACACCATGTCAATCTTATATACAGTGTGTAAACAAATTAGGCAACTATAGGAAGAAGGGTAGGGTTAATGCAATGATACAAATCATTACATTAAGTACACATTCATGAAGTACACATTCGATGCTCACAGACAACCAGGCACATTTTTCCTTTAGTCATGACAATCATTTTGTATTCTCTGTGTATGAAAATGGACGATATCGTCGTGAAGGGTACCCGACTGAATGAATAACGCCATCCATGAGGACATGGCGCCACATTTAGGGGATGATGCGACTTCCGTTGCCATCAGTAAGAGTGGAAAGACTGGAAGATAGTCGAGGATGATGGTGACGTTAGCTGCTGCCTCTGCGCATGTCTGCAGTACTTGACTTGACTAGATTTGATCATACTCCGTATTCACCAGATTTCATTCAGCTTCTAAACATTGACGATAGAACGATTATACATATGGCGATTGCGTCATTTCCGCTTTGGCAAAGCTTTTGTACCACCAGGAGGATATATTCTACTTATCGGATGTAGCCAATCCCGCAACGTTGGCAGAGGTGTGTCGACCTTGGAGGAGATTATGCTGTAAAAGATTAAACAACCAGATCCAGCAACGTTCCAGAATCAAGTTCTGAACTTTCCAGTCATCACCAGTTTGTCTCACCACATGCCTACGGCACAATTCAGAAAGGTTTGGCTTGTATTTCGATTCAGTCTTAATCACTAACGTAGCAAGACGGACATCACTGACACCAGTATGGTGTGTGGATATTACTGGCCATGGTGTCGTATTTCTGAGCTGGCGTCAGACACGTCGTTGACATCGTCGTTTCCCTCGTGCCAGCTGCACTCTACAGTCTGTTGAAGTGGCGCTAAATCCCTTGTCATGATAAATAGCCGTGCTGTAAGCGATGGCAAGCGTGAACACCTGGCTACGTGCAGCTAGTCTTTGTATCGTGAAATAACTACTGAAGAAAAAGCATCCGTACCATATGTACAAACTGATTGTCCCAAATTAATTCAATTACGATAAATACCCTGGACGTAATCAGTACCATATCCTCTTTCGTGAACTGACGTCATCATCAGCGTGCGAAATGGTTTCCAGAATTTGCTAGCCAGTCGGGCTGAAAGTTACTTGCCCACAAAATAATTCACTAGCCCAAACTTTGAATGTAGAAACTAACTTAAAGATTATAAAAATAGATGAGAATAAGATATTGTCAGCATGACACAGGTTTCATCATTATGTTTTTATGATGAACATTTTATCACTCCATCATCATGCATGATTTAAAAGTGTATTATAACGTAAGTCGGAGAGATATAGGTTATCACGCGAGTGTGCTTGGGATGGTTAATATCCTGCATTAGGAATAATCATTGTATTAAGCGAGCCTTGGCGAGCTAAATACATAGTGTTTATTCCTAATGCAGGATATTAACCATCCCAAAACACACGAGTGTGATAACCTATTTATCATACAATGTCATTTTTGCTTTATAACTTTAAAAAATGCGATTTCAAATGCCACAAATCATGAAACTAAACTTCGTGGAATGTCTATGACGTCACAAATATGTGCGGAGTAATACGGTACGTCACAAGCCCGGTGACATAATTTTCTCCTGATCACTCAGCGGTCATCTAGTTCCCAGTAAGCTTTTATGCTAAAGCACGTATTGTTGTCAACAAATCTTAGCTTACGTTTGAAAAATAACAACAAACTCACGTGGAACTTCAGAAACCTTCAATTAACCTTTTGAACAACCAAATACGCTTTAATGTTAGCATGACACTGTGTACCGTTCTCTCGCTAACACTGACAGTCGGTCGGGGAACTGATGTTGGTATCTTCGAAAGCCTATGGATTTCTATCTTCGCTTTGTAATCTACTCCATCTATCAAAACCAGGCATGAATTTTCTGGGATCAAAGCACTGACAGTACCGTAACCACGGTCGTTAATCCGGACACGACCGCCGACCCTTGACGCCATGTTTGTTTACACTGTGAAAGTAGTCCCTGAAATTTGCATATGACCTCTCTAATTTGCATCGATATCCGTATATGACCCCAAAGGATACCGAAAATATCCGTTGGCTTTATCCTGCCGAAAACAATCCATTGTATGATAAAGTGATATATTTACAAAATGACCCCATAAAAATTCCCATAAAAATTCACTAGCCAGTCAGACCAGCGACTGTGGAGATTTTCTGGCCTGACTGGATTTTTACTAGCCACGGGCTAGCGGGCCAGTTGCTATTTCTCATTTGTATAGCTTTTCTCAAAGGGGTTCCTCCTGACGACAGTAGTTTATTGGATGGCGCTTTGTGACGTCATGATTTCTGTGTCTGTCTCAATGCAAAACTCTTGGAGTGAGTGAGTTTACTTTTACGCCGCACTCAGCAATATTCCAGCTGTATGGTGGTGGTCTGTAAATAATCGAGTCTGGACCAGACAATCCAGTGTCCAACATCATGACACATCAATCTACGCAATTGAGATACGATGACATGTGTCAACCAAGTCAGCGAGCCTGACCACCGATCCCGACGACCGGACAAATGCTGCTGTATCAATGTTGCAAGGATTGCTTTTTTCTTAGTAAAAACAACATGCTCGTAGCACACTTACAGAAAACATTTGACTGACAATTAATGAGAAAAGGTGATTTAGAATACAATATATATTTATTCTTAATAGCCCGCTACCCTCATTTGTATACACAAAATCACACCCATCACATACCCGCAAGCATGTACGCACGCACGTACGAACCTACTTACATACTAGACGAAATGATCGTTAAAATCCCGAACGAACCATAACTTACAACATAAACGACATTCAAGGTGGAATTATAACGTTTCTTGAAAGTATAGCTATTAAACATGACGAGAGTAATAAAATACAAAATGACAAATGACAAGATGGTTGATGACGATCACAAGTTGACGATTATGAATACAATGAATAATCCAAGAGAACTGAACATTTGTATGCAGGATGCCCTTCCAACAATCCATACATGATCAAAGGTCAAAATAGGAGAATAATAAGATCATTGAATAATGGACACTGGACTAACATGGTCTCTGTAACTGTTGGAATAATTACGTACAGCTCTGTACAAAAATATGTGACAATGATTAAATACAAGTAGAGATGATGAGGTTTTCTTTTCCAGTAATTTCCATCAGGTGTCTGGCACAGAGAGACAACGTTTCCTAATTCCATAAGACGGATCTGTACGGTACAGTATATTTCATCAGCTTCTTAGTTTTTCGGATGGGTTTCTAATCCCCAATCTGTCTAAGAAAATCACTGGCCCTTGGACCTGTCTCAAGGTAACATACGTGGTAGATCTAATCGCTGAGTTTTATTCCAAGGCGACAACATCCTTCGTCCTGCTGGAGGAGGCTTACGTCGCCCAAAGACTTAGATTTAGACACTCTTAGAAACCCGCCAAGTAAACCTATTGGTATAAGTGAAGGATGTACAGATTACAAATACATCCGCACTAATCTGTGTTCGTCTTACCCAAAGGGGGCTTGGAATTAGCAGCATTATCGTCAGGGTACGAACATGGTATCGGCCATGTTTTTTCTATACCGAGTCGAAAGCTGTATATATGCATGGGTTTACTTAATTTCCACGCAAAAACAGGTTCTCTGTCCTCTGAGGAGTATTGGTAAATTGGTTAGGTGTTGATCTGAAAAGCACATTATTCTTTATAAGGGCAATCATGACGAAGGCGAAGAAGAACGCACTGAGGAAGAGCGTGATTCGACAATGGCGGCGTATGGGTGACAACGCTGAACATCCTAATATTACCTCGGAGTGGGGAATTGACATTTTGACACGGGTTGGACTTTTAATTTCCTAAATATAAAAACCAAAGTTCACGAATCAATTTGAAAAACTGGTTCTCAAAGCTCGCATGTCAGATCCCATGACATTGGCATCGAACAGGACCAACGACGGAAGGTACATTCCGACCCCCCATGGACCTGCTTCGTGGTAGTTTTTCCCATGTGTAATTTCATGTGATAGAAAACTGTTGTCGTCGAAACCCAGCAAGGATCCTATCACTGCGTTTCAGCTCAAAAAGTTTAAGATGGAAGTTTTTTGAAAATCTTTTGAAAAGATTAAAGATACGTCTCATCAGTATAAAAAGACATTGCTGCGTGGTATTTGTTCGTCTTCACAAATCTTTTAGTAACTACTGGTGGTTTTATTTCTTTCTTGTGATAATAGATGACTGCTTTGAGCTCAGGGATACCTGTGTGGTTCTTCTGAACAATCTCCATGTGGTGATTGCCTTGTATGTGGCTGTTTGAAGATCTTGCGCTACATCGTCAGGCAGTGAAGAACCGGTTCCTTGATAGTCATACATTATTCCTCAGAGAGAACACTACAGAGAGGAACTATTATGGGATGTAAGATACACGGTGGCCGGAGGAATTAAATGATGATAATGATGGGCATGATGAATGGGAGAGGGAGGTGAATGTTGCGCTGATTTCAGCGATATCCCAGCAGGACCTGAGGTAGGAAACCGGAAATGGGCTTCTGTCATTGTGCCAAATTGGGAAATCGAACCCGGGTCTGCACCGTGACGAGAGAACGCACCGACTACTTAGTTTCGCCATCGTAACTGAAATGATGATGAGTTGAGTTGAGTTGGGCTTTACGTCACATCGGCATTATTCCAGCCATATAGTGACGAGAACAAGTCTGCATTAATATACATTGTAAGTACAAAGTGGTTTTCGTTTCAAAGACATACATTCATTACGTTGTCATTTTAGAACAGAGAATGTCATAGCACTAGATTGAAAAGCAGATACATTCGTTATTGACATTACACAGTTACATTTTATGATATAGATCGACTTCCCTCAGGTAGTTTAGTATCAGATGAGCGCTCACGCTGGAGAACAGATGAAATGATGATGATGATGATGATGATGATGATGATGATGTGAGTTAACGGACTAAGAAGTGGGACAGTTTTTTTTATATAAAAGTCACATCAGATGACGTATTTAATTTTCAAAGTTTAACGACTCGATTATATACAGACCGTCACCATATAGCTGGAATATTGCAGAGTGCAGCGTTAAACAAAAAACAAACTAACACCTTCCACCATTTACACACCGACACTTAAAACAACAACAACAACAACAACACCACACTCACACAGACACTCACAGAACATATATAATAAACATCATGGTTATACATTTATGTAATAACTGACAGTGTTGGGCAGCTCCACGTCGGTATGCAGATTTTATGCATTTACAACATACACTCGCCGGAATGAGCCGATTAAATTCGGAATGTTGCACAATCTGCCGAGTTGTGAGTACTGACCTTTAACGTTTAGTGTCCTTTTGTGTTCAGCGACGTTATTTAGAAGAACTTGTTCTGTTTTAAATAGCCTCATTTCTTTGCGTTTATTTGATATGCCTCTAGTTCTTTGCTATTGGCTTTCTTTTTGAATCTCATTATTCGCGTACAAATGATAACCCTTTTTGTTCTCTCTTCGCAACAATTGACTATAGTTGCGGTTGCAGTGACCTTTATTTTTAATATATGTATTTTGTGATGGAATCTCCGCCAATCAAATAAGCTATTCATGAAATGATCAATATTTGACGAAGAATTCACACATGTATTTTTAAAAACGTAAAAGGGGTATTTGAATAGGGTAGATTCGAAAAACTACCAATTCAATTAACAATACACCCGCTACTAAATCATCTGAAATGACAAATACCAACGAAGTGTTAAATAATCTTCTGGAAAGCAAACATATTTGCAGAGAAATCACTTCTTGTACAGAGTGTGTTGAGTAGTCGTGGTGTGGAAGAGGAGGTTGACAGTACCGGACAATCCCCTTTAGATGTCATTAGCTAACAATACATGTACGTGCCGCGTGTAACACTTCATTAGTCGGAGGTCTGCAGTCATTAACAGTGATTGTACACTCCAGACACATTTCATCACGGCCTACAAAGCAACACCACGCTGTCAGATGACTTGAGCTGCAGGCTCGCTGTGTGGAGGGAGTATTGCACTAGCTTGTCTTCGGCTGGTAGAGGAGTACTCTAGGCCAATGATGTCCACTGGGGACTCTACAAGACGGGGGCGTTCGGTGTTCGTAGTTGACTGTGTTACAAGACGTGGACGTTCGGGGCTTGTAGCTGACTGCATTACAAAACTGACGGATGTGACTTGTAGTGGACTGTATTACAAGCCTGGGGTGTATGTAGCTTGAAGTGAACTGTCTTACATAGCTCTGCTTTTGTAAGGATTGCAAGACTGCGGCTTGCTGTTAACTGTATTACAAGACTGTGGCTTGTGGTGAAGTGTATTACGAGACTGGGGCGTAGGTGGCTTGTAGTGGACCGTATTACGAGACTGGGGCGTATGTGGCTTGTTGTACACCGTATTACAAGACTGGGGCGTTTGTGGGTTGTTGTAGACCGTATTACAAGACTGGGGCGTATGTGGGTTGTTGTAGACCGTATTACAAGACTGGGGCGTATGTGGGTTGTTGTAGACCGTATTACAAGACTGGGGCGTATGTGGCTTGTTGTAGACCGTATTACAAGACTGGGGCGTATGTGTCTTGTAGTGGACCGTATTACAAGACTGGGGCGCATGTGGCTTGTTGTAGACAGTATTACAAGACTGGGGCGCATATAGCTTGAGGTCGACTGTATTACAAGACTGAGGCTTATGTGACTTGAAGTAGAATGTATTACAAGACTGAGGCGTAATGTGACTTGTACAAGACTGTGGCGCATGTTGCTTGTGGTGAATTGCACGACAAGACTGAGGCGTGTGTGGCTTGTAGTGGACCGTATTACAAGACTGGGGCGTTTGTGGCTTGTAGGGGACAGTGTTACACGACTGGGGCGTATGTGGCTTGTAGTAGAATGTATTACAAGACTGGAGCGTATGTGGCTTGTAGAATGTATTACAAGACTGGGGCGTATGTGGCTTGTAGTGGACATATTACATGACTGGGAATGGTACTGGACTGTATTAGAAGAAGTCTGTAGCTTGTGGCGGACCATATTGCCAAATGGTGGGAATGAGGCTTGGTGATTTGTCCAAGAAGATTATCTCAAGCTTCAGGTATATTGATGATCTGATATCATTCAAATAGGCAATTTCCTTCCACTGATTTACTTACCTGAGCCCGCCTCAACTGTTTCATGTTTCATGTTGGCATAAAGAGTGACAAAAAGGCTGCATGACAAGATAGATGATTTCAACTTAATCAGCTTTCTTTTCAATATTCGACTTTCCTTTCTTGTCGAGCAATACTCAAACAGCTTCAGCTTTTGGTGTTTACATTTCCCAACGTTTGAGGCAAAATCGAGCAGGCTCTTTTTAGCAAGACTTTTAATAGCGCCATACCACTCTTGTTGAGAAGTTGTTTGATCGTGGTTACAAGCTTTCAGAAACCTTTATGGTAGACATGTGGAGGAAATTTCAAAATTGTAATGCATCATTGACAAAAATGATGTCCGATGCAATTCCCTGTTTTGACTTCTACCATTCATTCTCGAATATTTAACAGTTGAATTCCCTTGCATATATTTATGACGTATGCCACGTATGAGACAGGATACGCCCACACCTGGTGTCATCACTATTTGATAGTTATTAGGGGTGACTATTGAGGGGGGAGTAACTATTGCGATAGCGATAGTCTATTGCAACATGCTATTGCAATACTATTTTTCTTCCTCTTTGAATTGTCTCATTTGAAGTCATTTCCCAAATGAATGTATAGTTTATATAAAATAAAAACAAGCTGAAGTAGTTTCAGTTCTTTTAATAACTGACAAGAAACTTGAAACCCAGATCAAGTAAACAGTTAAAACATAAACTCAATGAAGCTGCAAGTCTGCACCCAAACATCCTGTATTTTGCGCTGCGCATTTATCAACGGAAGTCAATTATTAAACTATCGATAGCCACATATCGATAGTCACCATCATTACTATCGATCCATCGATAGTTTTCGTTACGTTTCCTAAACAAAGGCTCGACAGTAATTGCTATCGGAGACTCAACACATTGCAATCCATCGACAGTTCGATGCATCGTTAGGATGCCCTTGCGCTACATAAATATCCTATAATAAAAAAAACAATAATAAAGTATCGTCAGATTTTCACAATCGAAATTCCTTACGGAAAGGGATTTGTCTTTTCTATTGTAGTGGACTGTATTACTGTGTCCCTGTCAAGTAGTCGACTGTATTTCAAGAGTCTGTTGTCTGAGACTTGTTTATAATCGACTGTATACATTTAAATAGGCTGCCTGGTTTGTTTACAACCTTATTACAAGACTAGTTTTTTCAATGTTAGTAGTCGCCGACATGAAAGACTGGGTTGTCAAAGGTTTGTAATAGACCGTATTTGAAGGCTGTTTGTTGACTCGAAGTTCCTGGTATGGGGAATGTAGGTAGATAATGACATAAAACTTAATCAACATAATGAAAAAGCCATCTCGCGAGCTCTTAATCTTCTTTTTCTTCTTCGTCTCCTCCTCCTCCCATACTGCTACTGAGGCTGTGGGGGTAGCCTAGTGGTTAATGCGTTCGCTCGTCACACTGAAGACCAAGGTTCGATTCTCCACATGGGTACAATGTGTGAAGCCCATTTCTGTTGTCCCCTGCCGTGATATTGCTGGAATAGCGCTAAAAGCGGGGTAAAACTAAACTCACTCACTTCTGCTACTAGAGGACTTCTGTCTTACCCCACGAACCACGTGCTGTCTCGCTTCAGGCAAGTGTGTTTGTTCAAAATTGCCTCCGTGCAACCAGCAGAGAATGGGTACCCGGTGGAATAAGCCATATTTAGCATTAACCTTCTTGTGCCTTATAGACAGATTGATGTATCCGGGGTAATAATGTGACCTTATTATCATGTGTAGTAGTAGTGGTAGTCATAGTAGTAGCAGTAGTAGTAGTAGACGTAGTAGCAGTAGTAGTATAAGTAGTCGTAGTCGTAGTAGTAGTAGTTGTAGTCGTATTAGTAAAAGGAACAGTAATATTAACAGTAGTATTGGTATTATTTCATAATTACTACTTTTTCACGAGTAGTAGTATTCGTCGTCGTCGTAGTAGTAGTAGTAGGAGGAGGAGCAGTACTGTTAACAGTAGTATTTGCATTATTGTTTCATGGTTATTATGTAGTGGTACTAGTCGTCGTCGTCGTCGTCGTCGTCGTCGTCGTCGTCGTCGTCGTAGTAGTAGTAGTAGTAGTAGTAGTAGTAGTAGTAGTAGCAGTAGTAGTAGTAGTATGTTGAGCATCTGAAGTGTCGCCCAGGAATAACCCACGAGGGGGTGAAGATGGCCACCCATCCCTCCTCACCACCAGCAGTTACCCAGGACGACATGCCCCCATCTCCGGCCAGCTTGCTTGTCATTGTGATGCCTGATCCATACCGGGAACACCGAGAGACAGGCTTACTCTCTGTATTGTTACGTCCAATTTCTACTGACAGCCAATATCCTTTTAGTCGTGTGAAGTATGTTCGAAAATATGTGTCTATACTAAGTGTGGATTTTGTACCGAAGACACTTGCTTCTCAAATCCACGTAGTGGTTCCTAAGTAGATCTGATGATCATGTCTTTCTCATTGAACAATATGCCCTGAAGCTATAGGCTGAAGAATGCACAAGCATGTTAAGTCTGATTAAAGGTTTGGGGAGAGATACAACTCTCGGCCTCTTTTTACATTAATAAGGATAATCCCAGCAGAGCGCGCGTCTGCCAGTGGAGGGGGAGAGTGACTCAGGCAGATTCCCTCGTCACACGCACAATACATCGCACGGCTTTGTATCAATCACAGCCAGCTACATCGTCGTGACTCTCTCCATCTGCAGGGACGACAAAAAGACGTGCTGTAGCTCTGTGGGTAATGGCATCTGCAGCTGCGTGAAGATAGGTCCAGAATTATTACTGTAATTAGTCAAAAAGTCGGTACATATAGGTAAATATGCTCGGTATATTGATCTGGTGACTTCCTGGTTCTGGTTCAGGAGGTGTGAAAAAGCTAAGAGCAGATGTGTGGGTAACAACAGATATAGTGATCTGTGTGGGTAACAACAGATATAGTGATCTGTGTGGTAACAACAGACATAGTGATCTGTGTGGGTAACAACAGACACAGTGATCTGTGTGGGTAGCAATAAACACAGTGACCTGTGTGGGTAACAATAGAACAGTGCTCTGTGTGGTAACAAGAGACATAGTGATCTGTGTGGTAACAACAGACATAGTGATCTGTGTGGGTAACAATAGAACAGTGCTCTGTGTGGGTAACAATAGAACAGTGCTCTGTGTGGGTAACAATAGAACAGTGATCTGTGTGGGTAACAATAGAACAGTGCTCTGTGTGGGTAACAATAGAACAGTGATCTGTGTGGGTAACAATAGAACAGTGATCTGTGTGGGTAACAATAGAACAGTGCTCTGTGTGGTAACAATAGACATGGTGATCTGTGTGGGTATCAAAAGACACAGTGATCTGTGTGGGTAACAACAGATATAGTGATCTGTGTGGGTAACAACAGATATAGTGATCTGTGTGGGTAACAACAGATATAGTGATCTGTGTGGTAACAACAGACATAGTGATCTGTGTGGGTAACAACAAGAACATAGTGATCTGTGTGATGGTAACAACAGAGACATAGTGATCTGTGTGGTAACAACAGACATAGTGATCTGTGTGGGTAACAATAGAACAGTGCTCTGTGTGGGTAACAATATCTGTGTGGGGTAAAAGGAGACAGTGCTCTGTGTGGGTAACAAACAGACATGGTGATAGAAACAGACATAGTGATCTGTGTGGGTAACAATAGACACAGTGATCTGTGTGGGTATCAAAAGACATAGTGATCTGTGTGGGTAACAAAAGACACAGTGATCTGTGTGGGTAACAAAAGACATAGTGATCTGTGTGGGTAACAATAGACATAGTGATCTGTGTGGGTATCAAAAGACATAGTGATCTGTGTGGGTAACAATAGAACAGTGCTCTGTGTGGATAACAATAGAACAGTGATCTGTGTGGGTAACAATAGAACAGTGCTCTGTGTGGTAACAATAGACATGGTGATCTGTGTGGGTAACAATAGACACAGTCATCTGTGTGGTAACAATAGACATGGTGATCTGTGTGGGTAACAATAGACACAGTCATCTGTGTGGGTAACAATAGACATGGTGATCTGTGTGGGTAACAACAGACACAGTCATCTGTGTGGGTAACAATAGACATGGTGATCTGTGTGGGTAACAACAGACATAGTGATCTGTGTGGGTAACCACAGATATAGTGATCTGCGTTGTAACCGGGTCATAATTTCCAAGGTCAGGTGAATCTAGGCGAAACATAAAATGTCAGACAGTAATTACAACCCCATCTATATCCTTTATCGGTCAAACATAGGAATACAAGAGGTGACTATTCTGAACATCACATAGAGAGTCACTGTGCTGGTACACTACTGCCAAACATGTTAGGGTTTATCCTAGTTTCGTGGAAGTCCTCTTGATATTCTTAAATGTTCTTCACGACTGCTGTTACGTCTTCGCTAGAGTCAAATGGTCCACACACGTGCATGCACGTTCCTACATAAGTATGATAATCATGAACATGACGTTAAACCCCATCTCACCTCGACTCATCAGATAGAGACAAAGGACTCACTAAATCACACAGGACACTAGGTTGGTTTGTTGCTTGACACCTCACACAGCAATATTCCAGCTATATGGCGGTGGTCTGTAAATATTCGAGTCGACCAGACACTCTAGTGATTGACATCATGAGCATCGATCCACGCAATTGGGATACGATGACATGTGTTTTTAAATGTATGAAAGATGCATTCAGTCAACGAGCCTGACCACAGTCAGTACTAGGCACATCACCATCTTGACAACAGTGGCAGTGGGAAAACTAAATTGAAATAAATATGCACAAAATCCGCCTTCCAGACGGTGCCGCCCTTTCTGACCTTATTCAGTATTTTCTTTGCACTTAACGACACGATAAACCTTCTTTCTTATGCACACCGACATTTTAAAAAGACCCGTGACATTTTACAAATGATGTCCTCCAATATTTCACACCAGTACATGCAAGGGAGGTGCAGCTTGCGTGTGTAACTGTAGATTAATCACCGGCGAACAATAGATAGTTAACGTTCGTTCTTTATCATTATCTGAAACAGACTGGTCTCCGCACAACTCGGCGCTCGTTCTCTGTCGACGATCGTATCGCAGCCACGCAACACAACCAGTTTACGGTTACATGGCATGTCTGTTTGGACAGAGATTTGGACTGGTTTTACGCAGGTGCCGTTGCGTAGTAGCCAGGTAGTTCCGTGTTCGATCTGATCACTGCGGATTACCGTTTAGTTACATATAAACATGAATCAACATTATCAAGACGCTTATTGTCACCAGAAGACTGATCTGGGATTAATATGAAATAATAGGTTTTTGTGAGCAATCCATAACGAGACAATGTTGTAAGAATGGGACCGTGAGACTTTTACGTTAAGACGTCAAGGTTTTTTATTTCTCAATCACACCACCTTCCGAGGCAAAGGTTTCCACCTTGCTGAACAAAGCTGGAATTTCGGTGGTATATTTTGGATCCACTTACAAATCTATGCATAGACTGACTGAATATGGTTTTACGCCGCTTTTAGCAATATTCCAGCAATATCAGGTCGGGGGACACCAGCAATGGGCTTCACACATTGTACCCATGTGGGGAAACGAACCCGGGCCTTCGGCGTGATGAGCGAACGCATTAACCACTAGGCTACCCCACCGCCCCTATGCATAGACACTATGAAAAGGAGACCGTTATACTGGCTTGGGATATTTTTTAAATATTATGTCGGACTCAAAACTTCGCACTGACGAGCGAACGGTTTAAGATCTAGAGAGCGTTCATTTAGCGTTTTAAATATATTTCAGGAGTTAAACACTACAGATTTAACTTTCATGAAACAGATCGTAGTGTATATTGTGTTTGTTGTTTAACGCAGCACTCAGCAATATTCCAGCTACATGGCGGCGGTCTGTAAATGATCGAGTCTGGACCAGACAATCCAGTGATCAACATCATGAGCATCGATCTACGCATTTGGGATACGATGACATGTGTCAGCCGAGTCAGCGAGTCTGACCACCCGATCCCGTTAGTCGCCTCTTACGACAAGCATGAGTTGCGGGAGACCAATTCTAACCGTCTAATCTTGGCACTACGAGACAACACGTTTGGCATTTAACTCATTTTCAATTATCAAAACCGTCAACCATATTCCCCACATTTTCAAATATCCAAATTGAACAATACGATAAAATCAAGGTCTTCGGAAACACGCGGTCTTCGAAATACAGTTAACGTTAGGTGAGCTACGCATAAAAAAAGCATGTGTATATTTTTGTTATAAATATACCCTTCTGTTTGGTAAAGTCGTGAAGTTTCATTCACAAAATCCCCCCAAGGTATATCTTCCTCGGCTGTTACCATCAAAGACATGACTTGAGCAAAAACACGACCATACCGTTACATCTTCCTTAAGATGCTCGCTCGCTGTAGCGTTTTATAAGATCGCTATGTCAAATGGAGTTCAGAATAGACTTGGAATACCTTTCAAACCCCTGGGATGCATAAACCCACGCCACATCACAATACATCGTGACAATCAGTACTTCATCAGCAGCATTTCTTCTCGTTATCAATGTCCTACTCAGCGAAAGAAACATGTTTCCTTACAAATAGTGAACATTTGACTTTTCTGGAGGAGAAAAACATATTTGTAGGTATAGTTTTACAAGATGCGGATGGCTCTTTTATGACAAAGACCTATTCTTCGCGATGTTATTTTCCTTTCAACGCGAACCAGATAGAGTTGCATTTCACTCTGGATTCTTCAGTATATAGTGCTTAATCTAGCAATCGTTATTCATGATTTGAAACTCGGCAATACATGACCATCATTTTGCTTGTAAAATCTCGTCAGGAGTTCGTTTACACTGATTACGAAGTTCGTCAAGATCGCGAGGGAGTGTACGTGCGTGCCCCTCTATAATTCGTGGTTACTTTGGCAGTGATATATAGCTTCGGAAGCAAGGGCATTAAGACAACCAGAAACAAAAGTATATTCTGTGGAACGCACGTTAGGTAGTTAACATAACCATTCTTCATTACTACCACAGAGCGACGGCGGTGTTTTATATTTTGATATATCACCTGGCATCGTATACAGTCCGAGTGAGTGAGTGAGTGAGTTGGGTTTTACGCCGGTTTTAGCAATATTATTGCGAATGACACCAGAAATGGGCTTCACATATTGTTCAAATGTGGGGAATCGAACCCCGAATTTGGGCGTGACGATCAAACGCTTTAAACACTGGGCTACCCCGCCGCCACTACGGTTTGAGATATTCCATTTAATAATGTTAAATGTTTTTTTAGATATCAATAACAATGTTAATGGCAATGAAAATGATAACGATTACAACGACGACTATGATGATGATGATGATGATGAGGAGGAGGAGGAGGAGGATCTATAAATAAGTATTGCGCTGTTTCCACGCGTAAATATCCTGCTCACATATATTTACGTTTCCTTAGTATAATGACATGTATTTAAAAGTCTTATTTTTTGTAGCAAAGTACAGAAGGTATATCGTTAGGATAAACGCAGTAAATTGCCTTTTTTTAAACCGGTTCTAGGATTTTCTTTTGCTGCGGCAATTTACCCCAAATTTGAACACCAACATACACAGAGGCGGAATCCGGCTAAGGAAACCGTTTTTTCATCACCCGAAGGACCGGGAACGTCGAGGTGGGATTCATCTGAAAATAACAAATGAATGATTTCGACGTAAAATTAGGCATGAACGTTAACGTAATTAGGCGGGTACCTAATAAATGGATTGATTGATGCGCAGACAGACTTACTGGCAAAAGAAAGAGGTCACCTGAAAGTTGAATCTGACAAACACAACCACACGTTATCAGCACGATACAAGGCTGAAAACAGACGCCAAAACATTTCACACATGTCTTCTTACCAAATATAGGACTTTAAGAAAAGGTTCAATTGTAAAATATGTTAAATTTGGAATTACACTTTCTCAGTAAAGATTCTAGTATTTTAGTGGGTTGAGTCCCTTCGGGATTCGAACCCATACTCCCAGAATAAGGCCCATAATCCCAGCAAACGATAGTGTGATTACAAATATGACGTGCCACATTTGACTACTTCCTGTCTGTTGTATTTTAGCCACCGTTATACATAGATGCATACTTTCCTTATCCAGGTAGTATATCATCTGACTGCCATTGTTTGATTTGACCGTGCATATACTGACCAGGCATGTTATATATATTCATATAGCGCCAATATTCAGATCACCTGCTCAAAGGCACTTTGTTTTTTCCCTCGATCATTGGATGTCAGTCTCAAACAGCAAAATGTATTATCAATCTCAACTCCCTGGGGATCATACAACTCTTGCAGCCACTAGGCGCACCGAGTTAATGTGGCTTTCCCATCCTTACGAGGTACCCATTCACAGCTGGGTGGACTGGGCACATAGTCACAGTACTTTGTCCAAGTTTACTGCACGTTGCTGTACCCGCAACTAGGTGTTTGCACGTATTCATGTGGCCACCATCTGGTCATATACCAACGGATTCGTGGGTTCTTTTGAGTGCACAGGGTTGTGTACTGTACACTAGGGTTTGTGACAACACTGAAAGAGTCTGCATGTTGACCAACTATGCACGATTTTATCAAGTATCTATGATTCAACAATTCACGTGTGATTTGAATTTCGCATAAAAACTTTTAGATTTTTAACGACAGTTCAGTGCTACCTCCTACCCCGTCATCAAGCGAAAGAATATATATTTATACTAGTATAAACAATAAAGGAGTTGTTATTCACGAAAGTTCAGGACTTTATGAACTTTAAACTTATAAATTTATGCCTTTCGAGCAATGTATAATTTGACCACTGACCACGTATTTTGACTACTGACCACGTATTTTGACCACGTACGTATACATTACACACCTGTTTAAGATTTCGCAATGCATAATGGTTTTACCATGAATATATAAATAGTGTTACCGCCGCTGCAAATATAATCTGTATTAATTTTCATCCACAACACATACGATCCCAACTAGGGCTGGGACGGGTAGGAAAAATTGGAATCGAGTACCCGCATGTACTTACCCGAATCGGAATCGAGTACCCGGAAATGTAAGGAATACAGCGCTTCTGTCAACTTTCTGAATATTATAGAAAACTTATAAGGGTGGCAATAAGATATTAAAATGATCTCAAGCTATATAATTTACGTCTGTTTAACCAATATAAAGAGTAACACCATTACTTACATTGCTCGTTAAAATAAACTTTTCGTTCCTACTGTTACTGTAACTTGACTATTCACTGCACATGCCCAGATAAATTACAGTCGTTAATAATAACCTCCATTAATCGGACAATACCATTGATGTAAATGTGTTACATTATACTGAAAAAGACAAGTTATTATCTGCCCTTGTCATTACAGAGTTCTCTCCCTTTCCGGGTACTCGAGTCCGAGAAATAGGACTCGATTCCAGCTGTACCCGACCCGGATTCGAGTACCCGTCCCAGCCCTAATCCCAACACAAAACCTTTATTCTATTGGGTATCTGTGGTCTCAAACTGTTTTCTGTCACTGCTGCCTGTTGAACAACCGTAGACACACTGTATGCTGTCTGACTGCTTGACCTTCCCTTCTGCCTCCGTACACCCAGTTACCTCCCCTTTAATAGTCATGTGAAATGTACCAGATCACATGATCTAAATCTCACAACCTCGTCATGCCGACGACAGGGTTAGATTTCCAACACTGGTGCAATGTGCGAAGCCATGTCTGGTATCCCCTGCCGTGATATTTCTGGAATATTACCAAAAGCGGCGTAAAACTAAACTCACATACACTCACTTACTTACATAATGGTATTAAAAAAAAGCAAAATGTTAAAAAACATCCGATTCTTCCATATTGCTCTAGTTTATCTGTCTAGTTAATCTGAAAGAATCAGGTGGTTTTAACCTCTTTGTAGTATATGGTTTATGTATGTTACTTTGACCATGCCATCTGTAGTCTGTAGGCCTGTCCACATCAGTAGTTCCTGATATTTGTCCATCAGCCACTGCCGATTCTGTTGACCATGCGTTAAGTTGCCTTATCTCAATGCAAATAATCAAATCATTTAGACCAAATTAGCCAGTAAAGAGCACGATCCCCTGATATCATTCTATGCCCACTCAGACCTGATGGCCAGTGGTTACCCAGTCATGGTCAATTTGACTCGTGCTTATTCCCGCCATCTGGTTCATGGTAGCGGTCAGTTCGCATCCCCGCGGTGTGGTCAGAAAGGAGATGCGGTTGGTTCGTAAATGTCATTAATTAACGCCGTTTTACATGAAAGGGGATGCAATGGTTTGTCCGCATCTGGGACTGGAATCAAATCCGGTTGATTCCCATGAAATATGGAACTAATATCTGGTACTGATCCACACGCCGTTAACGACATTTGGTGGAAGCGATGGCTCATGAACGTAGGTTATGGAACTTCAATCAATGGCCTTATCAAACACACAGGCTATATAATACAGTACAATCTAGCAGGTTCGGTGTCATTAACATCACGGAATAAAACCGCATCTGGCACTGTATGAATTCAGGGCGGCAATAAAACAATAAATGTTTATTTCGGCACGTCTTTTGTTTACCAACGCCACCGGGTAAAACGTCATTGGTAGTTTAGTAATGTAGCCTCAACGGCATCTGCACCATCATCAGCCGTCTTTGCCGGACCACTATATCGATATCGGTCGTCTTTACTTCAGTATCAACACCGGCAATATCTACCTGTACTTCTATGTCATCATCGGCAGTCTATACCTACACTGTTATACATAAGCCTACTAAATGTTTGTTCATAAATCGATACATTTTCTACTGTAACAGATGTTTGTACAATTAACAGACTATCACTACTACATGCTCTTGAGAGAAACACATCTGTCCAGAAACACGATATTTACACAACTACACTGTGACGTCCGCAGTCTTTGTGGCATATACGCAGCTTTTCCTTGTTTATGGATTTTGCCCCAGAGTTGAACAAACGAAGAAACGATTCATGTTCAGTTTTGTTGAAGAAATACATATCTTTAACGACGTTTTGTCTGTCTAAACACTTAACGAGATGTGTTTGACTTCCCCTGAACTCTTAAACATCACATATTTGCACTCTTGCGACTAAGAACACGTGTACTAAAGACAACAATTTGTCTGGCCAGTGTAACACACGATGAACAGATGTTTAGTTTGACTGTTATATCATTCCATTCGTATTTCAAGAGCCTGTCTTTCTGTTTATGTTCAGGGCCTAGATTTTCGACGCTCTCTTAGCGCTAGGATAGTCGTAAGTTAATGTTAATGTATGGCACTTACGACTATCTTAGGGCTAAAAGAGCTATGAAAATATATGCCTAGGTCCCGGGGACCAACGTTCATCGCAATAGCGCAATATTGGTCTGGATCGTCTGATCAGTGCTTCAAATGGGTGCATGGATGTTACGTCACACCCACGGCAAGGACGCTGAATATACTGCCCGTCACTGGCGTGTCTAGAACAGCCTCGATTATTTAAACCCAATATTGCAATATTGACAAGAGCGTAAATGAACCAGCCTCCCTTTAGTAAGAATACCGCACCCACAACATAAAAATGTCAACCTCCAACAACAAAACAAAACAAAACAACAAATGTTATATTTAGGATTACACTTTCTCAGTAAAGTACATATTCTTGGACCTTTGTTGAAATGAGTCCCATTCGGGATTCGAACCCTCACCCTCAGAATCTAATCGCCAAACAAAACAAAACAACAACAAAAGGCAAACAAAACCAACACGAAACAAATAACAAAAACCTCAAACAAACAAAAAACGAAAACACAAAAGGAAAGAAACCTATCTATGTGCTTGCGAGCTGCTATCTGTCACTTTGCACCTTGGATCGCAGCTGTTTGACAGTGATTCCTTGGCATAACGTTATGAAAAAGGCAGCACCGCAATAAAGCCTGCTTTTAGCAGACTTTTATTTTCAATGCTTATTTAAATATTTTTAACGCTTATATGTACATGTCTATCTTCACAAAGGTCTACAAATGTACACCACTTTACAAGAACCAAACACAAAAAACATTCACAAGACAAACAACAGATGTAATATGACTGAACTGTTGCCGATGCGAAAGTCACTTTTAATCTTTCGTTTATGTTTGTTCATTGAAGCAGCTACACATGCTACTTTTGGTCTACACTGTTATATGTATCTATCGACTAGCATACATGCCACTTTCCCAAGACGATCAATTTAAAAAAAAATCTTCCGCTTGTCTGTTCCATCTACATCAAAGTCCAAGGTTTTTTGAAGTTCTTTGTACGCTGCAAAGGGAAGTAACTCTTAACAGACGTAGGTGTTTTCTTTGAAGCAGAATTTCGACTCTGTCCCATAGCATTCTAAGAAGGGAAATGAAAAAGCGAGATAACAAGTAAGCCGCATCGCAACTAATCGATTTTGCTAAAAGCGAAAAGAAGAATCTAGCCAAGTTTATTTTTTATGGTGTTTAGCCTCTCGTTCCGACGATACTAAGTGTGGTGTCTGCAGTGTTGGGATCCTATCAGCTGATGTTGTTTTGAGTCGTCGGTAATTTCCTTTCTTTAAAGTACTACTGGTTATATTGTACTATTAGGGCGGTGGAGTAGCTTAGTGGTTAAAGCGTTAGCTCGTCACGCCGTAAACCCGGGTTCGATTCCCCACAAGGGTACAATGTATGAAGCCTGTTTCTGGTGTCACCGGCTGTGCTATTTATTGCTGCAATATTGATAAAAGTGGAGTAAAACTAAACTCACTCACTTATTCACTATTGTTCTTTTAAAGGCTTCATGGAACCAACATGCATTGCTCTTAGACTTTGCCTTTTTGTTGACCCGTGAAGATCCGGCTTGAACTGATCTTCAGTAACCCATGCTTGTTGTAAGAGGCGACTAACGGGATCGGTTGGTCAGGCTCACTGGCTTGGTTGATACATGTCATCGTATCCCAATTGCATAGATCGATGCTCAAGCTGTTGATCACTGGATTGTCTGGTCCAGACTCGACATATACATGTAGCTGGAATATTTCTGAGTTTTGCGTACAACTAAACTCACTCATCCAAACTCACTAGCCTTTTTGTTTGGTTGTTTAACGCCCCATACAGCAATATTCCAGTAGTATGCGATGGTTTGTAAATCGAAAATGTACCAGTTAATCCAGTCATTGATATCTTGAACATCGATCTATGCATTTGTGATATGATAGCATTCATCAAACGAGTCAGCCATGTCTTCAGATTCCGCTGGTCGCCTCTTACGACAAGCATGGGTTGATGAAGACCAACTCTCAGGAACTAAGATCGAGTCTCCGGACGTGACGTCTGTGGTATTAATGTTTTCATCGTAAACCGCTTTGCTTAGAATTTACTGAAAACTCGTAAGTTGGTGCAGTAGTCGGAAGCAGTGAGCCACAACATGCGGAGTTGTTTCCCTTACACAGGTACGTTTCTGGGTTTGTCTGTACCAGTGCTTGTGGGTTTCTCCTCAGTGGTAAATGTCTGAGACCCACATGAGTTCTGGCTTTCCTCCCAAACCAAGCTATCATACAGTGCTATAAACCAAACCCACTCACTCTGTTTGTATGTTTTGCCGTTTGGTGTTTAGTCTCCAAAGGAATATCTAGTAGAGTTTTTCTTGGCCAGGCTGGTGAGGTGTGACGCCGCTTTCTATATTCCAGCAATATCACGACGGTGGACTCCAGAAGAGGGTTTCACACATTGAACCCAAGTGGAGAATCGAACCTGTATCTTCGGTGTGGCGAGCGAACGCTTTAACCACTGGGCTACCCCACCGAGAAGCCAGGTGACGTAAACTTCAGTGTAATGTCGCCTTAATGGGGACACCATATATGACACGGTGTACTGATTCCGAATCCCTCTAGTCCTTGTTGTATCCCCTCAATACTGGGCGACAGGCAAAGTAACAACAAGAATCATTTTAACGTTTTCTGTTACACGGACCGGGTATTGAACCAGCAACCGTTCGATCTCCGGGTAGACGCCCTGTTAACTAGTGCTCACATGGGTCCATTGTGTGAAGTCAATTTCTAGTGTCCCCCGCCGTGATATTGCTGGAATATTGCTAAAAGGGGCGTAAAAACACAACTCACTCACTCACTGTCAAATAGTGCCAGGTTCATGTGACAATCACACAGTGATCCAGTCGTAAACGTGTTCGAACCCCAAACTTCGACCAATCGACCAATCACCATAATAAAGGCGAAACTTGGCTCCGATCCAAACACCAGCGGATCCAGGGATGGTAAAGGGACGCAACTCTGCATATAAAATTTCGGCAACTAAAACCACGGTGCCAACGTGCCCAGAGTATTCAGCGACTTCGATTAGGTTGCAAGAAGCCACAAGCTTATCTTGTACCGCCTCATTTCGCTTTCGTCATAGCATCGATAAAGAAGAAGATTAGATTTAGAGCAACCTGGCTGTTTTTTGACAATTAGCTCATCTCCAATTCTCTTTCAACTTTATCCCGTTAGAGTGAGCGTTGCAAATAATCAAGTTTACTCAGTCTGAAAACTCGATTATACAGGACGCAATACGGATTTAAAGCGATCTGATGCACTTCGTGACCTCTTGGACTGGCTTTCTTCCTGCGTTCCTATTTCTGTGGATTTTGACGATTCAAGCGTAAGAAATATCGATGCAATTTGGTATCTTACAATATCAATTATTCCTTTTTATGGTATCTAATTTAATGGCTAATTTAGGATATCATTTTCGGTTGAATGTAGTGCTGGAAAATAGACCATGTCTTGCAGGTTACATTGCTAACCGTTATTTCAAGGTCAAGGTCAACGTGTGTCCAAGCGTAATAATGACGATTTGGTGTCATCTAAATTGCAGCATTTGTTTAGCTGATAAACGTGCCTAAGAGCACCTCGATATCACACAAATAGTGGTGGAACATATCTTGCATGTTGTTACACAATGCCATTTTAGAACGTGGTCAAATGTAACATGTTATATTTGGGATTACACTTACCCGCTCAGCCACCGCGACTTCTACAAAAATGGAACCCGTGAAGGTCCGGGTTAGAATATTGATCTTCAGTAACCCATGCTTGTCCTAAGAGGCGACTAACGGGATCGGGTGGTCAGGCTCGTTGACTTGGTTGACACATGTCATCGGTTCCCAATTGCGCAGATCGATGCTCATGCTGTTGATCACTGGATTTTCTCGATTATTTACAGACCGCCCTCATATAGCTGGAATATTGCTGAGTGCGGCGTAAAACGAAACTCACTCCACAAAAATGGAAGTCGGACAACTGGTAGTCTCGACTACGGACTTTGTGTACCCCTCTGAGAAGTGTAAATTGGCACGGCTCCCACGGCCGAAAGCTATGATTACACAATGCCATTTTTGAAAGTGGTCAAATGTAACATAAGTTATGTGCTGGCGATTAGGTGCCTGACTCTGACGGTGTGGGTTCGAAACCCGGATGGGACTCAACCCAACAAAGTACTAGAATTTGTACTTTAATAAAACCGGGCGTTACGAGCTAACGCTTTAGCTACTAGACTACCTGTCCCCAACAACAGAAAAGCGAATGTCAGGGCATGTCAGTTCAAATGTTGTTCATTAATATCTCCTGAGTATTGATTGTGTATAGTCACGAATAGTGGGGTAGCCTAGTGGTTACGGTGTTCGCTCGTTACGCCGGAGACCCGGGTTCGATTCCCTACATGTTTGGCGCCTATTTCTGGTGTCCCCCTCCGTGATATTGCTGGAATAATGCAAACAGCCGCGTAAAACTAAACTCAGTTAAGCAGTTAAGTTAAGTAGTCAGGAATGTAAAAATGGTGTTGTCAATTTCTGTGACTTGGCTGTTAACATGTCACTCTTCCCTCGATTGCAGAGATCGGTGTTCATACTATCAACCACTAGCTCTCATGTACTAGACTCGTATATTTACAGAGCGCAGTGTAAAGCTTGAATTCTGTCTCTCAAAACAACACTAATTGACACACTTAACCACAATCAAGGTCAAAAATATAATAGTGATTTAATAATATCACACAAATAGTTTCATAACAAAAGATCTAGCAAAACAACACGGACAGTCCTTCTACAGAGGGCACTAGACCACCACCTCAAGGCTGCAAGGAGCAGAAACAACTATACAGCAACATCGCGTCACTGTAAGGAGAACATTGCAACATATCTGCCTTGGCCGTGATCTCTTAACACGTCTTACATTTCAGCCGATACCTCCAGCTGCAGGTATTGATTTCAACAAATACCATATACCTAATTACACCAGCTCTGGGAAGGCAAGAAGTCGGGGAACACGGAAGTTTCGAGTCGATTGTTTGCATTGTTGAGGCAAAGACAAGTTGTTTACTTTGCCAAATTAGGAGGAGTTTAAAGATATTTGCTGGGAGTATAACGCGTTGCACAAAGCAAAGTATGTTTTAAGTGGGTCAGGTTTGATCTGCAGACATTGGGATCAAACATCGGTGAATAATTAAAGGGCGCAAGGTGTCTGGAAGCGTATTATTGGATAACCGGTGGGGTTCCTCGGCGCTGTGGCAAAATTGGGTCTTCCCTGGCCATATGCTCATTAATAATAATGCCCCATAAGGATCCCCAGGCGAACAACAACATCTGACGTCAAGATAAACACGTGTAGCCATTATTGTCCATTTAGGTACTGTAGTTGTTGTTTCTTGAGTGGGAAACGTGTTGCCAAATGCTTCTTCCCGAACTATGCTGGACAAAAATAGTTAGGGATATATGTAAATTTTGAAATTATGAACAATGATCTATTGATTCATTGACACACTGATACAATATCAATCATTAAAATACCAATATCCCTAACGTATTTTGTCCAGTATATATCAAACTATGACGGCGCTCTTTAGATAATGGAACCTGGACCTGACAATCCAGTGACAGACAAGCTATAGTCAGGCCACAGAATCAGGTATTCGTTACTATCTCTTGAGTAGCATATACAATCGAGCACCGCTGTGTCGAACTCTGATAATTCGATATCTCGGTTGTCTCGATATAACATCTCGGTCCAGGCCAAATCCGGATATATGGATATAATTTCATGGTCCCAACAATTAATTGATAAATACACTCGTACCCACACTGCTAGCTCGTATTGGACACATACAAGGAAACTGTATGTCAGAAATGTACAGGACTTTATTTCAGGTAAGAGTGTGTTATCTATGAGAGTCTGTATATTGCTAAATACTTCATGACTTACACCAGCAGCCAGACCTCCCTCAACAACATGGTGATTACTGAAGGATATTCATGGCCGGCATATTCCTTCAAGCGGAAGGAGAAAACAGTAGATTAAAGGACTTCAGGCCAGGACAAATCAATTACTTGTTCGCAGGATACGCTTGCCCAGAGTGTAGGATTGCAGACATAAATACCTCTGTTATTCTGACGGAAGAATACTGAAGAAATAGGACCGAAGGAAAGTTACTCGTGTTCAATATGTAGAGGTTATATGATCTGTTTCAGTTCCGTAAATGTCATATGTCGAATACTAACTGCATGGACATATAACATGGCTGCTTTTACGCTTGCAGCAAACCCTGTTGAGTCGAGGTTGAAGAACCTACGTATATACGTCGTGTTTTCTACGGTAGGACACAACCGAAAAGAAAGAAGGATATGAGGGGTTCAAGCTTTTACGTAAAGACAAACGTAAGTTCGACTCATCTAAGTTCGACATAACGGTGTTTGACTGTATCTGATCTTTACGAGACGGAAGCACACGGATTAATATCTGTATCATAAATATTGAATGACAGATATATAGAGGATGTATATTCAGAAGATGAAGGAGCTTGAGAAACAGCTTCAGAACAGTGTTGGAGTGACCAATCAATCGTACATCGACACATGGCTTGCAGACACGTTTGTCTTCCAGGACAGAGTGACGTTGTACCAATCGATCTTAGCGCTAAGGTGACCTTAACATAGACTTAATGTTGTATTAGCGCTAAGATCCCTTCGTACAACAGCATCCTGCCTTTGAAGTCATTTGTCGATGAACGAAGAACAACACTGTAGGAGCTCCAGTCTAATGATATTGGTAACACTATCGTTATATGGATCTTGAGAGCATTTATCGGATTGTGATACCAAATATATCGGATTAGTTTATCACAAGCTGTAATATAATGTACTCCATGTACTTATCAACATTGTGACTTGGACTTAACCCTGCTCTGAATAGCATTTCCGTTGCTATGTATCAGGTGAATGTTTTGGTTAACCCTGATGTGATCAATATCATTGAAATGTACAAGAATGGCGAACTCGAGTAAACCAAGAATTATTATCATGACGAAAATGGAATTCGAACCCGCGATTACAGGACTCTGGCACATCTAAGGGACGTAACTCCGTACAACTTACCATAATGTTAAGCCTCTTATTGGCCCACGTCGCCCTAAAACTATAAAACCAACCAACCAAATATAATGTTGGCGACTACAACTGCTATTCCCCTCGTAATAACCTAAGTGAGTGATGATGGTTTTACGCCGCATTTAGCAATATTCCAGCAATATCACGGCGGGGGAAACCAGAAATGGGCTTCACATATTGTACCCATGTGGGGAATCGAACCCTGGCCTTCAGCTTGACGAGCGAACGATTTAACCACTAGGCTACCCCACTATTCCTGACGTCGCCCCCGTAATAACCTTAATTACTGCGGCCTGTGAATGATCGAATCTGTGCCAGTCAAGTAAAGGTTGATAACACGAGAAACGATCCTCTGTCCAATACGATGACGTAAAATCAGGATGTTACACAAAGTGACAACCCGATTCTCTGTTCAGTCTGAACCACTGGGAAGGAGGGAGCTTTGCTGCCACGGAAACCCCGTGCTGTGGTTATCTAATTCGCAAATTTCAGCTGTAATTACTATCTGTTTCTTCATTTCTCCCCATAAGGTTATATAGGTATATATGCCTCGTACACACTCAATTGAAACGGTTCGGAGGCAAAGAAATTGATATTTCTCACGTAGCCTTTTTTCATTACCAGGATGATTACTGGCAGTGAGACCCTTTTTATAACCCATTATCACAAATGATTCATTTTGCAATATGGTTAATAATTTTGTTCTTTTTAAAGAATTCATCGGGTGAAAAACGAAAAGGAAGCATGCGTCGATTCGACATTAATCTCTTGTGACCGTAGTTGGCAATTTCTCTTCGATTTCTCAGCGGCTTGGATGAAGACGTGCGGATCCTTCTCTGTCCGTAGCCTGTACTACAGTTAACCTTCACATAGTACTACATTTGAAATGGGATACTTTTAGGCTCCCTCGCGAAGCAAATCAAATTGAATTTTTGCGTGTTAAGTCTTTACTATTTAATTTTTGTTTTTTCACAGTTTAATAAGCCACTAGGATCACGGGGTAATGAATTAAATTACAAGGAATGAGTTAAAGCACAAGCAATGTTGATTCATGTTGGCTTAAATGTCTTTGCGGACGGGGGCAATCTTCCTTTAAGACGCGTTACGTTTCAATTTCCACAAAGAATTCGAGCCCCGACTATAAGTACATCTTGAAAGCTGAAGTCAAAGAAACCCCACAACGATTTAACTCGTCTTTAAATGTGAATTAGGTTGCAGCAAATTTCTCTACAGTTCATGTACACCTGTCGTATACCTTTCACAAGAAGTAGGGTATCATGTATACAGATGTTAATACCTAGTATTAGAACCATGACAAGTGTTGACGACACGCATCCTGTGTAAGAACGTTTAAGTCTCCCAAACACATCCCATCCTTCGCATGTACAGCGCGCAGTATTGCCACACAGGGTGCCATTTTGACTCTTTCAAGGAAGGTCGATTAATTTCTGTGGTCTTGTCAGTCTTTTTGAATCTGCTTGTCAGACAGTCGTGATATGTTCGATTCCATTCATTGTTTATGGACAAACTGGGGATGCGCTGAGCGTCTACTCAACGGATTCTTTCCAGAAACAGCAAACAGTGGTCAACAAGTTACATGTTTCCCAATCTCGTTTAGCAGACAATGGCACAGGTACCAACAAACCCAGCGTGGTGACAGTCGTCCCCGTTCAACGCAACCAGGCTCTACGACACCGAGCAAAACCGATTGGTGTAAACTGATGTAAACATAAGGCGTCTACAAAGATGATTAGAAATGGTAGACATGTCGCAGATCTCCATGCTCGACGGCCACGTGTTGTGCCGACCTGATGCAAACAGAGGTCAGTGTTGTACACAACGCCGACACTTGTCATGCTGTATTTGAAGAGGGGCGGTGGGGTAGCCTAGTGGTTAAAGCGTTGGCTCGTCACGCCGAAGACCCGGGTTCGAATCCCCAGATGGGTACAATGTGTGATGCCCATTTCTGGTGTCCCCACCGTGATGTTGCTGGAATATTGCTAAAAGCGGTGTAAAACCAAACTCAGTCAGTCAGTCAGTATTTGAAGATGAGTCCCGATTCAGTCTGATAGGAGTTGTCGGGTGTCTGGCGACGTTGACATGAACGTCAAACCAATGTGACCTTGATACAACGTGACCCAATGGTGGTGTGGGATAGCTCAATATGGCTGAACGAACTCCACTCTATATTGTGCAATGAAGAGTCATTACAGAGTGAATGAGTGAGTGAGTGAGTTTAGTTTTACGCCGCACTCAGCAATATTCCAGCTATATGGCGGAGGTCTGTAAAAATCGAGGCTTGACCAGACAATACAGTGATCAGCAGCATGAACATCGACCTGCGCAATTGGGAACCGATGACATGTGTCAACCAAGCCAGCGAGCCTGACCACCTGATCCTGTTAGTCGCCTCTTACGACAAGCATGGGTTACTGAAGGTTCATTCTAACCCGGACCTTCACGGGTATCACTACAGAGTACTATCAGGAAAACTTACTGTTTCCCGTGTGGGTCGACAGAACAGAGCAGAACTATTATTTTTAGGCCCAGATACAAATATACAGTCAAGTGTACACAGGGTGGCAGGATGGTTTACATGGAAGATTTTACAGTTGTCATGATGGTACTACAAAATGTACATACTTTCATTATTAGGTTTTAAGCCAATTATGTGTTTACAGTTAAATAATTCTTTAAATTAAAAACATTATTTTAACACAATGGTTTAGGATATATGTCGTATCGTCGTTCGACAACACCCTGTGTTCACGAACTGCCAAGACACACCTCCAGCAGCCCAACATCCATAGAATGCCATGGCCGGTAGTGAGCCCAGTCCCCTCCCCTATGAACACTTCTGGGACATCAGAGGGAGACACAGGCCACGTTTGGTGACCTTGGGTGAAAGTAGATAACTATTGGCGAACTCATACAAGGTATGCCTTTTCGAGTAAATAAATGTTTGAAAGATCATGAGGCTATTATGCACTATTGATTATTACAGTAGTAATTCATTGTAAGACGATGTTGCATTTTTGTCAAATTGTTTTAAGTTTCAGTAGAGAGCAGTGGAGTGTCAGTTGGTATATTTAGACAGGAAGTCCAGTGTAATCTGGAAGCTCTTAGAAAAGCATATGCCAATCAAAACATGGTATAGATATTTCTGGAAGTTGTTAAAGACTATTATACAAGGTGCAGGTTCATGCATCTCACATAACACCAAGACCAGCCGTTGTGTGAAGGTCATACTTTTAACCCGCCATGACGTTATTTCCGAGAACCCCCAACCGTTTTATGGCATGTATGGAAAAATACCTGTTGGCAACTTCGCTGCTTCTGATAGGGTCTCAAATGCGGTCTGATTGATGCATCCAAGAAAACACGATTACATATACTACCCATCAAAAGTTTAGACCCACTTAAAGCACTCACTATATGTTATGTATATGTGTATGGTTACATCGAAGATGAATTTCTCCACTAACTTGGGGGAACCAACTTGAAAACCTTATGGAGATGAATTGCACGAGGACCATGCATCAAATTGCTGTAAGGCATGTGCAAATATCATGCATGTGAACAGCTGCGTTTTGTGTAAAGTTTTGTTACGAATTCGTCAATTTTCACTGAGTTTCATCTTTTCAACGTTACAAATGTGTTTTACAATACATCAGTTCATGTGTAAACAGTACCTTTAAACAGTATGGAAAGTTAAAGTGTTTTAAGTGAGTCCAAACTTTTGATGGTAAGTATATTTGTTTCAGGGTCTGTATGAGAGATTAATGACAAGCTTTAGCATGCCCTTCTCCGATAGCACCTGCCAATTAACACAAATTTCATTAATAAAGTAGGTGTTATTTGTCGTCGCTTTAAGCAACAACCAGTCATGACGGTGGCTCGGATCAAACAATCCGGTGATTGGCACCATGAGCAATAAGCCACGGAACACGCCACCAAGTCTGACCATCCAATCCTTAAAGAGAGAGCCACTCAGTACGAAGATGTGAAATCTTCATCTCAAGGTCATAGTACAAGAAAACATCGCGCATCACGTTGACAAGCCATTTATGATAGTTAGTAAATTTCTCTGATTGTCTATCATAAAACTGCCGGCTCTCTCAACTAAGCGTTTGAAGTTGAAACCTTGATTATAAAGCTTATCCGCAAAAAAATGTGTCTTTTCTTGAAATTTGAATACGATGTACATGCTCTAAAGTACCTTAGCAACAGAGGCATGTAGACGCCGTGAGGTGGAGTTGATTGTATATTGCTCGACATGAAGGCGATATTCAAGCTTCATCCGTCTTGTCATACATCTCGGAAACTGCAATCATTTTGAATTTCTATGCATAGATCCAGACAACAGTTTGTATACATTTTCTCACTTTTTCCTTTGATTCTCAATTCTCGTATGTAAATGATGTGAAGATACTAATTTATGTTGGCACTGTTCAAAGAAAGCGTTAATCTAAACATCTGAAATTGTCCTTTCTTTGATTTAACTAAAGAATGCGATTCGTATACAGAGAAAGAAGAGTTGGCTAGCACAGGCACAGTCGGTGCCCGTGGGGATGTCTTTACTTGGGTAATTGTTCCATCACAAAATTTGACAATATTTTATGAAACTCCACCGACACAGCGTTTCGGAATTCTGAATATTTCTAAATAGTTACTCAGTTTGAACAAACAGACCATGGGCTTTAATCACAAGGCTACAACCCCCAACATCCTTTTGAAATAATTGAACTTTTGTTCGTTTCTGAGATTACACAAATTTTAAACAATTCCTTGAGTTATTTAGAATCTATGGCACCCATAATGATCACAGTCGGTAACAAGCTGATCACGATACTTTGGGACATGTTTTGATAGATGTGTAAAGTTTCAAATTTGGATTCGGGAAGCGGTATGAACCCTTCCCGTTTTTATCTTGCGCAACAGGGCTGGGGAGCCGAGTGGTTAATCCAGCGTTCGTTCGTCACGCCGAAGATCCAAATTCGATTCCCCACATTGGTACAATGTGTGAAGCCCATTTCTGGTGTTCCCCGCCGTGATATTGGTTGAATATTGCTAAAAGCGGCGTAAAACCCAACTCAGTCACTCATTTGACGTTAGTCGAACCATTATATCACCCATGTATAAGCTATTCGTAACAGTGTTCGAGATAAGTTTTATTCTAAAAACCGAGGATCAGCCTGTTCTAACAGTTAAGCGTCAATTCGGCCTTTCCTTCCAAAGCATGATGACATGGACAGACTGAGTATTGTTTTACGCACTTATAGCAATATTTCAGCCATATTACGGCGTGTGACACCAGAAATCGGCTTCACACCTTGTACCCATATGCCTGGGTTATGGTCCTTGGTCTAAACTGTTGGAATTAATCGAAGTGGTAGAGATCTACACGCTGCGTCACTGAAGACTTCTTGCTATCCGTGAAGATCCGGGTGAACTGATCTGTCGGAAACGTTTTTCAGTTAGAGAGCATGTATACAATGAATGAAGCCAGTGGTTTCAAACAGATGACGTCTAAGACCACCACCATAGGGCTGGGACAGGTAGGAAAAATTGGAATCGAGTACCCGCATGTACTTACCCGAATCGGAATCGAGTACCCGGAAATGTAAGGAATACAGCGCTTCTGTCAACTTTCTGAATATTATAGAAAACTTATAAGGGTGACAATAAGACATTAAAATGATCTCAAGCTATATAATTTACGTCTGTTTAACCAATATAAAGACTAACACCGTTACATTGCTCGTTAAAATAAACTTTTCGTTCCTACTGTTACTGTAACTTGACTACTCACTGCATATGCGCAGATAAATTACAGTCGTTAATAATAACCTCCATTAACATACATCATACATACATACATACTAACATTTGTATAGCGCCGATATCCAGCTCAGCTCAGCTGCTCAAAGGCGCTTTGTTTTTCCCTCGTTCACTGGATGTCAATCTCAACGGCACATCGTATTGTCAATCTCAACTCCCTGGGGAGCATTAATCGGACAATACCATTGATGTAAATGTGTTACGTAAAATTGAAAAAGACAAGTTATTATCTGCCCTTGTCATTACAGAGTTCTCTCCCTTTCCTGGTACTCGATTCCAGTTGTACCCGACCCGGATTCGAGTACCCGTCCCAGCCCTACAACACTTTCGGGTTTCCTTCCACATTCATAATTTGACATTCCGTTATGCAACTGGAATAATGTGACACACGATATTACACCCAGCTCACTCACTCACAGTTCTCTCGCAACGACTTATTTTACATGTGTTACTCCGTGTGTTTTACCTAAATATACCACATTGTCATCAGTCTGATGTTACAACCATGATGTCAACGATATGCTCCTCCTTCGACCAGTACGGTGGGCCAAGGTCCAAAAGCAGATTCCGTTGTGCGATGATGTCACAAGCTCGTGTTAATGAATTGATATCTGATAATGATGATACCAGGAGTTCACACCTACGGCGCTCCCTGCACGCTTGGCGGAACCCATCACAAACACACGCAAAGCCAAGTCAATTATTCATCTGTAACCCCCTCCAAAATCAAAATCATCAACAAAAATCAAACAGAAACCACCACCCCCTGCAAACAATAAATTAAAACAAAACAAAAAAACAAACAAAAAAGAAAAAGAAAAAAACCCAACAAAAACCCAACAAAAGAAAAACAAAAGAAACCAAAACAAACAAAACACAACACGAGGACAGGTGCACGTCAAAATAAAATATTGTATCCGACATATTCGTCAAAGCATGCACCCTGTGGATGGTTAGAGCGCTTTATAAATAATCATCATTATTATTATTATCAAATTGAGGTGTTTTTTCAGCATGTCCGCCGGGTCGGTGGGGTAGCCTAGTGGTTAAAGCGTTGGCTCGTCACGCCGAAGACCCGGGTTCGAATCCCCACATGGGTACAATGTGTGAAGCCTATGTCTGGTGTCCCGGCCGTGATGTTGCTGGAATATTGCTAAAAGCGGCGTAAAAGCAAACTCAGTCAGTCAGTCAGCATGTCCGCCGCTTTACACAGGTCTTGAACATTTGTGATTTTCATTCAAACAACCGTTATCTAATACACAACGCCTCACAGAGAAAGTGTAATCCCAACTATATACTTAGCTTGAACTTTTACCAAGTCTGACCTTATCAAACCAGTGGATGATAGCATGAGCGGCTACCAACGTTGACGATGTACGATGACATACAGTGAACCAGGTCACGTATTGCCAGATCCTGTTTGCAGTCGCCTCTTGTTGAACAGCTGGTACTTTCCATTTGGAAATGGAAATAACTTTATGACTCCATCAAGATTTTATATTGTCAGATTGTGATTGGTATTGATTCAAAACCACGCCTTTGAAACTTTAAAAGACGATATTCGAGTTGTTTCCTGTCCTTGATTGGAAAACAGCAGCTCTAAACTAACTTAAAAGCACAAATCATCAATCTAGCACGCGTATACATTAGCACACACTCACACAAACCAATCACACACATCCACCCCGCCATACAACCCCTATCCACCCTTCAGGAACCACGCACATGTTCCCATCGCCACAACCCCCAAACCCACACACAAGCCAATCACACGCATCCGTACTCCTAGCCACCACGCAACCCCGCCAATCACCCCCCACCAACTAAACCCCCACCATACCCCCACACCAGGAACCACGCACATGTTCCCATCGCCACAACCCCCCTCCCACCCAGGCACAAGCCAATTCCACGCATCCGTACCCCAGCCCCTGCCCCCCCGCCACCACCAACCCCACACATCCACTCACAAGCCAATCACACGCATCCGTACCCCCAGCTACCACGCAACCTCCGCAACCATCCAACACCCACCCACCAACCAAACACACACCCACCCCAGCCTACAACCCCACACCCCCGTTAAGGAACCCCCAAACCCACACACCCACGCACAAGCCAATCACACGCATCCGTACTCCCAGCTACCGCGCAACCTCCGCAACCATCCAACACCCACACACCCCACCTGACAACCCTCCACCAGCCTTCCACCAGCCTTCAGGGACCACGCATGTCCAGCCACCTCTCCTGCCACACACACGCACGGCCCCGATCCAGCAACACCCACACACATACAGACCTGCACGCGCGCACACACACGCACCATTACCCACTCAGCCACCCACATTTACAGCATGTTTGTGCATTTATCGACTACTGTACCGATATCAATCATACAGTGAACGGTTACCCTGATTACACGGATACTGTGTCTCAGTTTGATGCAGGCACTAATTACAGCGTCTAGACCTATCTTGGACATCGGAATCTGGCCGTCCCCTGAAGCCGACACCATATCAAAGTCAACCAATATATGTGTTAGCTCGGAAATAAGCTGAATCGATACTCAAGAGTCTCCTCCACGAACCAAAGGACATGATTCCATACGTTAACACGTTTTCTGACATAGCCTTTTTTGCATTTGATTTGTATCAATATCTTGAACTTTTGTTTTTAGAAATTTTTAAATCTCTCGTTTTTAAAATATTGGGCATGCATCTTTAATAACCTGTTACGTATTTCATTCTGTACATTCTTGTCACAAGCATACATTCTACAGCTGATGATTCACAAAATATCAATTTCGCTACAATTATTGATTTTCATGAAATACTGTGTTACGAGTTTATGTAACTTATGAATTCAACGTGACCAGAATGTCATGTAACATCTGCGATGGTAGTTAAGGATTCGGAGGAAAACGTGGGATAGCTTTCTACCACAGCGTCAACATATGTGTACAACGACAGCGACATCTTCAGCAACATTCGCTACTCCATTGTTGTCGAGATGGAGATGGAGGGCGTCATTACAATACACAAGGATAAGCCATTTCTCATCTTCATCTTTGCAAGTCGTGCGTGCGAGCGTCTTAGCCTGCATGCATGAAAGACTGTCTGTGCATGTGTCTGTGTGGTGTAGGTAGTTGGTGTGGTGTGTGTCTCTGTGTGTGTGTTTTGACGGCAACTCGTGGGTCAAGAAGGGAATAGTATATCGGGGATAAAGCGGGAAATAACGGTATGTCAGGGGTCATAAGAGGAATAACGGTATGTCAGGGGTATAACAGTATTTTGGGGGTTATAACGGGGAATAACGTCATGTCCAGGGGGTGATACGGGGAATAACGGTATGTCGGTGGAAAAGCGGGAAATAACAGGGGTATAACAGTATTTTGGGGGTTATAACGGGGAATAACGTCATGTCCAGGGGGTGATACGGGGAATAACGGTATGTCGGTGGAAAAGCGGGAAATAACAGGGGTATAACAGTATTTTGGGGGTTATAACGGGGAATAACGTCATGTCCAGGGGTGATACGGGGAATAACGGTATGTCGGCGGTAAAGCGGGAAATAATGGCATGCCAGGGCCAACAAGAGGAATAACAGCAATTTAGGGGGCATCACGGGATGTTCGGGCTTCTTACGGGGAATACCAACATGTCGGGGTTCATAAGAGCAATAACAGCACGTTTGGGGAATATGGAGAATAACAGCATGTCAGGGTTATAACAGCTATATACGGCATGTCTGGGGTAACTCGGAAAATTTTAGTAGATTGGGGGTTATTTACGGAGAAATACGGCATGTGGCCGGTAAAACAGGGAAATACGGCATGTCGGGGTAATTTTGGGGAAATATGGTAGATTTGGGGTTATGTATGGGGAATTACGGCATATGGCCGGTAAAACAGGGAAATACGGCATGTCGGGGTAATTTGGGGAAATATGGTAGATTGGGGGTTATGTATGGGGAATTACGGCATATGGCTAGTAAAACAGGGAAATGCGTACGGTATGTCTGGGGTAATTCCGGGAAATATGATAGATTGGGGGTTATGTACGGAGAAATACGGCATATGGCCGTAAAACAGGGAACTACGGCATGTCGGGATAATTTAGGGAAATATGGTAGATTGGGGGTTATGTATGGGGAATTACGGCATATGGGAAATACGTCTTGTCAAGGATAATACAGTGAGAGAAGATTATCTATCCCTTGCTGATCGGCAGATATAGAACAGAATGTGGCCCCAACCTTAGATAGCAGTGGCATAATGTATTCAAGGTTGTTAATATTCCTCCGCCGGCTTGCAGAGTATTCCCCCGTGGATGCATTAACACGTTGAACCTCCACATCCGCCAGTCAACTGTCGGAAACGGTTTCTACTGAGAGCACATGTATACAATGAATGAAGCCAATGGTTTCCCGTATTGTAGAACGGAGTGGAGTCATCCAGCAGATGTCCCACTGACATTGTCAGCTTCTTGATGGAATTCATGGTGTCCGATCTCGTAGCAGAAAGTCCGGGGTTCGAATCCCATCAAATGACTCTAATATTGTGACCCGCATGACACTGAATCCCAACTGCAAAGATCAGTGCTCATGACGTCAGTCACTGGATTGTCCGATCCAGATTCGATTATTTACAGACTGCCGTCATGCTGAATATTGCTCAATCGGGACACAGGGTTAAAACGTTCGACCGTCACGCTGAAGACCCGGGTTCGATTCCACACATGGATACAGTGTGTGAAGTCCATTTCTGGTGTCCACCGCCGCGATATTGTTGGAATATTGCTAAAAGCAGCGCAAAACCATACTCACTCACTCAACCGGAATACTAAAAGTTGCGCTTTTATAATCAGTCCTTCCTCCTATGGCGCTATGCATACGTGTCATACTTATTTTTTCCGAGTACTTGGTCAAATACAGACAGATATCCAAAATGTAGTTTTGATTTTGCAGGTTCCATGTTCCCAGACATCATTAACAGAAAAATACCTCTGACTGACAGAATAACAGCATTTCTTTATCCTACCACCCGTGAAGGTCCGGGTTAGAATATTGATATTCAGTAACCCCTGCTTGTCGTAAGAGTCGACTTACGGGATCGAGTGGTCAGGCTCGTTGACTTGGTTGACACATGTCATCGCATCCCAATTGCGTAGATCGATGCTCATGCTGTTGATCACTGGATTGTCTGGTCCAGATTTGATTATTTACAGACCGCCGCCATGTAGCTGGAATATTGCTGAGTGCGGCGTAAAACTAAACTCACTCACTCTTTATCCTACCTCTGTCCTATCTGTACCTCAGAGTAGTTCTTAGGTTTACTGGAAAAACAAATAACACATTCCGCCCGGCTGTAGCATAGGAATAGCTAAAGTTTTGCATGAATTACTTTTTAGTCTTACAAACCCATCTTTAAATAAGCTCTATTGACCCTCCCCTATAATCCCAATACATCCAGCTAGACCTCGTAAATTTATGTCGATGGTAATTCCTAAGAAACAAACACAGGATGGTGGTCTGAGTCCACGGCATGTAAATGTTATTGTACTTTAGGCCTGATCTGTATTCATAGTTATGGTCATGCCGCTTTCACTAGACAACGTGTATTTTATGAATATCTTTCCTACAAGACATGTCATGATGGTGTATACGGAAAGGTTACACTGGTACATCACACGAGAGTAGCGACATAACATTTCATATCAGTTTTTATCATGTTATGCTCCATACAGGTGACAAGACAGTGACACGATTCAACGCAGGTCAAACGTGTAATTAAGTGACGACCAAAGGAAATTTTGGCAAAGATTTAAATCAGCCAAGTTAAAAACACGAAAGACTGATGCTTAAAGAAAAATGCATAGAACAGATAAAATTCTCAACGAAATACACTTTTAAGATTAAGACGACCGTCATACAGCAACTGATTTTGGAATAACAGTTTTTTAGCCCGGGAAGCAAAACACGCTTTCATCTTGTTGGACAACTGACACACACGTGCAAAATCGTCGACGTTCCATAACACGTCATGTTAATAGTGTGGATGACCGCGTATTGCGTAAATCGATGTTCATCATGTCAATCACTGGATTGTCTGTGACACATTCATTTTTGTTACAGAACGTCGTCATATAGCTGAAAATTGGTGACTGCGGCGTTGAACAAACACCCCCCCCACACACACACCTAACCCCCTAGACCCCCAAAACACACACACACACACACAAAAATAACCAAGAAAACAAACGAAACAAAACAAAACAAACAAACAAACACAAAAAACAAACAAACAAAAAAACACAAGGAAACACAACAAGGAAACAGTACAACACCCCAAAACACACACCACACACACACACACACACACACACACAACACACAAAACACACACACACAACCAAGAAACAAACGAAACAAAACAAAACAAACAAACAAACAAACCCCAAAACACAAGGAAACAGTACAACACCCCCCAAAAACACCCAAAAAAACAACCAAACAAAAAACAAACAAAACCCAACAACCCCCAAAACCTAAAAAGAAGCAAAAAAACAACAACACTCTCAACAACAACAAATACACAAACCCCAAAACAAACAAGACAAGCAAACAAACACTCAAACCATGACACTCAAAACATTTCCTGAGCGCAGTAAAAGTCAGTCGTCTGATGAGGTGGGCCACGTAGTGAGGGTTTTCAGGATCCAGATCAGGGCCCCGTTCCTCATAGCGATCGTAGCGCTACGACAGTCGTAAGTCTATGTTAAAGTACGGGAGTTACGATCATCTTAGCGCTACGATGGCTTTGAGGAACGGGGCCCAGTTCTTGTTGACTGGAGAATGAGGTTGTTTATCGAATATGACGACCCATGACGTCACCGAGTCCACGGTAACACGTCGACGTTGTCGGCTCTACACTCCAGGCTGTATGGGTCTGGAGGACTTAAACTGATACAGGCCACCACGTGACAGCTGTTACAGAAATGGTAGGACAACTGGACGTAGAATGTCATCCATGTAACGCTATGTTGGGACACCGGGATTTAATCCAACAAACATAGGTTTCTTGCGTGCTCAAGGGACGCAACTCTGCACAGCGGAAAATGACGTCTTAGACAGCGGGGCCACCCGTGCCGCCCACCCAAACCCCCAGCCACCAAACCTACATTAGACTGCGTGTAGCTAAGCAACGACGTTGCCACGACAGATGGTTTGTACACTGCACCCATTGTGAAGCCTGTCCGCGTTGTCGACGGGTCATGCATATTTTGGTCGTTTATTGCCAACTTTAAGATGAAAATGTTGAAAGGTCATCACTTCAATCCATTCATGGAAAATCAATTTAATCATCTCGTTACAATAATCGCACTGTTACGCGAAATGCTGCTAGTCTTGTACCTTATAAGGTATGGGAGCTGCTTCCTGAACACCAATTGTCATGTTTCGACAGCGCCGTGCTGTCTGTCGTCAAATGCATGATAATTCACCTAAGGATTGGAAGTGAAAGGTTATATCAATTACAACAAAAATCATACGCGATGACACATAACTTTGGTGCTAATACCCCAGCCTAATTCTGCAGTCTCCACCAGCAATTTCTTCTCGCAAATGCTAATATGTGTAAATTTCAGATTTGAAAAGGCAATGTGAAAATTGCCTAAAATGACACTTTTATTTGATTACTCATGCATGCTTTTTCATCTATGACAGAATATTTATAAAAGTGTAACTTTTTATTTGGAATCCCAATTATGCAATTAAATTTCTGCTTTTGAAATTCTAAATGTGGCACGAAAACGTGCGTAAACATTAAGGCAGGAATTAAAGGATTGGTAAGGCTTTGTTTGAAGATGTCTATTAAAAAATTGGTTTTAGCTTTGTATTGTCAGGATCAATTAGGTGCTTTAATCATATCAACTGAAGTGCCAAAATTTATTTGAAACTTATTAAGACGTCCTAATTGAATGGCAGGTCTAATGCTCGCACGGTGAATCATATGTATGAGTTAAAATAGCTATGGGAGTTTTGAGAAAAAGTCTGAAATGAAAGCCATATACAATCGAACCTCGTTAATGAAGACGCTGAAATTGTCCGGATTAGAGAATCCCGTGTCCAGGATGTCACAACGTTATGTGGATGTCTGGATTAAAGAGGTTCGCCGTGATATTGCTGGAGTATTGGTACAAGCGGCGTAAAACTAAACTCACTCACATCTTCTGTTGAAATATTGTGAAGAACTGATACATCAATTATGACACCTGGTGCTCGCGAAGCAGAATGACCTGTACAGCCCTCATTAAATACACGGGTCCAAACGGTTTCAAGGGGATGGCGAGGTAGCCTAGTGGTTAAAGCGTTCGCTTGTCACGCCGAAGACCTGGGTTCGATTCACCACATGGTACAATGTGTGAAGCCCATTTCTGGTGTCTCCCGCAGTGATATTCCTGGAATATTGTTAAAAGCGGCGTAAAAAAATAGTCACTCACTCACATGTAGTATCCTGTCTAAATAAAGGCGTGTATAAATGTAGGACAGTGATAACCGGAACGATAATTCCAAATAACAGGTACTTGAAATGCTACTATTGACCCGCCTTGTTCTCTGATTTCTCAATCTTGCTCTCTATTGAAGTGGTCTTGTGAATATTGGCAGTTCCTTTTGATCACTGTTTAAAGTAAGAATATTCTCTCAACCTCTGAAAGTTAAAACTGATGCGACTTTTCTGTTAGCTGTCAAGACAACGCCTTTGGTTCTCAAAATACATGGTCTTGTTACCTTCCCAAGCCAAGCCAGACGTTTTGGGGCCCAGAAAAAAGAGTTTATTAACAAAGGTACTTCACATCCGATCACGTCATATATCTTTGAAATACATTGGGCTTTGAAGTCATCAAATAAACTAACGCCGTTGAATTTCCAGAAAAAGCAAACAAACGAGCAGGGATAGATTTTTCTTTTCGGGTAACCAAGAATAATGCGAAACTGGCGGCTTATCGCAGAAAGTGATTTCTTACCAAACCTGAAGGGCATATTTTCCGCCTCCAAGGTCATCAGCCGCGTCACATATTGTTACAAGTCCCGAAATGATCCAAGTCAAAAGGACTTTGGATCTTGTTTTCTTCCTACGCTGCCGATAGAGCAGACAGAGGCTGGTCATGGAGTTGATAATAGTTGTCCCAAAATCATTTATGTTAAAATGTGAAGAGTACAGTTAAATACATGTATTATTCATCTGGACAGTCTGTATTTTTAAAAAAGAAATCATCCGGTTGGACGTCTAGCCGTTGTTCTGAAAGAATGACATTCTCGGATCACATGACTAATACATTATTAGTAGTTATTATTAGTTATTATTATTAGTTATATGCGGGACCAAGTCCGATGTCACCTCTGGTCCATGAGCATCGGTCCATGAAGCGTGCGTAACATTACTGTACCGGAACCGCTTTCTGTAACCGTTTGAAACCAGGGTTCAAACGGTTTCAAGGGGCGGTGGGATAGCCTAGTGGTTAAAGCGTTCACTCGAAGAGCGGGGTTTGATTCCCCATATGGGTACAATTTGTTAAGGCCATTTCTGGTGTTCCCCGCACTGATATTGCGGGAATATTGCTAAAACCGTCAAAGCTAAACACTCACTCAGCATACTCAACGGTTTCCCACCATATAGCTGGAATATTGCTGAGTGCGGCGTAAAAATAAACTCACTCACGCACTAAACTAAACGGTTTCCCGCCATCAATACCTTTAATAGGTTTTGTTTGTTGTGCGGCGCACTGAGTACTGACTGACTCAGCTTGGTTTTACGCCGCTTTTACGGTTTTCCAGCAACATCACGGCGGGGACACAGAAATGGCATCAATTGTACCATTTTCGAATCTTCGGCGTGAGTTTTGTTTGTTGTTTAGAGTTGCACTGAGTAATTCAGCTTTACGCCGGCGACACGTAATTCATTGAGCCTGGACAGGACAAGATTAATATTATGACCAACGACCAAAGACGTAGGTTGCTCGGACTTGCTTTAATCACGTCCCCAAACCTGACTACCTGAGGTCTTTAGTGAGAACATATACTAGTATTCTTAACAAAAACCCACTAAAGTTAAGGGAGTTTACAATGTGTCGACAATATTTTCAAACTCATTAAAATAACGGTATACGTAAGTAGCTGAGTACAATTTAATTATGGTGATATTTTTCTTTATAAATATCGGATTCGATTTCGACAATTACAACTCTATATTCCCTCTCATTTTTCCTATGATGCAGGACCGCCTCCGTGGTGTAGTGGTTAGAGCGTCCGCCCGGAGAGCGGAAGGTCGCGGGTTCGATCCCCGACCGCGTCATACCAAAAGACGTTAAAATATGGTACTTGTTGGTCCCTGCCTGGCGCTCGGCATTAATGGGTACAAAAAGGACTGGTCAGTATAATATCGGAGTCAGTATAATATGTCTGAGTGGGGTATTCATGCTTCACTGCGGCATGGTATCTCAGTGGGCTAGCACTATAAAACCAGCTTAAGTCTGGGCTAGTACAAGCAGCCGCACATACACATTTTAACATTCTTTGTGATATGCACGTAGGCGTCATATGATTTACGAAATATTCTACAAATTGTTCACGACGTTAAAATATTGCCGATGTGATTAAATTTTACCTCACCTCACCTCCTATGATGTAGCCGTGTATTAGTGCGGCTGTGTGAATGGTGCTCTACTCCGCTTAACGTCAACGATAATCTGATACTATCTCAGGACTGCTTGGAAATAACTGGGTCTCCGTCCGAAAGACACGTAACTGGGACTATGAGCAGCCACATACTGCATGGTTGTCGACAACAGTCAACCTGCAGGTCAGACAAACAGCTGACCAACAAGGTCGTCTCTCAGGACAAGCAATGGAATATGCTGGACCAAGTCCGACATGAGACAGTATCAGTGCGTGAGTGCGTGAGTGAGTGAGTGAGTGAGAAATTCCTTGGTGGCCTTCTAAAACGAAATACAGAAAACTTTTTTATACCACATACATAACCTTCAAAAACTAAATCCCTCGATACAAAGTACCCGTTGTAGGTCCGGGTTAGAATATTGATCTTCAGTAACCCATGCTTGTCGTAAGAGGCGACTAAAGGGATCGGGTGGTCAGGGTCGCTGACTTGGTTGACACATGTCATCGGTTCCCAGTTGCGCAGATCGATGCTCATGCTGTTGATCACTGGATTGTCTGGTCCAGACTCGATTATTTACAGACCGCCGCCATATAGCTGGAATATTGCTGAGTGCGGCGTAAAACTAAACTCACTCACTCACTCACCCTCGATACAAAGTTATCATGCAATCTTACGCATCGTGGAGCTGCAATGCTGCTGAATGCCATGTCAAACAAACCATACTCATGATATAATCAGTATTGTATAATCAACTCTTTCCTCCGGATATGGAAAGTATACTCATGGAAACGAATAAGGGAACACATGAAAGTGCAAGTATTCCTTTATTCTTTTTCAGATTTCTTCACAAGGTATGTATTGCACTGTGGGTGAAATTCTGGAAATAAATAAAAGAACACTTTCATGTGTTCCCTTATTCGTTTCCATGAGTATATTTTCACGTTTCTATTTTACAACCTTAGATGCCGTTTGACCAGTATTGGATGCTAATGCCAAATTAAAACATGACTTTGTCATACTAAATATAACATAACTCTTAAAGAATAAATATTTTAAGTACATTACAAGTCAGGTAGGTTGCAGCTGATCTCACCGCCAATGTTTCATATAATATATTAATAATTCAAATATAAAACCAATAATTCTTTTTGTAGTGTACATTTTGAACATGTTCACTGGATGTCGATACATTTATGATTCGATCTGTGAGAAGTTCAATCACCAAATCGATACACGTTAATCACACCACTGATCGAGCGCATGTACAACAAAACAAAGATTCACTGAAGCATTGAGGCATATACATTTTCTCAATAATATGAAATAGCTTCATGTACCATAAAAATCACCCATATGCTCATTTCAATACATCATTTCAATGTAGTTAAAGATTTTTTAAAGTATGTCGAGGTTATAGTGGTAATATAAGTTCGGCCAACAGAAATGCCGTTATTTTAACAACGTTATAACCGATTGCGCTCATGGCCTGATTGCCGTCAAAGATAACAGTTATTACAGGCAGCTCGAATGTCAATGCTGTTTGCTTAATCAAATTTCTTTGGGGGTATCAAATGTCTAGAATGTCCATGAAGTCGACAGAGATATAATACTGATGGGATACACTGACGAGTAAAATAAAAAGATACACCTATTTTCGAAGGTGGCTAAATCAGACACCAAGTTATGGCTATTCGTTGTTGGGGGGAAGGGTGGGGTGGGGTGGTGGGGTAGTCTAGTGGGTTAAGCGTTTGCTCATCACGCCGAAAACCCGGGTTAGATTCCACACATGGGTACAGTGCGTGAAGCCCATTTCTGGTGTCCCCCGCCGTGATATTGCTGGAATATTGCTAAAACCGGCGTAAAACCAAACTCACTCACTCACTTTTCGATGTTGATGTAGTTCGTGATGCTGTTTCAGAAGTGGTTTAGGCTTACGTTTGCAGCGTTTCGACAACGGCTTTGAAACCATTAAGTATTAAAAACCTTTTTTATGTTTTGATCAATTCCAATTTTCAAGTGTATACTTTCTTTTGCACCGTAGTGTACCTTTGCCTTTCGTGTTCATTTCGGGGCAGTGGGGTAGCCCAGTGGTTAAAGCGTTGGCTCGTCACGCCGAAGATCCCGGGTTCGAATCCCCACAGGGGTACTATGTGTGAAGCCCATTTTTGTTGTCCCCCGCCGTGATGTTGCTGGAATATTGCTAAAAGCGGTGTAAAACTAAACTCAGTCAGTCAGTCAGTCGCGTTCATTTCACTATACAACAAAAACAAATCCGATTCGTACAGATAATTCATTTATAAAAAGAATTTGACTTTTCTCGTGTCATTTGAGAGCAATGATAACTTCATATTGTCGAAAATGCTTTGTATTCTGACCTTTGACCTTAATGACCTTGAATCTATGATAAAATTAATCATGATTTCCAAATGATTATCCAACCCTATACATCATGTGTGTACAGTCTGTGAGGATGCTGTCTTAAATAACCTAATTTCAGTTCCAACCTAATCGTTGTCACGCACCTTACTGATTACAATCATAATGAGTGACCTTGATACCGACGACAGTTCATCATTTGTCGTTAACTACTCCCAGTTCTTAAAGGAGATGAATTAGGTTTGACGACTCTAACGACTGGTGTGGTCAAGTTCGTGCAAGCACATAATTCATCTTCTATCTCAGGGGCGGTATAATTACAAATAACTCAGACCAGAAAACATAACCGAGAAGGTGTTGAATGACACTGTGGTTTATACACAACATTGAAAGGGATGTCAGCAGATGTACGAGGGGAAACTGAAGCCTTCTGTACCTAAATACCAAAGATGTGTGATGCACAGCTTGCATGTATCAAGCTTATGTCTTCCCCTCCTTACAGGTTCGTTTGAACCTACCAAGTTTGTTTCTGCAAGCATCAATATGACTTGGTATTCTATGCAGATGGAAATGTGAAACATTGGCTGCTGCGCTGTCATCAAGCATCCCAAGAGAGGTAATCCAACAGCCACGAACACTGGGCACTGGAAGATGTACCTTCCGCTGTCACTGTTCAAGTGTTCAAGAGGCTACAATATGATTCCAGATCAGGAAGAAGTATATGTACCTCTACAGAAACTATGGATAACACACCTGAAGTTATTATGGGTGATCGACGACGGAGTATGGGTGACATCCAATACAGTATCTGAGTACATTCTGAGAAATTAACTGGTCATGGTTCCATCCAAGGATTCTGACTTCTGATCAGATGGTCAGACCATTATTGACAAAATTCTATTATTTCTATTCTGCTCGGCAACCGCGTGAAATTGTCACAGCTAAATGTCTTGGAAGAAACACGTTCTTGACACCTCCAGGACCATGAACCTCCTCCGAACTCCTTGAACTCCTTGAAAATCATACATGTAGCACATATTCACCAGATTTGACACCCTTAGATTTCAACATCTTCCCAAACTTGAAGAAGGAAGTGTCTGGCGAGAATGATGCAAATGACGTTGACGGCATGTCTGCTGTGGAAGACTTTTTCTACCACCAGGAGGCAGGTTTCTACACCAGTGTGATACAAGCACACCACCATCGTTGGCAGAAATGTGTGAACGTGGGTGAAGGATTGGTTTGAAAAATATTTAGTAGCAAGCTCCATCCACGCAGCCCGTCATAATTAGGATAAGAAGGTTTCATTGAACTCTCGTGTGCAATGATTTAGTTCGCTGGTTTAGAGAAAAGAAGCGATGACGATGGAAAGCCGAATGGTCATAAATATATCACTTCAACGCCGGGGAATAGCCAGTCTCGATTATCACACCAATGTAGAGAACATGGGTAGGGTATCTGATCCATGCATTTGGTATTGATAGATTTAGAAATTATATCCACCTTTTGGCTTTGAGAAAACTGAGAAAACCTTGAACTTTCATGTCGTCTCTAAATGCTGTTTTAAACTCCTACGCCTATTTCTCCAAATTGCATCAATCTGTTTAAGTCTTCAACCTATCAATCTTCACCAATGCTTATGTCAATCCACCGATGTTCCTCCGCATTCTCTCTATATGCATCTACCACTGTTTCTTCACATATGCATAAACGGACGTTTCTTCATGCATGTATCTACAATTTTTTCTACACAATTGCATCTACCAATGTTTCTCCATACATAAATCTACCAATGTTTCTTCACATATGCATCTACCAATGTTTCTTCATGCATAAATCTAACAATGTTTCTTCACACATGCATCTATCAATGTTTCTTCATACATGCATCTACCAATGTTTCTTCACACATGCATCTATCAATGCTTCTTCACATATGCATCTACCAATGTTTCTTCACACATGGATCTATCAATGTTCCTTCACACATGCATCTATCAATGTTTCTTCACACATGCAACTACCAATGTTCTTCATACATGCATCTACCAATGTTTCTTCACACATGCATCTATCAATGTTTCATCACACATGCATCTACCAATGTTTCATCACATATGCATCTACCAATGTTTCTCCACACATGCATCTACGAATGCTTTTTCATGCATGCATCTATCAATGTTTCTTCACACATGCATCTACCAATGTTTCTTCACACATGCATCTACCAATGTTCTTCATACATGAATCTACCAATGTTTCATCACACATGCATCTATCAATGTTTCTTCACATATGCATCTACCAATGTTTCTTCACACATGCATCTACGAATGCTTTTTCATGCATGCATCTATCAATGTTTCTTCACACATGCATCTATCAATGTTTCTTCACACATGCATCTACCAATGTTTCTTCACACATGCATCTATCAATTTGTTTTCACATATGCATCTACCAATGTTTCTTCACACATGCGTCTACCAATGTTTCTTCATACATAAATCTATCAATGTTTCTTCACACATGTATCTACCAATGTTTCTTCACACATGCATCTACCAATTTTGCCTTCACATATGCTGTTTCTTCACATAAACATCTACCAATGTTTCTTCATACATGCATCTACCAATGTTTCTTCACACATGCATCTACCAATGTTTCTTCACATATGCATCTACCAATGTTTCTTCACACATGCATCTACCAATGTTTCTTCACATATGCATCTACCAATGTTTCTTCATGCATAAACATACATGCATCTACCAACGTTGTTCCCCTCTTCACACATGCATCCGCTCATGTCCAATACTGTTTCTTCACCACATGCCTCATCTACCAATTGTTTCTTCACATGACATCTACCATCAGCTAATGTTTCCGCTCAGCCACATGCCGATCTACCAACTGTTTGACCTTCCACACAATACGCATCTACCAATGTTTCTTCATATGCATCTACCATGTCTACTCATATAGATCTACTTCGACGCTTCACACATAGATCACCACTGCTTTCCCACGCACGTGCGTTCTACCATCAGCCACATTACGTATCATCGCCAATGTTTCTTCACACATGCATCTACCAATGTTTTTCACACATGCATCTACTCAATGTTTCTTCACTACATGAGACATCCTATCCAATGTTTTTTCTTGCCCATGACAATCTACAGCGGTCGTTTTCTACATAGCCATCTTACCATGTTAATGTTTCATGGGGACACATAACTATCCACCAATGCATCTACTTCACACATAGATCTACCAATGTTTCTTCATCATGCATATGTGCTCTCTACCAACACATTTCTTCACATAGCCCATCTACCAATGTTTCTTAGACGCATACAGCCCCATCTACCAATGTTTCTTCACACATGCATCTACCAATGTTTCTGCCACACATAACATCTATCAATGTTTCTTCACATACTGCATCTACCAATGTGTCTTCACGACCAGCACCACATGTGACTTCATGCATAGGATCTACCAATGTTTCTTCACAATATGCATCTACCAATGAGAAATTTCTTCATGCATAAATGCCCATGACCAATGTTTCTTCACTAATCAGCCCATGCACTTAACACAGCCACACATGTTTCTTCATGCCATGCCCCATCTACCAATGTTTCTTCATACACATGCAGTCTACACACATGTGATTCTCCACACAGCCATGTGACTATCTACTTGTTTTTATGCATATGCATCTACCAATGTTTCTTCATGCATATAAATAGCTACCAATGTTTCTTCACACATGCATCTACCAATGTTTCTCCACACATGCGGCCTATTGAATTTGTTTCTTCACATATGCATCTACCAATGTTTCTTCACATATGCATCTACCAATGTTTCTTAGCTTCACACATGCATTTACTACTTCCAATGTTTCATCCAAGCATATGTGATTTTAATCAATTTGTATTCACACATTATGAGCACTGCATTTACATATGATTTCTTTTATAAAGTGCCCAGTGTATTTAATAAAGTGCCATTAGGGGATGACACGGCTTTATAGGAGCATTCTATTTAATAAAGCTACCAATGTTTCTTCACATATGCATCTACCAATGTTTCTTCACACATGCATCTACCAATGTTTCTTCACACATGCATCTACCAATGTTTCTTCATGCATAAATCTACCAATGTTTCTTCACACATGCATCTACCAATGTTTCTCCACACATGCATCTATCAATTTTTCACATATGCATCTACCAATGTTTCTTCATGCATAAATCTACCAATGTTTCTTCACACATGCATCTACCAATGTTTCTTCACACATGCTTCTACCAATGTTTCTTCACATATGCATCTACCAATGTTTCTTCACACATGCATCTACCAATGTTTCTTCATGCATGCATCTACCAATGTTTCTTCACACATGCATCTACCAATGTTTCTTCACACATGCATCTACCAATGTTTCTTCACATATGCATCTACCAATGTTTCTTCACATATGCATCTATCAATGTTTCTTCACACATGCATCTACCAATGTTTCTTCATGCATAAATCTACCAATGTTTCTTCATGCATAAATCTACCAATGTTTCTTCACACATGCATCTACCAATGTTTCTTCACATATGCATCTACCAATGTTTCTTCATGCATAAATCTACCAATGTTTCTTCACACATGCATCTACCAATGTTTCTTCACATGCATCTATCAATGTTTCTTCACATATGCATCTACCAATGTTTCTTCACACATGCATCTACCAATGTTTCTTCACATATGCATCTACCAATGTTTCTTCATGCATAAATATACCAATGTTTCTATCTTTTCTTCCATTACCCATGCTTCTACCAATGTTTCTTCACACATGCATCTACCAATGTTTCTTCACATATGCATCTACCAATGTTTCTTCATGCATAAATCTACCAATGTTTCTTCACACATGCATCTATCAATGTTTCTTCACATATGCATCTACCAATGTTTCTTCACATCTGTATCTACAAATTTTTCTTCACACATGCATCTATCAATGTTTCTTCACACATGCATCTACCAATGTTTCTTCACACATGCATCTATCAATGTTTCTTCACTCATGCATCTACCAATGTTTCTTCATGCATAAATCTACCAATGTTTCTTCACACATGCGTCTACCAATGTTTCTTCATGCATAAATCTACCTACCAATGTTTCTTCATGCATGCATCTACCAATGTTTCTTCATGCATAAATATACCAATGTTTCTCCACAAATGCATCTGTCAATGTTTCTCGACACATGCATCTATCAGTGTTTCTCCACTCATGTGTCTGCCAATGTTTCTTCACACATGCATCTACAAATGTTCCTACACAAATGCCTCTACCTATGTTTCTTCATAATACATTTACCAATATTTCTTCTTGCATGCATCTACCAGTGTTTCTCCACACATGCCTCTACCAATGTCTCTCAAAGTACGTATCTATGTTTCTCCAAATATGCATGTGTATAAATGTTTCCCCTCTTAAGTATGAATCTAACTGTGACTAGTATTCATGACTGTGGTACCTCCAAAATATATCATTCCTTTGTACTATATGTCATGTGTCAATTTTTGAAAACATTCTTCAAGCGTAAGTTAAAATAACAGAAGATATTTTTAAAGAATATCACAGCGACTTTAAACGTATCTTTCGAAAATACCCTACGATATGTACAGTCACAGTTATATTTTTTGTTAAAAGACCTCCCTTCATTATTGGTCTTGAATCGATTGATATATTCAACTCCTTCGTTAATGACGACAAAACCATCCATCCAGTACTTATTTAAATTTAATTGTCACTAACAAGGATAGAATTTCCCCTTGAAAATGAAAAGCAATGAAAAATCGTTAAAATTTCAAAGCAAATTCGACTCATATCCCATAAACGAATCTAATATATTTCTAATCCTGTATCTACTAGCGTTTTACCTTACAGCGTACATAAACATGGCTCATCAGTGGAAAATTAGAATATGCAACGTAACACTACCTCATTTGTTAATGTCTATTATATTCTGCCCTAGAGTCCAGTCACTAGATCAAAGAGAAAAAATCGCGTCCTCGTACATCTAAAACCAGGATTATACAGAATCCATCCCAGAAATGTTCAATCCTGAATCAAACAGAAGCGTATATAGATACGTGCACATTTCATTTGGAGTATATTTCGGAGTTGGTCCTTTGATGTTCGATGTACTGTTATAGGCGGACGTGCATTGTCTGAAGCATCCAAGACCGCCTGTAAGGAATCTGTATCGAGTGCAGCACTATCCTTATCCTTGTCAGGCAAATCAGTCATTTGTCTTTTCACATTAATGATTGTCAAGTGCGTGTTTGTTTGAGACTGATATCAAGCCTCATGAAACCGACATCAGTATCAAACAACCCGGAAAGATACAATGTCTTTTTCTAGATGTTACACGTAGTCCATCTTCATCAAGCGCTCGCTTAGTTTTTTTCGTTTTCATCATCGGGGAAAAGACAGATATTAATCGGGTTTTTCTTCATTCATAAATACTGCAGAGTAACAAGTAGAGATGCATGTTACAGATATATTATTGCAGGTTTTCTTTTAGGAATCAGCAATATTGTGCATCGATACTGTCAAGGGTAATTAAAGATTTATTCGACACATGGGATGAACTCTTCTAGTTCCTGTGATGTTGAGTCACTCTGGTGAGGATCCGGGCTACAATCTGTTTTCAGTAACCCTTTCTGCGAAATCGACTATCGAGATCGGGATGTGAGACTCATTGGGCGATGCGTGTCATCGTATCTCAATTGCTTGGATCGATACTCATGATGTCAATCACTGGAGTGTCTGTCCCAGATTCGATTACTTGCAAACCGCTGTCATATAACTTAACCGTAGAATTGTTGAGTGAGACAAACAAAATCTGTTCGTGCCTTGAAACCAAGCTTCACATTCACCTTGTATATCGGAATCATCACCAGCTGAATTTTTGGTGATTGTAACTCGTGAAGGTCCGGGTTAGAATTGATCTTCAGTAACCCATGTTTGTCGTAAGAGGTGACTAACGGGATCGGGTGGTCAGACTCTCTGACTTGGTTGACACGTCATCGTATCTCAATTGCGTAGACGAGACTCATGCTGTTGATCACCGGATTGTCTGGCCCAGACTCGATCATTTACATATCACCGCCATAAAGCTGGAATATTGCTGAGAGAACCAGCTTAGTGACTGTACATGGGTAGTGACATGTTATCGACACACAGGTTGTAAGATGCGTTGCTACGTTGTAATATGATCAGTTGCATCGCCTATCTGTGACTCAAGTTACCTCAATTAACGTGTTTCCTACATCTCATGACATACGAGGTGTGTAGCCTTTACGGTAAAGTGTGACCTATGTGACACGGGGTCGTAAAGCAAGGCTATTTACGATATAATGACCGTGTGGTCTTCCCTGCTCATCGCTGTAGTCGGCACAGCTCGACCCACTTCGTCACAGCCTGGCACCATCGTATTAGTTCGGTTTCATTAGAGAATTTGTTGTCAATAAATGTTATTTCACTAACAGTTAAATCACATCCTTTTATCTTGTACTGTTGCCATATAGGTTATCTTATATCTTACATCTTTAGATGTTTTGACAAGCCTATCAATATTTTAAATATGTTTTAATAACTTTGTTATTAACGCAGAAACAAAATTTCTGGAAGTAAGAACTTTGACACTTTCAACCCAAACAATCGCCAGATCGTTACGGGTCGTACTGTTACTCGGTGGTTTGTAGCAAGTATTCAAGGGGCGATTTATAGTAGGTCCTCAGTGCTCATTTTGTTCCCCACCGGTCGAAACCGAAGTGCTCGTCCTATGGAGACCTAACCAAACAGAGGTACTCTTCCTATGGAGACCTTAGCAAACCGAGGTACTCTTCCTATGGAGACCAAACCAAACCAAGGTACTCTTAATATAGAGACCTAACTAAACCGAGGTACTCGTCCTAAGGAGACCTAACCAAACCGAGGTACTCGTCCTATGGAAACCAAACAAAACCGAGGTACTCATCCTACTGGGACTTATCGAAACAACGGTACTCGTCCTATGGAGACGTAACCATTCCGAGGTACTCGTCCTATGGAGACCTATCCAAACCGAGGTACTCGTCCTATTGAGACCTAATCAAACCGAGGTACTCGTCCTACCCAAACCGAGGTACTCGTCCTATGGAGACCTAACCAAACCGAGGTACTCGTCTTATGGAGACCTATCCAAACCGAGGTACTCCTCCTATGGACACCTATCCAAACCGAGGTTCTCGTCCTATGGACACCTAATCAAACCGAGGTACTCGTCATGTGGAGACCTATCCAAACCGAGGCACTCGTCCTATGGAGACCTAACAAAAACCGAGGTACTCGTCCTATGGACACCTAGCCAAACCGAGGTACTCGTCCTATGGAGACCTATACAAACCGCGGTACTCGTCATATGGAAACCTAACAAAACCGAGGTTCTCGTCTTATGGGGACTTATCGAAACAACGGTACTCATCCTGTGGATACTTAACCAATCCGAGGTACTCGTCCTATGGAGACCTATCCAAACTGTGGTTCTCGTCCTATGGAGACCTAACCAAACCGAGGTACTCGTCTTATGGAGACTTATCCAAACCGAGGTACTCGTCATGTGGAGACCAAACCCAACCGAGGTACTCGTCCTATGGAGACTTAACCAAACCGAGGTACTCGTCATAAGAAGACCAAACGATACCGAGGTACTCGTCATATGGAGACCTAACCAAACCGAGGTATTCGTCCTATGGAGACCCAACCAATCCGAGGTACTAGTTGTACGAAGACCTATCCAAACAGAGGTACTCGTCATATGGAGACCAAACCAAACTGAGGTACTCGTCATATGGAGACCAAACCAAACCGAGGTACTCGTCATATGGAGACCAAACCAAACCGAGGTACTCGTCGTATGGAGACCAAACCAAACCGAGGTACTCGTCATATGGAGACCTATCCAAAACCGAAGTACTCATCATATGGAGACCAAACCAATCGAGGTACTCGTCATATGGAGACCTAATCAAACCGAAGTACTCATCATATGGAGACCTATCCAAACCGAAGTACTCATCATATGGAGACCAAACCAAACCGAGGTACTCGTCTAATGGAGACCAAACCAAACCGAGGTACTCGTCATATGGAGACCAAACCAATCAGAGGTATTCGTCGCATGGAGATCAAACCAAACGGAGGTACTCGTGGTATGGGGTCCTATCCAAACGGAAGTACTTGTCATATGGAGACCAAACCAAACCAAACTGAGGTACTCATCATATGGAGACCTAACCAAACCGAGGTACTCGTCGTATGGAGACCAAACCAAACCGAGGTACTCATCGTATGGAGACCTATCCAAACCGAGGTACTCGTCGTATGGAGACCTATCCAAACGAAGGTACTCGTCATATAGAGACCAAACCAAACCGAGGTACTCGTCATATGGAGACCTAACCAAGCCGAAGTACTCGTCGTATGGAGACCAAACCAAACCGAGGTACTCTTCTAATGGAGACCTAACCAAACGAAGGTACCCGTCCTATGGAGACCTAACCAAGCCGAGGTACTCGTCATAAGGAAACCAAACCAAACCGAGGTTCTCGTCGTATGAAGACCAAACCAAACCGAGGTACTCGTCATATGGAGACCTAACTAAGCCGAAGTACTCGTCCTATGGAGACCCAAACCGAGGTACTCTTCTAATGGAGACCGAACCAAACGGGTACTCGTCATATGGAGACCCAAAGGTACTCAAGACCAAACCAAACCGAGGTACTCGTTTAATAGAGACCAAACCAAACCGAGGTACTCGTCGTATGGAGACCTAACCAATCCGAGGTACTCGTCGTATGGAGACCAAACCAAACCGAGGTACTCGTGGTATGGAGACCTATCCAAACCGAGGTACTCTTCCTATGGAGACTAAACCAAACCGAGGTACTCGTCGTATGGAGACTTAACCAAACCATGGTACTCGTACTTTGGAGACCAAACCAAACCGAGGTACTCGACCTACGGAGACCAAACCAAACCGAGCTACTCGTCCTATGGAGACCTCACCACACGGATGTTACTGGTTCTACAGAGCGTTGAGTTAGTTAGTTTCCAGGTGAAACCTGCTCACTGCCGACTTAATTGGCTGCCTGTCTTGTCGATTGTGTTTGGAGAGGTTTTAGCTATCTTAGGTAATTCCTCTTCTACCGTTGCTTAGCTAATGAGATTGTGTATTTGCTCATGGTTTGTCAGCGATCCATGTCACTGAAAATTTGGACCTTGGTCCCCTAGTGTCTTTAGTTATTCTAACTGGGCGCCTTCAAGAGAATGATATATCGTAATATATGAAAATACATATATGCTATATTTGAAAAACAAACCATCTGCTCTATTTTGTGGACTGCCTCCGTGGTGTAGTGGTTAGAGCGTCCGCCCGGAGAGCGGAAGGTCGCAGGTTCGATCCCCGACCGCGTCAAACCAAAAGACGTTAAAATATGGTACTTGTTGGTCCCTGTCTGGCGCTCGGCATTAATGGGTACAACAAGGACTGGTCGGCTCGGAGTCAGTATAATGTGTCTGAGTGGGGTATTCATGCTTCACTGCGGCATGGTATCTTAGTGGGCTATCACTATAAAACCAGCTTCAGTCTGGACTAGTACAAGCAGCCGTACATACACATACACACGCATGCACGTCGTCATATGAGCGAAATATTCTCAAGCACGACGTAAAACCCACTTTCACCTCACCTCACCTATTTTGTGTGTTTAGCAACGTCAGTGAAATCTCTGGCAACCAGATGACCATTTGTACAAACGATTCCACAAAACTATAAATAGGATACAAAGATGTAAATGAACGAGTCCACTGAGCCACACAACGTCTTACTGTATTTTGCATTTATGTAAAACTTGCTTTTAAGGTTATTTTATTCATACATACATTTTGGTTGGTTGGTTTGTTGTTTAACGCCGCACTCAGCAATATTCCAGCTATATGACTGCCGTCTGTAAATGACTGAGGCTGGACCAGACAATCTAGTGATCAACATCATGAGCATCGTTCTACGCAATATACACGGACCATCATTGAACGAACATCTAGAAGATTCCACACACAGTCACTTTCTTATCTCCACGATAATGTTGTTTATCGAAAAGAAAATAATAGGTGTTCTTTGCCGAGTTTCTTTACTAAAAAGTGACTCGTTTTGTTGCCGATACATCAACTTCGATAGGTGTTACAGCTGACTAAAAAAACAACGTAAATGAACAAAAAGTAAACTCAATCGAGAAACACAATACGACGATACAGCGAAAGAAACACCACAGGAAATAGGTTCATTTCATTCTAAATCAGCTGAATTACAAACATGCAGTCTACATGTTACCTAAGCTCATATACATGAAATTCGCAGGCACATTGTAATGAAATATTAAAACTAAGTTTTAGTGCAGTTTCCTACGAAGAGAAAAGAATCATGCAACCGCGTGTCACTCAATGCAACCCGTGCACAGGTTCAGCGACAGAATCAATACACCATCACGCAATGCATTCTACAATATGCGTTTTTGTCTTGCAATGAGTCCAGATATTAACCCCATAAGCGAGGCTATTACGGGCGTTGAAACAACCCACTAATTGACAAACAAAACTGAACATTGTCATCTTTAAGTGACGTTTGTTTGCAGCTTTGTGAGTCATGTTTTTTCAGCAGATTTGATCACTAGTTCTTTGTTGTTGAAACTTTGGACGATGCTTGAGATAAAAGTGTTATCTGAAGTTCCGTGCTCTTCATTGAACTCCGACATGAATGAGAACAGAGCTGCTCTATGATCAGGGTTGTACGTTGACTAGAAGATGCTCTCGCTGTTTCCACACAGACCACACTATCAGGCATAGCTGGAGATTGGTTTCCGGGTATGGTGTAAATATTCGTTGACGTAGAAACATGATGATTTGGTTCGAGATTGTTTATATCGTTGATGAAAGTAGTTGAGGTTATTGTCACTACGCTCGATTGTGGTGGAGGGTGAGGTTGAGGTTTGCTGGTGGGGTTAGACAAGAGGTTAAGCGTTCGCTCGTTACGATGAAGGATCGGGTTGAAGTTTGTACATGGTACAACATGTAAATGCCATTTCTGCGTCCCTTGCTTTGATATTGGTGGAATTCGCTAAAAGCTGAGTAAGAGCGCTCACAAAGATTCACTCACAAATGATTGGCTTGATCCGGGATGTGGTGAATCGCGTGGAAGAGACATATAAAGGGAATAATGCAAGGATGAATGATAGGGTAATAAATGAACTAATGATTGGTGACTGCTGAATGATAAATAAATGAATCAGAGATGAAAAAATTGCTATATGATTGTACATGTATAATGGATATTCCATTGGTCGACAGATCAATATAACGCGTGTAATTGAGTTCGATTTGAAATGCAAAGCGTGGACATTGGATAAAAGTGAATGGATAAATATTAGTCTGTAGGCTGCCTGGAAAAAATACGTACACCTAGAAACATATATTTCACAGAATTGTATATTTTGAAAAATCCGTTAGTGAGTGAGAGAGTATGGGTTTACGCCGCTTTTAGCAATATTCCAGCAATATCACGGAAGGGGACACCAGAAATGGGCTTCACACATTGTACCCATGTGGGGAATCGAACCGTTCTTCAGCGTGACGACGCAGGCTACTCCACCGCCCCTTGGAACACTTTAAATGAAACCCCATTGACTTTACACATCGGTTAAGCCGACGAACAAAGGCCTCGATACAACCCATTTCAGTTTCTTGGCCTGAAAATAAAAAAACCCCAACAAACAAGCAAATATGTCTCGAATTACGGAGATCACTACATAGATGTTTTGGTTCGGTGAAGTATGTTTCCCCAAATTTGACTGGAAATTTGGTTATTATTATACCAGAGTCAATACCAGAAATTAACCAGTCTCTATGATCTATCTAAACATGTTCCATTGTGCGCAAAATGAAAAACAACGGTGAAAATTATATGAATGGATCGCTGAAGATCAGCGATGACGCTAGGTGTAAGTGGACGCTGTAATGGCGTCAATGATACAGTAGTTAGCACAAATTGGAGAAAGTTTCCAGTCTGGTGGTCATGTCGCGGCTTGATGCCACCGGCTCTCCAGGTGCCTCTCCACTGACCAATGCCCCTCCTCCAGACCATTCACCACGCCCGTGCCAACTCTTGCCCCAGGCGATGACCGGCTCATTTATGCACGTGCATTCAGCGACCAGTCGCAACGCTGCTAATTTGTCTCAGGGGGGAGTCTCGGGTCTATAATTACACCTCGGACCTTGTCCAAACTTAGCTCGTCCCCACCGACTACACATTCATTAAACCCAAGTGAGATTTCCGATCTAATGCGATTTTATATCTTGGACACAAGCGTGCGCTTCCACTGGAGTTACCGGATTACTGGAGGTCTCGGCGAGGTCATCTGCTTGACCATTCAGACAGTATTACGACTGCCCAGCGTCCGCGCTGTGTAATCACTGGTATGGATATAACTTAGTAATGAGGTGTTTATCCGTAATATCCGAAACAACGGGAAACACACACACACGTCTGTCATGGTACCGCCGCCCCAGGTGACACCGTCATCTTGTTGAGTCAACTCGCAATGACATGTTTCTTAAGTAGCGTCTGACTTAGAACAAGTCAACAAACGGGCAACTTTGGGATTACCAGCATTTCCAAGACGCGTTTAAGTACCTGTTTATGAAATGGGTCTTAAACGGATTTAATCATTTATACGACCAGGAAAATGAAAGTACACCCAATTTTTTCTGGTGGCTTAATATGAAACAAATAAGAAATGATAGTTTAGAAATTATTGAATTAATAACGAAGCATCGCACTTCATCAATAACGACTTCTTGTTAATTGCATACCTGCGACATTTCGTACGCTGGTTCTTCCGCAGTTATAAAGTTTTGGTTAGTTAGAAAAAGGTTATTCGATGGATGTGTATTTAATACGAGTGTCTAAAATATTGTACCATTTCTTGCCTTAGGTTTGCAGTTTTCGGCATGATGTTTTGATAACGTTTGTAACGGTGGTCGTCGCCTCTTCCGACAAGCATGGGCTACTGAAGAGTCAATTCTAACCCGGATCTTCACGGGTCTTCTAGAATATAAAGTCAAAGGTGACTATGGACACGTCGAGTGAGTGAGTTTTACACCGCTTGTAGCAATATTCCAGCAATATCACGGCGGGGACACCAGAAATGGGCTTCACACATTGCACCCATGTGGGGAATCGAACCGGGTCTTCGGCGTGACAAGCAAACACTTTAACCACTAGGCTACCCTACCGCCCCTCAAAACGTTGAAGTCCTCCCGTTTGGCTGATTGAGGAGTAAGTTCAAAGAGACAGTGGTGGTTTACCGCCTGACACGCATGCATCAAGTTCAGGAACAGATCTTCAGAAGCAGATAATGTCGTCGGTGTCGATGCAGATGCAGCAGCGTCAGTGAGCGGCGGTGTCGACATTCATGCTCGGTTAACTGACTCCAAATCAACACTTTCATCACATGGTATAGGTTTTGAACTTTACGACTGTAGCCATCCTTCAAGGTGACATAGGTAGATTGGATATAACTGTCAGCGATACCTTTCGTTTTAGATGCTTATAACGCGCTTAAAGTTAGTTCTTGTGAGGGATTGGCATTTGTTTGATGGACAGAAATTTCTGAAAAAAATCGTTCAAGGTATGATCGAACATTAACACACACACACACACACACACACACACACACACACACACACACACACACACACCGTGTACACAATATCATCCTAGCTCCACCTGCCCCCTCAACAACAACACCACTCAACATCACCACACACAGAGCAAAAGTAATATAAAGCTCTGATTCAAACCAAGAGTTTCGTTTTACGCCGCACTCAGCAATATTCCAGCCATATGGATGCGGTCTGTAAATAATCGACTCTGGACCAGACAATCCGGTGATCAACAATATGAGCATCGATCTGCGCAATTTGGAACCGATGACATGTGTTAACCATGTCAGAGAGCCTGACCACCCGATCCCGTTAGTCGCTTCTTACGACAAGCATGGGTTACTAAAGGTTCATTCTAACCCGGACCTACACGTGTACAAACCAAGAAATAACATTAACGTCACTATATTGACGTATACTTACTTTATATGTACATTATTTGGAACTGACGATAATCAAAGCATCACGGTTCCTGTTTTGCACCCGTGAAGATCTGGGTTAGAATTCTTCAGTAACCCATGCTTGTCGTAAGAGGCGACTAACGGGATCGGGTGGTCAGGCTAGCTGACTTGGTTGACACATGTCATCGTATCCCAATTCTCGATTATTTACATATAGCTGGAATATTGGAGGGATATTGCTGATTGCGGCGTTAAACAACAAGCAAGCAAGCAAGCAAGCAACCAATCCTGTAATTCTGCCATTGCATACAACAGTAAAGGAACAGGTTGGTTTACAAAGATCCAAGTTACACCACGGAGAGGTGACACCAGGAATAGGCTTCGCTTATCTTGGATTCGAACTCAGTGCGTCAGCATGACGAAACAACTCGTAAACTGTTAGGCTATTCAATCGCAGTATGTCCCTGTAATTGACTGTTGAGTCTACAAAATCAGTCCCCCTTCAAATCTGAGTTGGTGCATGGCCGCGAAGAAAAAGAACCAGTTCTGCAGATATGTAGGAGCAATCACATGCACTGGCTGAATCAAAGTTTGAAATACTGGAGTAATGAGATCGTAGCTCTTGGATCCTGCCATCTAGTCTGACAGCCGTATGCCGAAGACGCCGGAGGTCACCGAAATAACTTGCCAACAGCACTTTGATGAATTCCTATAAGGATTTTATTGTCAATTCAGCTACACTGGTGTGTCAGACAAACACAAGCAGCATTCATTCAGGTACGGTCCCTAAGTTTAGGATTTTGCGTTAAAGAGTGAGTGAGTTTAGTTTTACGCCGCTTTTAGCAATATTCCAGCAATATCACGGTGGGGGACACCAGAAATGGGTTTCACATATTGTACCCATGTTGAGAATCGAAATCGGATCTTTGGCGTTACGAACGAGCGCTTTAACCACTAGGCTACCGCAACGCACCTTTGCTTAAAAGAGGTGGCAAAGGTGTATCCTGTGCTAAACAATATGTTTGTAAGATCACAAACACTCGCTAACCCATCCACACACCTCACCGAAAAGACCAAAACCAGAACGCCCACTCACCCCACCAAGAAACCCGAGAATCCCCCATCCCCAAACGTAATCAACCAATCACACCCCAAAACAACAACAAACCCAAACGCACTCAACAATATCCCAGCTATATGGTGGCGGTCTGTAAATAATCGAGTCTGCACCAGACAATCCAGCAATCAACAACATGAACATCGAACTGCGCAAAACCAAACATGGATTAAAAAAGAAAGCAAGCGTGACGACCCGTAAAAACCAAAACCAAAAAGAACAAAACAAATACCAAAGATCAAAATTCTAAACAACTCTAAAAAAATACTGGACAAAACAAAAGACAAAAAGAAGTTGTCTATTCATAAAAGTGTTGCTCTTCATCATCCAGCTTCTAAATGCCACTTAAAGCAGAAAATGACAAAAAAAAAGAAAACCAAACAAACAAAAAACAACGAAAAACCCCCCGCCGAGAAACAACAAGAACTGAAATGGTATTCTTATATTAGGGATCGTTGTTTATAAATCAACCTTTCCAGTTTCTGAAGTTTACAAGGACTCGACGTGATTCGGTTACGGTGGATATGAGCAAGTCGGTTTGTATCTATCTATTTTCTGGCATAAGATCTCTGGTGACATAATCACTGCAGTTCGAAATCACCATGAAATGATGACACCAGATAATCATTTTGTTTGTTGCCTCTGAGTTCATTACTTAAGTTTCTGATCTGCCTCAAGTTACAGTTGTGAAAGTACTCGAGATTTATTGACATGTTTGTTCCATCGACAGATATCCACAAGGATGGTTGATGATTTTACTGTGCATTAAGGTCAGTTATTACACAGACAAATTTTAAATTGAGAGAACTCAAACAGACATTCCACTGTGTATCCATCTTGTTTTCAGCATCCGTGTCCCATCTGAGATGTGTCGGTAACGTTTGTTACAATGACGTCAGCATCAGTTTGATACAACTGTGTGTCATCAGCATATAGATGAACTGTAAAACTGGTTTGGTGTAGATTGTTAGGCATTAGATTGGAATGTCAAGATCCATTCTAATAATCTCAATACGACATGCGAGCGTATTTAAAGAATGAATTCCACACCGCATGTGACCACTTCTGTGAATATCACAGTTGGTGTTCTAAGGATGGTTTTGCATTCTGATTGAGTGAGTGAGTGACTTGGAATTAGACAACATTCTAGGTATATGTCGTATCACTTTGTGAAGTGATGCATCCCTCAGACATTTATATCTTTCGTCACCCACGACCACTGGTATTGTATTGACAAACCAAGAAACATACTTGAGCGAGCCGAGATTCGAACCCCGACCATAGGTTTCTGGCGTTCCAAGGGAAGGAATTGCGATACCTTCAACAACTGGGCCCGTCTGCATTGTGAACTGGCGTGGTTGTATTACTTGTACTTATAAAGATCACTAGCACGTATTATATAAAATAATCTATGATACGGTTCATAACCTGTCCTTCTTTTAGGTTTAGAATAGTTTCAGCTACTCAAAAGTAACTACTGAGGCAGCTTGAAGAACCAGCCATAAACGCAAACCAATATCATTTTTCGTCGTGTGTGTTTTATGGATTAAAATGTAAAATCTGTTCTTAAGAAACCCAGCGAACCCCCACCGTACCCCTTCCCTATCCTTGCAAAAGTAACACAGCCATTATCTATAGTTCCGAGGAACATGGAACTGACCTTACATATTTCCTTACCTTGGTCATGTCATTGCCTCGGGGAACACGATGCTTTTAGTCGACGGAGCTATATACAGTGTCTATTAATCATCCAGCACAACACAGGCATAGCCACGTGGATTCCTATTTTACCCGATGGCGAAACTTCCTTGTTCATGGTTAGTGCAATCGAATCTGTTTCAGGCAGAGATTTCTCAAGGGGTTTGAGATTTATATTTCTAAGTCTAAAACGCCGCAACACGACGTGTAGAGTTGTTTCCCTTTGGTTTATGAGGATCCATTGGCCGCGTGCTCGTACACAGGCTGTTATTCTCCTAAGACCCATATGTATCGAAATGATACACAAGGAGGGTGGTTTGTGAGTACATGGATGATCTTCGGGTATCGATCTATCAACATGTCGTTCAAAATGTTGTGATATTGAAGTGGTGATGTTTAGGCTACGACCTTCCAATTGCTGAAATAACATACATGTGCAAGCTTAAATGAGTCTCTTGTATTTGCAGGATCTGCGATTATTGATTTGATAATAACATACATTCAGGGAACAAATTTTAATTTTACATTTCCTTTTGAATTATTTGGTTTGTGGAACCCATACGTACGAATGCATACACAAACCATGGTATTTCTTGGTTTATCAACATCACATCAATGACAAACGTCTAACACTTTTATCCGGGTCTCATCCGCTCATTAAACTGTCTTGCGGTGAAATAATTTATAATTGGTCAAATGGGCGATTAAGCAACTCACGCACTTAAAATCAAGTTTAAATCACATGAAGATCCGGGTTAGAACTGATCTTAAGTAATACCTGGCTCCCTGACCTGTTTGACACATGTCATCGTATCCCGACTGCGTAGATCGATGCTCATGCTGTTGATCACTGGATTGTCTGGTCCAGACACGATTATTTACAGACCGCCGCCATATGGCTGGAATATTGCTGAGCGTTTAGAAATAAATACACAAACAAAAACTTCTTATGTTACTTCCGCAATTCACTGTATTTCATGCAAACAATTGGTTTTATACATCACCGTTAAATCAACGCAAACAAATGTAAACTAATCAGCGGAAAGTCTGCCCGATCGCTTGTGCAATTGTCATTGAGGTAGATTTAACTTACCATATTCCGAGCATGGCAACAGACATAAAAAGCACCACCACCAGTAAACCGACACTAGGACCTACCAAAATAGCCTGGTAATAACACACTTCATAGTACTTGGAACTTTCCTGTATCCAATTCTTGTTGACGATCTGATTTGAAATGAAGACTATTTTGGAATTCATATAAATAGTGTAAGTAACATTAAACGGAAACCTAAGCCACTGATACAATTAAAGGCATACATTATTGTAGATGCATACAAAAACTCTAATGGATCAAAGTTAATGGTCGAAAAACTAACAGCCAAGTCTTCCTGAGAATGATATCTGATCTGGAACATAACACCGATGTGTTAGTGTCAGTCGACTATCATCCTCTGAGGAGTCATTACGGTTGAGAATATTGAAATAGTTTCCTTGCGTGACTGACGTTTTTTCTCACCCTGTGATATCACGTTACTGCATCTATGGTGATATCACATCATTGCATTGAGAGATGTGGAGATAGATTAGTCGACTGGAGCTCTGTGCGTAGGATGGCAATCCCTATTTACGTATTCTGATATTGACAGAAGAGTTAACTTACAGATTGTGAACATAAGTTGTGGCAGATTGTGCCAATAGCAACATACTATGTATGTCATTTGTGATAGTGTATATATTCATCGCAGTACCATCTTACCAATTGCGTGAAGAACAGCAGTGATGTTATATGGCATCCCCGGAAACAGGAGACAGAGCGCACGCCTTTAAGAGGGGTTATGTAACAGCTCTATATCGGGTGTGACTAACATTTGCCAGGTGCGGGCAAGAAAGAGGCGACACACTGAAGACACCTTATGATAGTCGGTAGGCCGTGTTACCGACTGGTTCTGATCCTGTCGTAGACGTTGGACCATCGAATCCCGGTTATGTTGTATGGAGGAGATGTATGTGGATAGCCTACGGCTTTGTCAATATAAAGATATTACGATGCCATAAAATCTGTTAAAATGGAGTTGACATCATCCTGCTGCCAGGTGATGATACGTCCCTGCACTGGCACAAAAGGAAGAATATGTCCTTTGAACGTTATCGTCCCGGTAGCAATCGCCATTCCATTTGCCATTATCAATGATAAGTTGTGATGCCTCACTATATCATGTCACCTCCATTCAAAATATCACGACGCAGTATTGCAATCGACCGACAATGAGAGCTGTCAAAACAAAATGAGAAATTTTCTGAGAACAGTTTACTGTCCTCGTCGTGTCTTCTGAAACTCTTGTTCTGTCTCCACCTATCTAGGCGTCCCTGACGGTGACGTGGAACCATTGGGGCGTGTCACTGGATGTCGTGGACGATATTGAGCTAAAACAAGCTGCTGTAGTGATGGTATATGAACTGAATGCAATTTGTCTCCGTAGATATGTAGAGATAGTATATAGTATATATTTGTCTATGAAGAGATAGTATATAAACTAACCGAAGTACCAACGCGTTGAATGGTAGAGATAGTATATATATACTGATTGCAGTGCCTACGTGCAGACAAATCAGAAGGATAGTGAGGGGCCGACTACTTAATGATAATCTGCTTCATACTGTTAAAAACAATTTCTGCGACAAACGTGACACTGTTGGTAGGTGATTTTAGAAAGCAGCCTGATGGAACAATCGTTGCCTTATTTTTGGGGGGGATGTTAGATGCTTCCTATGCTTGGACTGTTGTTTAGCTCCTCGCCGATAGTGGTAAACCCAGTACGTATCCATGGTAACAATCACTCAACAAAACAAACTGGTGTAGTAGGAAACAACGTAAATTCTCATGAGGGACGATGAACCCGGATTCAGAAGCCATGCAATCCAACGTGCTGAAACCTCTGTCGTGGCCTGTCCAATCCTCAGAATTACCAGATCTAGTTCATCATCATTATCCTTAGTAATGTCAGTTAAAGGTCTTCTTGACCTTGGATCACCTCCGAGGCTGTATCTTCAAGCCTTGAACTCTGCTGCCCAACAGAGGCTGTGGAGGGTTGGTTGGTTTGTTGTTTAACGCCGCACTCAGCAATATTCCAGCTACATGGCGGCGGTCTGTAAATAATCGAGGGTGGACCAGACAATCCCGTGATCAACAGCATGATCATCGATCTCCGCAACTGGCATACGATGAAATGTATCAACCAAGTCAGCGAGCCTCACCACCCGATCCCGTTAGTCGCCTCTTACGACAATCATGGGTTTCCGAAGACAAATCTAAGCCAGGATCTTCACGGGTGGGCTGTAGGGGGATCACTACCCCTTAAAGTTGTCACCATGTCCGGCTGTTGAAGCCAATCCTTACAGCCGAAACGTGGTGACCAATTTTGTCTGTTGTCCGTCAAGATATTCCTGCTGCCCGCTGCCTGCTTCAAGTTCAACTCATAAGCATTGACGCTTTGGTACCAATACCGTTGTGTCGAACCTTGATGTTTTGAACTAACGACGTAAAAGCTTGGTCGCTGTATATCCAGTTTTCGTCTCATTATATTGTGTCCAACCTTGGATGACTTTAAGTATTTACATAGGCAGATGCAACTTCGACGCTACTGTGTTTGACTGCATTCATACTGACCACGTACTGACCACCGACTTTCCTCTGTTTTGGCAGCGGCTCCAGCCACCACACCATGGACGCTGTTGTATTGTGCTTCTAGAGTGATATATTATAGCTTGGAAACAGTAGCGCAAAAAATAATGTAATGCACGTTCATGTAATTGTAAATATATCAATTTTGCATGAAAGTGAATTTCTAGGGTTAAAATGTTTTAATGGATTACACAAGAAACCAAAAGCACTTTCTTGTACTTTATTGATTAAAATAAATGAAAAGCATGCTCCGCTCAAAGATGTACATCATTTAAAACGTTTCCATAAAATTTGATTGAAAGCCAATACGTGTCGAGTTGCCTTGTGGTCGATAAATGTTATTACGATTTCAGAGATCGCTTATTAAGAAGGCTAAAAACGAAACAGTAAGCACGAACATTTCACATATATTACTCCCCACCAGGAGTCTTATCAAATTCATCATGATACTTTGAAATGAATACGAGTCTCAGTCACTACAGTCAACCGAGGGCCTTCATTTCAAATCAATAAATTATCATTTTCACTTGCTGCGACTGAAATAAATACCCATCATCATTGGGAAACATATATCCGCTGACCCCAGCTAACCGCCATCTACTTCCTTAGAAGTAAGCCAAACGAATAATGCTCCTCGTTGGTAGAAAATGCCAAGCACGACAGGAAAACGCCCCATATTCATATTTTCATATGAGGCACATCGGTGGAGCTAAATACTTCCGATATTGAAAAAGAACGTCAGAAAGCGGGTTTCGTTTCTACACAAACACGACAAAGATGCTGGTTCAGATTCTATCATATGTAATTACTTCCGCTTGTCTCGTGTGGCGAAAAATAAGGCCGGGAACAGCCTAATTGGGAGAGTAAATGCTCCGAAAAATAATTCTATATTTTATGAGCTCCGATCACGAAAGGATGCTTCAATCTATGCATCGTTCATACTCGCACCTTGCAGGTTTTTATTTGTTTTTCGTCCCTGGGACATTTTTAAATAATCCTCTCCCAATATTGCCCCTACGCATGCTATGCTTTATTTATGAGGTGATTTTGGCCTTAAGGCATCTAATTTTCTGTGTTTGAATGAATACGATTTGAGATTTGTGAAGAGGTATCCACAGCATGGAAGGAGCGAATTACGTGTTAATATTTGGTTGTCATATCTGATTCCAAACGACTGGCACCGTGGTTTAATGGTAAATGCGTACTCCGGTAGAGCGGAAGGTCGGGGTTCGATCCCCAACCGTGTCATTCTGAAAGGGTTTTAAAGATGGTACTTACCCAGCCTGCTGCTCGGCATTAAGGTGAATATACAAGGACTGGTCAGAGTCAGTATAGTGTGTCTGACGTGGGTATCTGTGGTGTACTGAAGCATGGTATCTTAGTGGGCTAGTACTACAAAACGAGCTAGTCGGACTTGTACAACCAGCCACACACAGGTGTCTGTACACCGCTATGTAAGTCGAAGACCCTTGCACTCGAATTAAAACCCATCGGAATTGAGTGACCAGACTCTGGGTCATGGCTTAATCAGTGTCAATGTACCGGTGTGGTATACAGTTCTGCCTTGTGCTCCATACTCTCAGTCCAGGCTCGAGTATATGTACGTCTTGACAGATACAAAACATTCTCTAGCTGTCTTCCAAACTAAGCATGAGCTTCGGTGCGAAATAGGTCCATAGTGTCTTAATCGTGTAATAACTAAGCATTATCCAGTTTTCTTGAGGATCAACTTCAGAGGAAGAGGATGAGCCGAAACACATGTTGATAAAACAAAGCGATGAAAATCCTTTCCCTCATCAAGTGAAACCTCTACTTCAAGTAGATATATTGTACGATTCCGAATATGTCACGAGCAGGTGTTTGCGAGTCAGTATCATGTAGTGGTGATACCTGGTGTTTGGAAAAAGGGTAAGCGTATCCTGCCCCACCAATAGCATTAGTCACGAAAATATATAGAGGCAAGCGAATTCTCACCCCATTATCCAAACAAATGAAAACATACAAAATCCACAAAACCCCAAAACAAACAAAAGAAAACATTTAAAAAGTCCAAATACCCCTAAAGCTTTAGAAACCAAACATTTAAAAAAACCCAACAAAACACGATCAAAAACTTAAAAACCCCTAAACTGTCTTCATTTTTTTTCTGTAGCCTTGGGTGTTGTAGCCCGGGTCAAACATCTCTGTGAATACACAGGTCGACGGTGGGGTAACGGTGAAACGCCCACTCACACACTCCCTCCTTCCCCCACTCACTCACCAATGTTTGTTCACGGTATGTGCACTCAAAGTAAGCAATGTGAAGTTTAAATTGCAAATGTTCAAGCTTGCTGTTATTTTGAACTCTTGGTAACATCTCACAAATTCGTATTTAACGTTTACCGTATCCTTGCAAGATTAGAAAAACGGAAAAAAAAGAAAACAGGCTCTTCGAATGTCACTTGATTTAAAAACATATTATTGCAAAATGTCAAATGTTTTAGGCACAACTGACACATTTACGAGGCTGTTTCTGAGTGAGGGCACTTTGAATTTATGTAACATGCATTAACATGCAACTTTTTGTACTAAACTCTGATATTCACATGGCTGACTGACTGACTGAGTTTAGTTTTACGCCGCTTTTAGCAATATTCCAGCAATATCACGGCGGGGGACCATATTCACATGGAATGTTATGGATTACAACATCATTGACAAAATGAAGACCAAAATTACACCGAGTAAACAGAAGGAAGACTCACTTTAAATAAAAACAACATATATTAAATGTGCAAGTAATATGGAAGTCACTATATAGTAGATACAATTACTGTGGGGAAAAGAAACCAAACACATTAAATTTGGATTTGACCTCAATTACAAAGGTTCCCAAACATAACTACATTTGAAAACTCGCCGAAAAACTGCAACCTGAAGGTGAAAAATACAAGTACGATAGGATAAATGTCGGGGACAACGGTGGTGATGCTGACTTTATCGAGGTCGTTGCCGAGGAAACTTTACCACTTGGGGACATCATGACTTAAACAGAATTTTGCGTCCTGAGAAAACCGCCTTCAAGATGGCTGAATCACCGGACCAATTATTGGCTGGGTTGCCCGTGTTTGATAACCTGCTCATCAAGACAATCAACCATGTGGGTTATAATTACAAGATTACATAATTTGTAATTGTATCCGGTTATGTTATCTTTCTGTCGATACTGGCGATAAAAGAAGATCGGATCTTTTCCTTCTAACAAGTGCTGCATGTAATTATAGAACATGTTTTACGATGTGCATGCACGAGTGTGTGTTGTTGCTTGAATTAGTCGCCGTTGAAGCTGGTTTAGTATTGTTTGCACTCAGCAATATTCCAACCATATGGCGGAGGTCTGTAAAATAATTGAGTCGGAACCAGACAATCCAATGATCAACAGCACCCTCATCGACCTTCACAATTGGGATACGATAACATGTGCCAACCAAGTCAGCGAGCCTGACCATCCGATCCCGTTAATCGCCTCTTGCGACAAGCATGGGCTCCTGAAGGCCTATTCTAACCCGGATCTTCACGGGTCAGCTAGTTTAGTAAAGAGTGAACATGGTTTTAGCAATAGTCCACCAAATTGAACCGCATAGGACACAGCTATGGTCTTCACACATTGTACTCATGTAGGGATTCGAACCCGGGTTATCGGCGCGACGAGCGAAGTGTTTAAACACAAGGCTCCCCCGCCATCCCCGGTACTTTTTAAGATGGCTGGCTTCGTGTGCTGACGATTAGGCGTCTGATTCTGAGAGTGAGGGTACGAATACCGGATGGGACTTAACCTAAGAAAGGTTCTAGAATCTGTATTCTACTGAGAAAGTGTCAACCCAAATATAACATATGTTATATTTTACATAGTGCTAGCCCACCGACATACCAAATTGCAGTTTGAATCCATTCAGACACAGTATTCAGACACCGAGGAGACCAATCCTTTTTATGCCATTAAAGTCGAGCGCCAGGCAGTCATGGAACGTGGATTATAATCTTCATTGGGTTCAATCAGCATTTCCTGTCCCGCGTAAGGGACACAACTCTCCAGAATACCCAATAACCCCTAATCCAAAGGCCGTTGCTGTGCAATAACAAAAATATTTTTTACGTTTTATTCGAGCATCTGTTATATTCGAGTTTGTTATATCCAAAATTGACTTCCACTACTTTAGCATCTTGTGATGCTGCGGAAAAGTGGCTGGTTTCCTGGTTTTGTTTAAAATGGACTCGACGTCTCAGCATACACTTCAAATCCCACGATTAATTACGATTCAGAACTCGTATAGCAAAACAGGAAAATCGATGTTTGTTTGAAAAAATCGAACAAAGATGAATAGCATATGCCATGAATGTCAATACAAGAAGAACCTACACCGCATGTTTTAATACAAAACATGTTTCGATAAACAGGTCTACGCAGACGGTGGTCATGAAAATTACTGACTTCAAAATGGCATCCTCGTATCCTTCAAATATAACCTGTCAAACGAAATCTAATTAAGGAAGACGATATTTCATTTCTTGGTTCACATGCCAATCTTAAATCAAAAGAATGGTTAACATTGATGGATTCACGGAGCATTTTTAATTCGTTTTAAGAACTAAAACGTGGTTTCATTGCGTGACCCTGGGCATGGTTCTGTGTAGCCTTCATGTAGTGCTGCCACGTGGTACTTTCTTGTCACGCCCATTTGTTCGACTTGCATGTAGCATCACTTATGAAACCTGTCCGCCGTGTCCAAATTCAACCCGGACACGTTGTTCTCAATCTGCAGTCTACGCAAACAACATGTCCGATTCTAGCCATAAGTTGCTGGTTCTTGTCGGGTTTCCAGTTTGAGTGTGGTATTGCCTTGTCTTGCATTGCCCCGTCTGATACGTTTCGACTGTCTTGCATTATTCCGTACTTGTCGCATTACTGTCTTGTACAGCATTACTCCGTCTTGTGTTACATCGTCTTGCATTACCCCGTCTGGTATAACGTTGTCTTGCATTATTCAGTCTGGTACGACATCGTTTTGCATTACTCCGTCTTGTGTTACATCGGCTTGCATTACTCCATCTGATATGACATCATCTTGCATTACTCCGTCTTGTGTTACATCGTTTGCATTACTCCGTCTTGTGTTACATCGTTTTGCATTACTCCGTCTTGTATTACATCATCTTGCATTACTCCGTCTGGTATTACATCGTCTTGCATTACTCCGTCTGTATTACATCGTCTTGCATTATCGTCTGGTATCATCGTCTTGCATTACTCCGTCTTGTATTACATCGTCTTGCATTACTCCGTCTGGTATTACATCGTCTTGCATTACTCCGTCTTGTATTACATCGTCTTGCATTACTCCGTCTGGTATTACATCGTCTTGCATTACTCCGTCTTGTGTTACATCGTCTTGCATTACTCCGTCTTGTATTACATCGTCTTTCATTACTCCGTCTGGTATTACATCGTCTTGCATTATTCCGTCATCGTCTTGTATTACATCGTTTTGCATTACTCCGTCTTGTATTACATCGTTTTGCATTACTCCGTCTGGTATATTACATCGTCTTGCATTACATCCGTCTTCTGGTATTACATCGTCTTGCATTACTCCGTCTTGTGTTACATCGTCTTGCATTACTCCGTCTTGTATTACATCGTCTTGCATTACTCCGTCTGGTATTACATCGTCTTGCATTATTCCGTCTGGTGTTACATCGTCTTGCATTACTCCGTCTTGTATTACATCGTCTTGCATTACTCCGTCTGGTATTACATCGTCTTGCATTACTCCGTCTTGTATTACATCGTCTTGCATTATTCCGTCTTGTGTTACATCGTCTTGCATTACTCCGTCTTGTATTTTCGTCTTTGCATTATTCCGTCTGTGTATACATCGTCTTGCATTATTCCGTCTTGCTACTTTACATTACGCCGTTTTCCGTTATTCCGCCTGGTATTACCCCGCCTTGAATGACACTGCCTCACATGTCGCCCCTTTAAGCAGTTTCAAGCAATAAGACAAGGAACACCAAAATGTGGTTCATATATAGCAACCGTGTAGAGAATCGATTCTTGGTATTCGATCTGTACAGCTAACAACATCTGCGTCCGTGTGAAATAATTGTGACCACCCAATACCCAACATTACAATCGGCTGTCACGAGAAGCATGATTTACATACCGTCTATTTAAACTACATTACTCACGGGGGCAATAATCGATTACCAATAATTTCATGGATCAGTTCAAAGTGCTCACCAGAAACATTTGGCATTTTGTATGTGATAAATGACGAAGAATTAACTTTTTTAGTCGATAAAATATAAATTATATATCACCCAGTCAGAGTGTCAGAACTAGGTAATTGGTACTTCTTCAAAGGAATTAATCAAATTGGGAAAAGTATGGCAGAAAACACAAACGTAACATCGATCATGAAATGACAAGCTGATGCAAGGTTAATTAAGAAAATGAAAGAAGCTTACCCCATTTACCGACACCTGTCACGTGGCAACGAGCCAGGAAGAGTGCAGGTATAATATATATCTAGAATTCTCATTTGGTGAAATGAACGACATAAAACCTACATGGTATATATGATTTTTCTTCGCACAAGCCATCAGCTTACGCGTCTTGAAGGTGTTTCTCTTTTACAATATAAAAAAATATAACTGAAAATGAAAAAAACGTATTACAAATGTTAATATGAAACATTATGCAGCATGAATCAATGCGTACATACATTGAATAATGCATATTTTCTTTTCTGTTTGTTCGTTAATTAAGTGAAAAAAATATTAGTTCTTGCTGAAAAAGTGCCTGATTCATTTAGTAGACACCGACTACAAATGATGTTTTTCGAATACTGGACAGGTAATTGATTCCCTGAGGGGAGAGCGGTAATACATACATAAACACGCAGCTTCACGCAAAAAGTAATCCAAGCATTACAATCTCAGATAGAAAAATGAGTTTTTTTATTCAGGAAGATTATGTTGCAATAGTCCACCTCGCTATTCTAATTGTGCCAATCTTCAACAGAAGGAAATGTTAGTTTAGTTTTCAATTGAAGACAAAGAGAAAGAAAATACATTTGTTATAAATGTGGGCAGTAGATAAATTACCTTAACTCCCTGGGGCTGCGGCTTACATTGCACCCTGTGGGGGTGATTAAACTACAGTTAACTGCAAACACGAGGCAAGGCAGTCCAAGTGACTCAGCTGGAGGAGGTTAGACGTATGTCAACTTTACCATAGAAGTCATATAAAGTCTCTCATCACCATTACGAACGTAATGACGACGTTTAAAGTATCATCAACAGCAAAACATTAAAAAGTATTCTAGAACAATTAGACTTTATTGTCGATGAGTTAGTGAGTGAGTGAGTGAGTGAGTGAGTGAGTGAGTTTGTTTTAACGACGCGTGTGAGGAAAGCTGGCCTGTCACATTTACCAATTTGAATGGGGCGGTGGTGTAGCCCAGTGGTTAAAGCGTTCGCTCGTCACGCCGAAAACCCGGGTTCGATTCCCCACATGAAGCCCATTTCTGGTGTCCCCTGTCGTGATATTGCTGGAATATTGCTAAAAGAGGCGTAAAACCATACTCGCTCACTGTTCAAAGAGGATTTAAAACCCAAGACACTTCAACAGAAACGCAGGGGCGAAGTCATTAGTCGCAGCTAACGCTACAAAGCAAACCATAAAATCAGTAAATGTCAATGAGTAATCAATAACTTACATTCAGACGCACAGCTTAAGGTTTACGATAAAAAATGGAATACAGTATGTGAAACAAGTGGCAGCAGAAATAGGTCAAATGACCTAGAATGAAAGCTTGTGCGCATGCACTCACGAATGTTGAGAATATTGACACTGTTGAATGTCTTGAAAGATGACTCTCTCAGTTCTTGAATCCAGAAGCGTGTTGGAAGCTGAAAGGATTTCGGTTTTCATCAATAGGTACCAAACTTCACTAGTCAAGTAAATTAGAAACAGGTTACAGAAGGCCTCGAATCACCCTCCTGTTGCTTGCATGAGTACAAACTTCGAAATTCCAGAACGATCCCGTACACGACATTGTCACAAACGCGGGTAGCCTAGGGGACCAGAAACTATAACGGATCCGACAATCCGATTCGCTGATTTGGAAGATTCCGGGCCTGATTTCGGTTTTCATAAATAGGTGCCAAACTTCACTTTTCAAGGAAATTAGAAACAAGTCCGAGAAGGCCCCGAATCACCCTCTTGTCGATGGCATGGATGACGATATGTCCGGACAAAATGGGGGTGTGGTCGAAGCAAGCCCTCTGATTAGTTGATGTTTGCAAATCTGCACATTCGTTGTAAATTCGCTGGATTTTTTCCTTTCGTCGACTGCTTAAAAAGTAAGAATATTTTTCGAGCAATGACTTCTCAAATGAAAGTATCAGTTGTAAATGTCTCCTAAACAAGCATCAACCAACCAGAGGGCTTGCTTCGACCACACCCCCATTCTGTCCGGACATATCGTCATCCATTTGTGTCAAGATCGTTTAGTTGAGGGTCAAAATCGGGTTTCAATCGATTTGCAGAAATAACAATAAAGAATTGGTTGGTGTCATGAGTGATCTATAGTCCAATCATCCATGTTTATGTTTACATTAATTTTTAATCGACTGCATGCGATGGTAGCGTAGCGATCGGCAAAGCAGGCGGGTGGGGTGCACTGAAGTGTCCGGCCTTGTCATAATGTATTGTACTGTGAAGCATTTCGAGTCGGGGGTCATCAAAAATTATTTTTCTTAATCTTTAATCTTCGCAAAGACACGAGGGCCTGTGGTACAGACTAGGGCTGCGCAATATAACCGGTTTACCGATATTTACCGGTTCAGACATGAAAACGATACGTATTGCGATACGCTGATCGAAAACCGGTATTTTGACTTGCATTTGGAAAACTTCGTAACACTCGGAAATCTTCGGATATTTCCTTTTTTCATTTGTGCCAAATATTATTCACATTTTTATTTTTAATCATGAATAAAAGTTGTTATTAAAGCTTAATGAAGCATAGTGATTTTGCTGTGTATTTGCTCTATAACTCAAGCATTACCTCGATTATAAGTAGTTTTTACTTCACGCAATATATTACATGCGTTTGCATCGCAATATATCGCAATATGAAAATTCTCTGCAATACCCACCCCTAGTACAGACCACCCGAATTAGAAACTTCAAGAATGACAAACCTGCCTTGTTCACAAACTTCGAGAACAAATCCGTTGCTCCACTCGCTGCAGTTGACTGCCGTCCACATCTGGCCACTGCAGTTATTGATATATTTACACGAGTTATCTGGTGCCACAGGTTATAAACAGAACCAATCCACAACAAATTCCATCAGCGACCACAACAACACACAAGTAACACACGCACGCACGCACGCGCGCACATATTCATCTTTATACGTATATTGCCTGTAATCAGTTCCCTCTTTCTTCGTTATGATAGCATTTCCTGTGTTTTTCAAAATTGAGCGGGGATGCGTCAGGGAGTGAAAGGGACAAGGAGAAGCGGTAGGGGATATTTCCTGCGTACATCAAAGTATCAAATTGATACTGTCTTTCAGAAGGTGTTTGAGTGCGCGTTATCACATTTCGACAGTAATCTGAATAAGAACCAGGAGATGCCGATGTTATAGATTAGCCGTTGTATCGCAATCGATAAACATGTGGTTAGACGGTAAATATTTCAGCGGATTAACAAAACAGTTTAAATGAATCACATGGTTGATTCCGGCTGAACGCACAAAGTTAGCGTTTCATGCTGCGGTCCTCTCCCAATAACTCATCTATCAAAACACGGCCATGAATTAAAGATCCAAATAGCCATTACGTAAACAATGCGACCGACACCTCTCAACAGTACGATGTCTAGACAAAGCGCAGCCTTACAAGGTCATTTACCCAGGGGAGGTCACTCTGCGTGCACTGATTCTCAAGTGGGCAATATTTTACGCCTTATGACTGCGGTCTTTTTCGCGCTGCATTCTTTAGGGGTGTTGTGATAGTGCGAGTGATCATGTGATGGAAAGCGACAGGATGATTTCATGTATGTTCATAGTCAATAAATCAATTTCCTGAATAAATCGATATTTACGACGACTAAGCTTGATAATGACTCGATATGAGGTGGCAAACCTTGTTTGTTTGTTTGCCTTTGTTTTACGCATCACTCAGCAATATTCCAGCTGTGTGACGGCGGTCTGTAATTAATCGAATCTGGAAGACAATCCGGTACGTGGCATAACGAGTATCGATCTATGGAAATGTGATACGATGACGTGTATCAGCCAAGTCAGGGAGTGTGGCCACCCGATCCCGTTAGACGCGACAAGCATGGGTTGCTGAAAACCAATTCTAACACGGATCACGGGTCTCTTAGTAGAACTAACGCCAGTTGAAGTGGAGACAGGAACATTTGGAATTCTTAACCCTGTTCTTATACAGAGAACACCCAGCTTGATTAATCTCGGGTTGCGTTTATAAAAGACGTCAAATGAAGTTCGTGAGGTGGGTGGGTGAGTGATTGGGTGAGTGAGTGAGTTTGGTTTAACGCCGCTTTTAGCAATATTCCAGCGATGTCACCGCAGGGGACACCATAAATAGGCTTCACACATTGTAGCAATGTGGGGATTCGAACCCGGGTCTTCGGCGTGACGGACAAACGCCTTAACCACTAGACTACCCCACCGCCCCTCGCGAGGGGGCTTGTAGGGTTTCATTTTCACCCTCTAAAAGATATAGTTGGTTGCTTAACGGTTGCTTTGTGGTGTTTAACGCCACACTCAGCAATAACACCGGGCTGTAAGTATTCGAGCCAAAGGCCTGACAAACCAGTGATCAATATTATGAGCAAACGTTAAGACACCAAGACTATCATCTGTGTCCTAAAAAAGTTCTGAGACTATGGAATAACACAATGGACCCTCTTTTCCAGATCAAGGAGCAGCATCCGCGCACAGATGAGGCTTGTCAGTTGCATCCCCTACACGACAATGCCAGGTCACAAACGCGGGTAGATTAGGACACCAGGAACTGTAACGGATCGGACAATCCGATTGTTTGAATTGGAAGATTCCGGGCCCGAAATTGATCTTAATGTACAGCTCTGAGTGAGTGAATGAGTTTGGTTTTACGCCGTATTTAGCAATATTCCAGCAATATCACGGCAGGGGACACCAGAAATGGGCTTCACACATTGTACCCATGTGGGGATTCGAACCCGGGTCTTCAGCGCGACGAGCGGACGCTTTAACCACAAGGCTACCCCACTGCCCCTATACAGCACTGGTTTGTGAGAGTAAGATTAGATTATTTAAGTGTCATAGTGATAGACATGGTCTACTACTGACTCTGACGTTAACCGGCTTTCAAAAACAAACATATTTTGTTGTTAAGAACCTCCAGTTAGGGAAGATCAAACATCAACACACAATATACAGATGCACCATTGTTTTATGTACATATCTTATATAATACACAGTTAAAAACCTTCCTGCACGTAGTATGTAGTGAAATATAGGGACAAAGTATGAAGGTTATTACACGTGCGACTTATACAAAACGAGTGTGAATGTTTGCATTTCGTACTTATTTTGCACGAGTTTCGATCAGGTCGTATGGCACATTTGCGAGTGTAATAATTCCTTTATTATCCATTTTATTCATGTACATTTGTGCAGTAAAACACGGAAAGCACGTGTGACGGCCCTCTTCATTGACGTCACGTTCAATTTATTAATGACGTCACAGACGACGAAATACAGAAAGAATGGTAAGGTGAAATGGGGTTTAACGTCGTGCTTGAGAATATTTCGCTCATATGGCTCCTGTGGCTGCTTGTACTAGCCACTGGTACTAGTACTGGTTTTATAGTGCTAGCTCACTGGGATACCATGCCCCAGTTAAGCATGAATACCCCACTCAGACACATTATACTGACCCCGAGCCGACCAGTCCTTGTTGTACCCATAAATGCCGAGCACCTGGCATTTACCAACAAGTACCTTATTTTAACGTCTTTTGGTAAATCAGCGACCTTCCGCTCTCCGGGCGGACGCTCTAACCACTACACCACGGAGGCGGTCACAGAAACAATGCTTGCTGGGCAATAGTGATATGTGCACGTGCACATATGATATGTATGACACAGGTTATGTTTCGCCATATGGATAATATATAATATAAGTAACTACATTAATATTGAGATTGAATTTATAGGGGATATATATGTATGGTCGTCGGAACCGTTCGCTCTACAGAGTTGTGTCCCTTGGAAACCACCTGCCTGAGATTTTGGAATAAATATCTTCGAACCAAGACAGGTGTGTAGTAAAACAGGTTTGCGTCCAGGACGCTTCGGTGACCTTCTAAAAGAGTTCACGTGGCGCCAGGGTCTGTCACTGAACGCGTGAACGTCAGTGAGTCATTTGCAGGGCTCATGAATTGATGAGAAAGCAATATTCCTTACGTCCTCTGTAAAAAGTTTGCATTTGTTATAAGAAGTATTTCCTGCATTTTGCAAAAGAAGTTTTCGCCGAAGCAATTCAAACTTTCCGTAATTGATGACCAAATCTGAGACATTTAACAGCTGCGTTAAAAAGCGCGTGAAAGATTGTTCCACATAACCTCAGTTGTCTCGCCTTCGCCATCTCTCTCATTACGTTCTCAACTATATATGAAGCAAATGAAATTTTAAATGGTAATATAAGAAATTAACACCACGACTGACAGATATAGACAAGCGTAAATGATGATGGAATAACGGCCTGGGTTTACACCTGGTGAAGGCTGCACCGGCGACTGCAGTGCTTCGTCAACCAATCTGGAGCCAATTCCACGGCTTCGCGAGGCTGCGTTTGGGCGATACTGACAGTTAAGTTGTTTTGTTTATATAGCTATAAGGTTAGAGAGTGAGCGAGTCGGTTCGTAATTCCCTTTGCAACGATATTTTAACAGCTTCAGAGCAATTTACAGAAAGTGACGAATGTCGGGAAGAATCGTAGCCTGGCAGCTGCAATGTTTGTTTTGTTTTATTTTGTTAAACGCCGAACTCCATAATATTCCAGCTATGTGATGGCCGTTTGTAAATGCTAGAATCTGGACCAGACAATTCAGTGATGGACAGCATGAACATCGATCTAAGCATTTGGGATAGGGTGACATGTGTCAGCGACCCTGACCACTCGGTCCCTTTAATCGCCTCTTAGGAGAAGCGTGTGTTGCTGAAGATCAATTCTAACCCGGATCTTTGTGGGTGGGAGTGAGTGGGAGGGTGGTCTTCCTTGAAAACTATATTTTACAGCTTGACAGCGGTATACTGAAAATGCTATCGAATGTCGAGTATGATCGTAGCCTGGCAGATGCAAAGTTTGTTAGTTTGATTAACGTTTTGTTGTTAAATGCTGCACTCAAAACAATCCCAGAAGAGTCCGGGCGAGACAATCCAGTGATTTATATTTTGTGTCGCTCGACGTCGTTGAAGTACAATAGCGTGGAAGGTACCCAGCCTGACAAGTCAACTGTTTAGGTTTACACCTATGGGGAGTTCGGGAGAAGAATATGTATGCCAACAACAAAACGACTAAACTGCCTGGATCCCCGGATTGTCTGGTCGTTTTATAGCTGGAACGCTGTTGTGTTCGGTGTTATACAGAAACCCGAACGAACGAACGAACGAACCAGCCAACCAACCTACAGGTTGGAAGACGGCAGGTGCACTACTTTGATTGACCGTACGGTCAACCTTCAGACGGCTTTCATGTTGGCTGATACGAGGTGGATGATGTCAATTTCACACCGTATCTATTACAATTCAGTAATACTTGCAACGTGCTAACATGATTGACAAAAGATATTACTACTTACCGCGGGTGAGTAAAATTTGTTTTACGTCGATGAACGAAAGTATGTTACAACTACCGTAATACCAGTAGCTAATCTCGACATGACGACGGGATGCACTGTACACAACGTAGTCTTGGACAGTGAGATTAAGTGAATACGTATGGGTTTACGCTGCTAATTGCAACATTCCGGCAATGTCACAGCGGAAAAGATCAGAAATCGGCTTCAAACGTTGTACCTGGGACTTAGATATCTGGCCCCGATTTCTCGAAACAAACTTAAGTTTTTACTCAAATTTCAAACTGAGTTTGACAATTTGAAACATCTGAATCTTTAACTCAACTGCATTTTTAAAATAGAAAAGCCCATACAACTTAAGTAATCTATCCACCAAACCCAAATTGTCTCTTATGTTTGAGTTTAATATCAATTTCAGTTCAATCTGGGAAATGCATTTTCTCAAATTTGAGTAAAAACTCTAACTTAAGTCAAAACTCAGACTTAAGTTTGTTTCGAGAAATCGGGGCCTGGTGATCGTTGAGCAATGTCCCGTATAATTTGTGTTGTTCTACATTAAAACTGGTTTCGCGATAATGCCTTCATAAGTGACTTTTTTAACAATCTACTTAAGTAAGGATATGATGCCTACTTGCATTTTATTAGCAATATTAAAAACAAAAATATAAATTCATTTACAAAAATGATTATATGAAAGTATTCACTCTTAATATAAACAGTTGGGACGCCATACATACTGTTCTAGAGAAGTGGTTTCACAGCATTGGAATAACTCTTAATATTATCGTAAGAACATGTCGGTTAATGTCACATAAACACACCATATAATAATTGTTGGCTCGAACCGACTTAGAAAATGGAAGAGGTCCAGTTTTTTCTGACACCCTGGCATTATTGGGTTTACAGGTGCGAAAGTATTTTTTCACTTTGCTCGTCCAGACCAATCAGAAATACCACGGAGAACAAACTTGATTTACAACGTGACCTTGGCGGCTACAAGGCCATGCGTCGGAGACTACTCTTGAACAATTAAATAAACAGAGAGTAATTAACTGAAAACAATTTTAGAATATTCTCACGTCAGATTCTGCCTGCGAGCACCTTTGTGACAGTCTGTGTTCGATTCCTGCGCGTGGCTGGGATTTGTCATCAATGGTTTCGCGGGTTGTCGTTAAACACAAGACCTGATCCCGACAGCCGTCTGCCAGTAAGCAAATATTATATTTGTAATGATTAGTTTGTTTGTGACGAATGAGACCGAAAGTCCTAAATGACGTGATGAAATCTATCTGTGTGGTCGCCCACAGACTAATTGATTGGACAGTGGTTTTCGCCGTGTGCAAATGCGTAAATGCACTGGCTATATCCGTGGAGCACGTGAAGCACAAGCTGCACGAGCGGCACGCTTGTGTTGACAGTCGTGTGATCATCTTCACCTTTTATCTCGGATGTCTGGCCGCGTGACTTGAAATAGCACTACGTCTGGCGTGAGCCATTGTATTTAAACGTAAATAACGTAATTAAAAAATCGCAGCGAAATGAAAGGAAAAAAACTTGGATCAAAGAAACGGTCTAACCCTTTGGCAACTGGTGTATTTCCACCGTTTTAAACATGTTACAAATACAATCTGATTAATTTAAGACATACACGCGCTTCATCACTGAAAACGAAGTTAAATCTGAAACAGTGTTTATAGTCTTCTATGAGATCCGATGTGGAAACACTTTCATCTGCACAATTCAAGCAACTCTCCAGTAAATATGGTCAAAGGATAAATAATTTATAATAAAACAGACCAAGCATTATGAATCGACAAACACGCACGAACAGATTTTGAGATGTGAACTTTATTTTACTATTAAATTATTTCGTTCTCATACCGATTCCATAAAACCTGAGACACTACAAGACACTGTCTGGTTTTAACACTCAACCATGGAACGTACTCCGACTTGGGACAATCGTTATTGAGTCTGTGGGGTAATGGGGTAATCCAATTTACAAAAATCATCTAACGAGATGTTCTTCTGGTTTGGCGAACAGACCGGGAGGATATCTGAATTATTTATAACGTTATGGCTACTGATTTCCTTATATCCATACAAAACCGTCGCTTGTCATACATATATGGTATTTTTGGCATCAGAGTCCCATCCATTTTACCCGTCAGTTCCCCAAAGACGTTCGAAGTAAAAAGCATTATTAAGTGACATGATTAATTGATTTAAAAAAAAGAAATAGCATTGCAAGTCTAAGCTTACTTTTTTCTCTCGGTATTAGCATCAAGTTTGTCGGAATTGTCTCCATAATCACATAACACCCTTTTATATTCCGTTATATTCCCTTCTAATGGTGCCTGAAAGATTAATTTGCAAGGGATAATATCTTCATGAATTATGACGTAAATTTACGTCGTCGATGCAAAATATATACACCATTACAAATCACTGTTTGGTTAACGCGTTATTACAACATATAACGGGGCGGTGGGGTAGCCCAGTGGTTAAAGCGTTCGCTCGTCACGCCGAAGACCTGAATTCAACTAGAGTACAAAGTGTGAAGCCCATTTCTGGTGTTCCCCGCCGTGATATTGCTGGAATATTGCTAAATGCGGCGTAAAAAACTAAACTCACTCACACGCACTCATAATTATATAATAATTACACAATCACGTCTGGAACAACTAAGTGACAAACCAGCATCGGTCCACGCAACTGAGATAAATGACATCCATCCAATCAGTCACAATCTTGTACAAGCATGGGTTTCCGAAGACAAATTCCACCCCGTATTTCACGTGGTAACAATATAGAAGTGTGTAAATGAGAGAGAGAGAGAGAGAGAGAGAGAGAGAGAGAGAGAGAGAGAGAGAGAGAGAGAGAGAGAGAGAGAGAGAGAGAGAGAGAGAGAGAGAGAGAGAGAGAGAGAGAGAGTGTGATTGAGAGAGAGAGAGATTGAGAGAGAGCGAGATGATTGAGAGAGAGAGAGAGAGAGATTAACGTCTCAACCCGTTATTACAATATACATTATAAAAACATCAATACACGGGCCACTCCGTACAGAGTTATGAGAGACGATATATGTACAGGTATTTACAAGTGATAAAAATGAATATTCTCGATAAAACCTATTTCGTACATGTTAGTGATATAAAGCATATTGTCTCTTTTTCAAAATACTATGACAGGTTTAGGCACTTGCAGAACATACCCATGTGGGAAAGCAAACCCGGGTCTTCTGCGTGACGAGCGAACGCTTTAACCACTAGGCTACCCCACCACCCAGTCTGCTCGCAGTACGACTATTATGAGTTACATGAAGACTACGCCTATGCGGAGCCCCAAACATGTCTGTCAGATGCTGAAAGCCGCACTCAGCAATATTCCAGCTACATGACCCCGCCCTGTAAATTCTCTGGACCAGACAATCCAGTGAACCTTGTCATGCAGGATTATCCATATCGCCTGGCCATCAGATCCATGTTGACGAAGAAATGCACATATACCTCTCATCAAATGTGACCGTTTCGTGCAGACAAGTGTCCAAAACATAATTCAGTATCTGTTTATTTTGAAAAAAAATGCAGTTGAGATCTTGTGCATGTAAACATGCTCACCTGAAACAGAAATCATTCCCCATCCGCACGTAATCAATTCATTGCAGCCTAAACCCAAATCCCGAAGGGTCCAAAGTAAATATGTTATTAAAATAATGATTTGTAAGAAGATATAGCATTCATATGGCCTAATTTCCTTAAATCAGGGAGACTTGAACATAAGAATATCATCGCAGAACTTTACAACAGTTTTCGTTCGCAAGAAAACGAGAGTCTGAGATTCATGCACCAGTTGTGTGAATTAAGAGCTTTTAATTTCTTGTAATACCAACAAAAGTCGAAAAGTCGAAGACCTACATCACTTTCAGGCTTTCATACCACATTAAACTGACACGTCGTGGAATTACTCAAACACTGTTCACAGGGGCGTATTCCCACCCCACTCCTTCAAAAGGATTTTGTCACCCTGATTCTCTTGTCTGGCTGCACTTGCACAATCTTGATTGGCTGCACTTGCGCTACACTGCGCAGGCGCAACCTTCCAAAGAACCCAGACTGGAATCCCGTGTGCCTGGAGCCCAGGAGGTTCGTGTATGGAGCTCTGAACATCCTTACACTGAATCCAACATGGCCGGCCTTGATCTCCTGAGCGACATAAAATCGGGGCTCCGCCATCATTTGCTTTACAAAACCCAAAGACAAATTTTCTCTCAACATGCAATAACAGTATGGGGTAATCAACAACCTTTTTAACTCATTTAGAAAAAAAACTCCAAACCAAATTAATTTGCAAGTTAGCCGCTTTAACCCGAAATAACGCTACGCTAGAAGAACGGGAGTCGCAGACTGGTCTTAAACGAGAGACTGGCAAGAAAAAGCGCCATAAATTTTCCGGTTATGCAACATCAAAGATGCTGATTCGAGTCAAGAATTAAATTTTTAATCAGCTTTGGCAGGACAGAGGTGTTGGATTCCCTCCAGGTGACTTGCACGTCGTCAGAGAGACGCTGGCGAAAAACAACCAAGTTGCAAATGTGACGTGGGAAAAAAAGGCCCGCTGTGAATTATGCATGGAAATATTTTAATTCATAAGGTGCCCAATTGTTACTTTTGAGCGATAGGCTCTCTCTCATAGGCGATAGGCTCTCTCGATACATTTGCTGCCAAGCACTTCAATGTCTATCCGAAATTCTCTCTCTCTCTCTCTCTCTCTCTCTCTCTCTCTCTCTCTCTCTCTCTCTCATTTTACACACTGGGCTTCACACATTGTACCCATGGGGAGAAGCGAACCAGGGCCTTCGGCGTGAAGAGCGAACGCTTAAACCACTAGGCTACCCCGCCGTCCCATGTTGCAAGGACATGGTACATTTATCTCAATATAAACGATCACATAACTGTGGAGAGCCAGAACAAAGCATAACGTGGCACGATACGAAGTGGAAGCGGAATAACTGTATACGGTATAGAACAAGGAATGGTCGCGAAGCCAATTGCACAAAGTATTGGTTTGTCACAGCGGGTTCGATTCTCCAAATAAGTAAATGTAAACTGTCATGGTGGTTATTTTTTTAAAAGTAAACTATTTCTGTTTTTGACATTGTTGACTTGTTCAGGATACTTCAAAGACATATCAGATTGCCTGGTCTTTCATCTTCGTTGTTGGTCAATATGCTGCCAAGCACTTCAAAGTCTATCCGAAATTATCCGGCATTATATTATCTGAAATATGTGTGTTTTTCTGAAATCAATATCACTGTTATGTCATCTTTTGCATTTTAGAAATACGCAAGGGTGCATTAAATGTCGTTTATAATGTCGTGTTCCTGTGGAGAGGACCAACACTCAAGCATCTCAAAGATATCTGAGTTTATAAAATGTTTTTAGTAAAAGATCTACTCACCACGACGTGACGACTGTGGCTAACTTGAACTAAAAAAGCGAATCATTGAATATCAAACGCATGACATCTGACAACCTTCTCAAACAAACTCACAGAAATGAAAGAAATTTAAATATCGAATGCAGACTAGATGATACGCAATTTATAGTAATTAACGCGCAGAGAAGCAAATGTTCGTGTGGGCACTGGCGTCTATCTGAGACGAAACCAGTCTGAAAGAAGATATACTAGTTCACAATACAAAGACATTACAGTATTTTTACTGAAAGGACAGCGTAGAGGACGAGGTTCATATTTCTAGCATTGCGTATTACATGGCTATATCAAAGCAACTCTGTTGAATGTCAGTCTTAGAATCTTTTAGATAAAACTTTTTATTATATATTTTCAAAGAAGCCAGCGTTTGTTTAACAGCTACCAAAATCGTTTTGTTTCGTAAATCGATTTTTATGGATAATGTTTGATATAGTCAAACACCATTGTTTCGAAAATTGAAGGGACATACATAAATAATTCGAGGTATCCGAAGTTCGGCATAATCGCGAAATGGTGACTTATGAAGGAATATGCAGGGACCAAGTTTCTTTTTCGAGAAAACCATGAGTTCGACTCATCGAAGTTCGGGACAATGGTTTGGGCTGTATTAACGTTTTGGCATATTTGTACACATTTCAGGATAATTTGTCTCATAATTCTGTCGAAGAGCTATGTAAATTTGATATATGTTTTTTGTATAAAGTTGTTTTATGCCTGCACTTCAGTGAGACATTAATGAACAATTGTCTGTCTGTCCGACAAAGTTTCTTTTGCGTGTGGCCAATAAGCCACCTCCGTTGCCATCCTCAAATTACTTTAATAAACAAATATATGTCTACGTTGTAACCGTTATGTGCTGTTATTGTCTACTTGTAAACGCACAACGCCATCAATGCCTTCTATGAGGATCTGTCGGGGAGCTTTGGCAACGTCGATTGCGTCCACTTTCCCGACGAATTATTCATTCCCATCAACACTTGTCTCCCGTTGTGTGAAAAAATGGAAACAGTTATAGTTCTAATCATGCTAGAGCTATTCGGGTTTTGGCATCTGCTGTTGTAAATGTCTGGTGCCAATGTAATTGTCGGCTGGGAAGTGAATGAGAGCCTATATTTGAAATAAGATTGTAAATATTTAAATTTAAGGAGGGAGTCCACCCTCTTAAATCCACCGACTGCCGAAAGGTGTTTAAAACAAAGCCGGAATTCGTGTTTGAGTGAGCGTACTTTAAATGGTTTCCGGCATATGTCGTTATTCATGTTGTTTTATAGAGGTCGTGAAATGAGTGGAGAGTGGTGTTTGATAATACCAAAATAATGTGTACGACAGTAATATGTGCTGTTATTGAGTTGGGAAAGATTAACTCAGACCCTTCTAACATGCGTAAACCCTAGTTTAACTTTTCTTATCAAACTGAAAATCCGCAAAAACACCTCACCATATCTTTATTGCCATGTAGGAACTTCACCAGCCACTTTGGACATTTGTTTATCGTGTTCTAACCACTTGAGATTGTGTTTCTCCACTAACAGGGTGTTGCAAAACTGGATCTGATGAAACATTAATGAACACGATGAATGACGCTGTATAAGGGCAATAGTTTTGTTCGGTTCAAATAGTTTTTCCAACGACAACAGATTTTTTGGTCGCATCTGACACTTTTGTTGTGTCTTGTTTGTTTGTGATTTAAAGACCGCCTCCGTGGTGTAGTGGTTAGATCGTCCACCCGGGAGCGGAAGGTCGCGTGTCCATCCCCGGGCGCGTCATACCAAAAGACGTTAAAATATGGTACTTGTTGGTCCCTGCCTGGCGCTCGGCATTAATGGGTACAACATGACTGGTCGGCTCGGAGTCAGTATAATGTGTCTGAGTGGAGTATTCATACTTAACTGCGGCATGGTATCTCAGTGAGCTGGCACTATAAAACCAGCTTAAGTCTGGGCTAGTACAAGCAGCCACACATACACACGCGCATGCACGTCGTCATATTAGCGAAGTACGACGTTAAACCTCATTTCACCTTACCTTACCTCACCTGACCTTGTGGTTTAACGATGCACTCTGCAATTTTCCAGATATATGACGGCGGTCTATAAGAAATCAAATCTGGACCAGATAATCTAGTGATTGCCATAATGAGCATTGATCGCCATAACTGCGTGACATATGATGGCATGTGTCAACCAAGTCAGCGAGCCTGTTAGTCGCCTCTCACGACAAGCACGGGCTGTTGAAGATCAATGCCAGCTTAACTTGTTTAACTATACCATGTCTATATATAAATTTATTGCACGTAGATTGACAACTATACAAAAAAACGTTATCGACATTTGGGTTGTCTAATGTTTTTAGAAAGTAAATGCACAAATAAACCTGCATATGTCAAGAATTTCTACCATAGACACATACATATCGTGATTCTATTGAAATTATTTCTATTGCGAAACAAATGAAATGTTGAAAGACTAATAATTATTTGTCCGATAACAGTCACAAAATGGATATGTACTGACATTGATAGATTACATAGTATTACTTAACGTTGATTATGGGTCATCGTTCACAATATCTGATACATCTTCTTCAGCAAAACAAACAGATATGTCACAGCGAGGAACCCGTGAGGATTAGGACCCGAACTGGCAACACAGAGATAACATACTACAGGTTTCGAGGCATAAAATAACAAAAAAAACAAAAACGAAAAACCCCTAATAATTCGTATGAGTTGTTGCTTCAAAGACAGCGAGGTCCAGTTCATAAATCGTCCAATTCTGTAAAAATATTTGTACTTGTCAACTCAGTGGATTACTACGCATGTGGTCAATATGTAATTAACACCGTGATATAAGATGGCTTGCACGTGCAGCACGAACTTTATCTCAAGAAATGTCTACATCAACAGTGGATTGCAATTACATGGTAGAATGTCCAAGATTACTCGAATCATTCCTGTAAGAATGAAGTATTACCACGATATCTGAAATCCACAAAGGGAGTCTCACGTCTTCCTGTTTCCGCTTTGCCTGGATTAGCGTTCCCTTCTATAGCTTTGTTCTAAGGCGGAACCAAAACCTCGAAGTTTTCTTAACAGTTACCACCCATGTTAAAATGGTTACTTGACTGCAGTCGGACAAGTAATTGATTTTCCACGGCCTAACCTTTCTGGGACAATGCTACATATATATCAAATAGATACCCAACTCTATCAGACATACTGTCGGTCCATCGATCAGTCCGGGCCAGACACGATGGTACGTTGAACGATAGACTAAACAATGCTTATAATTAGACAAAACAAATGGAGTTTAGTGACCGCCGTCCGGATAGTGCATGGGAACATTCTTCTCGTGGTCGAAGCCGAGATTAAATGAGGCAAATGGAAAATCTGATAAATGAATACGATGTTATAAACAATATCCTTGTTTTTATTCCATTACTTATCCTCTGTTCAATCAGTCTGGCGTTTCGTGAAAATGGCTTTGTTCATGACGATAGAGTATATCTGGCGTTGGCTACTTGGCGTGAAGTTAAGACAAAGTCTGAGACTGATTGCTTTCAATGCAAGGAGCTCGCACTCGGGGATGATAAGTATCTTTTATTTCCTCAAGTTAGGTGGTCAGTGTAGACCTACTGTGTACATTGATTCATGTCCGCAATATCACCGCGGGGGGACACCAGAATGGGGAGGTGCAGAGTACAGATCCACGTAGGTCACAACGTGCAACAAGACATATGTCGCATCTTCATCCCCAGAGCTGGAATCGATGCTGTATCAACTAATTGAAATTAACTGCTTTCAGAAAGATATCGATCAGTGTTTGAGGATATGTATCGGTTTAGTCGCTGATCCTATAGATAAGATGTATATGTTCAGAGTTGCGTTAAGGGCTAAGGGTAATCACTATCATAGCGTAAGCTTAATTCAGATTAGGGAAACATCCCCACACACCTCTTAATATTCATTGTGAAAGGACTGTAAATAGCAAAAGATATTATCATACCAGTGCATACATGTGATCACAAGAAGTTGATATACAACACCATTTGGCACGATCATTCTTGAATCCCACCATGATAGTGAGGCTTTCATTTTTGACATTTAGAGCTCTTTTTCTAAAAGTAAACTCAGATAAAGGTCTAAAAACGTCTATTTGTTTGATTGGAAACTTTTAGACCCATCAACCCCAAATTGCTGAGCCGCTCCGTAATTGAGACATCACGAAATTCTCGTGATTCCGGAATAAAGAATCAACACATATGCCTGATTTATATACCTTAAACCATGTTATATGGTTGATGGGTAATTTTGCAATAATGCTGCACGAAAAAGCTTTAGTTCTGTCAGCTTTATTTTAGAATTCCTGGAAAACAAATCTGCACCAACAGACACGTGACGTCATCATGATTTAACTCCTGCTATGTATGGATGGCCCTCTCTGCTGTGAGATGTGTAATGGCGTTCCTACGAGATTGATAGGGGATGGCGTTATGGTTATCAGTTATAACTGTTAAATATAACAAAATAAATTCGTTAGTTCAGGAATCCTCTTTCCCAAGGTTTTCCTTTTCAATGGTATTGTGTTGGCGTAATGTATAAACACACATCAAGTTTAGGCCTTGACTTTTCTTTTTAAAAAAACGACTTTTTCCTTTTCGTCCAGTTTTAAATGAGACGACTCAAAAGATGATTTTAATATTTTATATATATTGTCCACCGACCATACATAGTTTGATAAAGGAACTGTCCTTATTGGAACAATGATTTGCATTACCCAGCCGAGCAGCCGCTCCTTATATACTCTCTGCCCTTACAAGACACATATGATACCTTGTAATGTCTCGGACTCCCCACAGGGAACACTTAGACTTGTGATTCAGTGTTTGTTATTACGTAAACAGCAATAAAGGTGAGGTTTCTCAATTACCTAATATCTTGTTCCCAACTCTACTTTGTTGTGGAGTTAGTTGACGCGTTAACTATCCGTACATCAAAGAGCGAGAGCAAACAGATTGGAGATACGAATATAAAAGAGTATTCTGGATGCCTGCAATTGAGTGAGTGTTTGTGAGTGAACATGGTTTTGCGCCACTATTAGGAATTTCCCAGCAGTACCACGAGGGGGGACATCCATATAGGGATTAGAACCGTTTTTTTTTTCTACGTGACAAGCGAATGCTTTAACCACTAGGCTACCCCACTGGGTGACAATTCGGCGAGAAAAGAGTTTGAATCTTATTCTGCCGGGTACCCATTCGCCGATGGAAAAATAGACGCAAGTTACTAACAGCGTTCGAACATCCCGCTGTATGCACGGGATCAATTTGGCCAAAGTTTACAATGTATGACGCCTACACCCGGCGCTCCCAGCCAGATATACACAGTAATATAAGGACAATGGGAAGCGGTAGTCTTACTGTGTGTGGGGCGGTGTGGTAGCCTAGTGGTTAAAGCGTTCGCTCGTCACGCCGAAGACCCGGGTTCGATTCTCCGCATGTGTACAATGTGTGAAGCCCATTTCTGGTGTCACCCGACGTGAGTGGGTGAGTTTTGTTTTACGCCGCACTCAGCAATATTCCAGCTATATGGCGGCGGTCTGTAAATTATCGAGTCTGGGCCAGACAAGCCAGTGATCAACAGCATGAGCATCGATCTGCGCAATTGGGGACCGATCCCGTTTGTCGCCTCTTACGACAAGCATGGGTTACTGAAGATCAATATTCTAACCCGGACCTTCACGGGCATGTCCCCCCGACGTGATATTGCTGGAATATTGCTAAAAATGGCGTAAAACTATTCCCATACTCACACTCACTCACTTATTTGTGTACCCCTCTGATAGATAAGAACAAGATATATGGATGAACAAATTCTATATTACAATTTATTCATCCATATATCTTATACTTACTAAGCACTCCAACTTCTAAATGTCACTCAAAGACGTTACCCTTCTGATAAGTGCGAATTGGCCCGGTTCCCATGGCCTGAAGCCGTGAGCACACAATGCTTTTTTAGAAAGTGGTCACCATAAAAATGTTAATGTCAAAACGAAGTACCAGAATACGAAAGCGTAAACCTAAATATAACATTTGTTACGTTCATCGCCTTTTGAAGACATTTGATCAAATATTTTATCTTAAATTTGTAACATCGCTATATTGGTACAAAGACGTCTTTTGTAATGTACATCGGTTGGTGAAGGTTTTTATATTTCTAGGTCAACCCTGATGGCGATGATTGAGACAGTGTCAACACTCCTGTGTTTATCGTCGACAGTCTCCGGTCATCCAATTTTCAAAGTAGAGAAACCTCCACAACGATCTTACAACATTTACACTGTGCTCCGTAATCACCGGATTATCGACCGGTGAAGACTTAGTTAATGCCCCTCTCAATTTGTTCCGACATTTATGGCGATTTTTAACGAGAAGGTCAGCTTCATTTCGAGGCGAGCATAGGAACACTCTTACTATCGCAGACCTTGAAATCGACACGTGTATATATCATGTCAATAGCACCACCTCGCTTTGATAGCTACGTGTAATCGCTACATATCTGGATGAATTGCAGGAGACGTCGCAATGAATGAAGACGGCAGTAAAGTATTTGACTGATTGAGGAAGCTATGATTGTGTTTGGGGTAGTTCAGCCGCGAGATGAAATTGCTTTGCTGCATTGAATTGATTGACTGAAATAGACGAGGAATAGCGATTGCCATAGCTATGGCTGATCGAGTCACTGACCATGTGGATTAACGTCAGTTTGACACTCATCCCCGTGTCATTCGGCCTCGTTGTGGACATAAAGTGCGAACAGTTAAGCTTGCTAATGTCAATGAGCAAGATTTGTGCAAGAGGCACCTTTGAATTTGACCTTTAGCAAGACACGACACAAATGGCCGCAGACTGCCCAGTTCGCGAATCAGAGGTCATTGGTTCAGATGTTAACCCAACCAGTCTGAACGTTCAACTTTGATCGTTACGTGCATTACTGAATGTTTCGTACGGATCATCAGCATTCGTCCTGATGTGTACATACATGTACTCAAAACACGTTATAGAACTTCATTTGAGTAATGTAGTATTAGCGTACAGTGGAGTTCAGTCAAATTTTTAACAATTAAAAGCGAAACACAACGTTGAATACTTCCCCGACATTTGCCACGATTTCGTTTGTAAACACATATACTCTCAGATAGATAGATAGATATTTTTTTCAGATAGATGGATAGATATTTATTTCAGATAGATAGATAGATATTTATTTCAGATAGATAGATAGATATTTATTTCAGATAGATAGATAGATAGATATATATTTATTTCAGATAGATAGATAGATATTTATTTCAGATAGATAGATAGATATTTATTTCAGATAGATAGATAGATATAATTTCAGATAGATAGATATATATTGATTTCAGATAGATAGATAGATATTGATTTCAGATAGATAAATATTTATTTCAGATCGATAGATAGATATTTATTTCAGATCGATAGATAGATATTTATTTCAGATAGATATATATTTATTTATTTCAGATAGATAGATAGATATTTATTTCAGATAGATATTTATTTCAGATAGATAGATATTTATTTCAGATAGATAGATAGATAGATATTAATTTTAGATAGACATATGATACATACATACATACATACATACATACATACATACATACATACATGATGATACATACATACATACAAACATACACACATACACACACACACACACAAACACATACATACATACATACAGATGGAGAGACATTGATTTTAGATAGATATATATTATTTTAGATAGATAGATAGATAGGTAGATATACCTTTATTTTAGATAGACATATGATACATACATACACACATACACACACATACATACACACACACATACATACATACATACATACATACATACATACATTCATTCATACATACATACATACATACATACATACATACATACATACATACATACATACATACATACATACATACATACAGATGGATAGACATTAATTTTAGATAGATAGATAATTTTTATTTTAGATAGATAGATAGATATTCTAATTAGGCGTGACGAGTCAATACATTAACCAAATGACTACCCCATAGCCTGTACCATAGCATGAGCTGAGTCAGGAAAACTAATGGTTGATAACATGAAAACAGCCTAACATTTGGGTACAGTATGATGAAATATGAACTTTACGCCTTTCCCATCAACATATCTGACTGACTCCGACCAACACCTCCAAGGTTATCCTGTGGACGTGCCGATGTCGATCACGGCCAACAACTGTTATATTTTGTCATAACGACGTGGAATACAACTGCATTATTCTTGTCACGCCATCCAATCGACATCAGCAATGCTAATAAGAACTTCATCCATAACGTTACACCATTCCTGCTCCAATACTTATAAATGTCAATCAGAGACATCATCGAGTTTGCAGTTGGCATTTAAACTATCGGTCTACTTTCTGTAGATATGGCTAATGGAAATACAGAGGTCTAAAATAGATATTACTTCTGAAATTGTCAGTGAAATGGCATTTCTGCTGGAAAACATGCAAAGCCGATTAGCCCCAGCGTTTTGCTACTAATAGCTGATGTGAAACGTCTGACATCCACTACTTTAAATGTAAAAATCAAATGGAGAAACAACCCATCGCAATCAAGTTAAAGTACCCTGTCATAAACACGTCACATTTCACTTCTCCGTTAGTGCATATTACAAGTGCCACACGGACATTGGAGACATCGGAATCACCTGTTCAGCCCGTGTACAGAATATATCAGTCAATACACTGGGCGTTTCTGTGTGAGACATTGATAACTAAACCCACAATGCATAAAACAAGTCACAAAACAATGCAAAACACATATCCCGAGGAGGATCCACGAGATCCAGCGCTGTGAATGACACTCCGGTACTCCCGCCATAGAACTGGTTCTACACCGAATCAGAATCAGTCGTTAACAAGTCGTTTTACTATGTGGATTGAATAATCTGGCAGCTGTGATTCGATGATATTGTTTACATTCATCTAGTAATTAAAACTGACCATATTTAGCGCAGTCTCCTTTAAATGGTGATTTATGCTGAATGTGGCCGTGTTAGTTTTCAAGCGGGTGACATTTGGTGCGGAGCTAGGGGTGGTGTGTTTTTAAAGTTCTTGAACTCGGAAAAGGTGCTGTTTACGGTAGTATAATTTGAATTGCTGCTCTAAGGTCAGTCTATGCACAGATATACATGTACTAGCCGTGCAAGGGCTTAATTTATAAAATGTCACCTTACCAGAAAAGTCCATGAGAAAAATACTTCGTTTTGTCAAACCCACAATAACCCATGGTAACGGCGTATCATTGTGCAGAGCGTAGATTTAGCCGTGACAAGGGTGAAATCTAAAAATTCTGTCACACAAACACGTTTCCTTCTACGTTTTGCAGCGAATTTTAAAGATATAACTTTACGTTCATATAACTCTACGCCGTAAGTTTTTTACAAACACTTGAGCGACATATCGATCTACGCTATTTGGATGCGATGACCACGCGAGCCTGACCACCCGATCCCGTTAGTCGCTTCTTACGACAAGCATGGGTTACTGAAGACCAATTCTAACTTCACGGGTTTGTTGATGAATAATGCCTTACAACAACTCAGTCTAAGATCTTTCAAATCCTTGCCAAATTAACGGAAAAGAATACTTAGACAAAGCTTAAAATTACCGTTGTTGTTTCAAATCTTGTATTATCAGATAAATATGCTTGCTTTTGCAACGCCAGACAAATATTCCAGCTATGTGACCTGTAAATAATGGATCCTGGACAAGTCAATCCAGTGAGTGATATCATGAGCATCGACCTAGGTAATATGCATACAATGACATGTAAGTCACCGAGCATAACTACAAGACCATTTTTAGTCACCTCTTGTGACAAGCATAGATACCATGGAACATCTAGTCTTACCATAAGTCCCAACTGGAGGTCTCATTATAAGGCAACGTGCTAGATTAGTGTGACCACGGTTAGGTCCCCCTATTAAGTTCCCGCCCTACTATGACGTGTACAAAAACCAGGAATCCGATGCCAAACCGAAATTTGAAATTTAGAATTTTTGAAAGGTCGTTTCATAACAGTCCTTAAATATAAATGGTCGTGAATTGCAAGCTGTGGGCTGATCGTGTGAAACACAAGCCTTATCAGCTGTTCTGGAAGTCTGTTCCTGGGAACTGTAGATCGATCCGTTATGAGAGTGTTCCAATGTCGATTTACAGTGCGCGTCTACATCTCCGAATTACTATAAATCATAAAAGCCAATGTAAACCATGTAGCATATCTGCTTATCGATAATCCCCTAAATGCTCAATTTAAACTTTATATCATCGAATCAGAACTTTGATAAAAGGATTTCAGATTGCCGCTGGTACATGGCGTTTATCTTTTGAGAGTAAACTTGCAATGACGAAATACGCTTGAATACGTCTTTCTTTTCTTGAAAGTTTTCATTGTTTCACAGTTTTCAGTGTTAAAATTTAACATTATTTGAAACTAATAGCGAGAATAGTATACGTGAAACGTTTTCTTTGATTGTCCAAACTGGGTTTTTTTTCTGGAAGATAATTTGAGTGATATCGTGTGTCGCTTATATTAGATCAGCAATCCTTAAATTCTGGAACTTGAACCAGGGTAATACACCGTATGGACACAAAACACTAGTGATTGACATCACAGAGCTGCAGGTAACTTTTTGGGTCATTGAGTTATGTACGCGCTTGGAATCTTAATTGGGTATCCTAATTTTCCTTTGAGTAACGAAATAAATTGTACCCACCTCACTCAAACGCAATTGGGTATTTTGCCATTTTCTATTAATTGTAAAAATATATTAAAGTTTAAATGTTGGTTTATTTGTTTGTTACTTCTATTTGATCTGTAATATGAGAAACGATAAAAAAGACTGCAAGTTGCCCAAGCCAGGTGCTGAAATAGTCAGTTGTTTATCTATGTTTGTTTGTACGCATGTAATATCAAATCTACTGAGTATTTACAAAAATTGAAGCGTCTTGTACGCAATAGACTTAATAGGAATTGAGTTTTCACATACATATTTGCGTAATTTGCGCAGATACGCAGCTTATCTGTAACTCTGTATCATAAACATTGATCTCCGCAAATAGGGCACATCAAGCAAGTCAGCGAGACTGACCCACCGATCTCGTTAGTCATCCCTCTTACGAAAGGCATGGGTCGCTGAAGACCAGTTCTAACCCAGATATTCCCTGGACACAAACATTGGTTGTTGAAGACCGATTCGTAACAGATGACAAGCATGCAATGCGGAAGACCAATTCTAGCCCAGATAATCTCGGGCCACAAGGATGGTTGCCGGAGACCAATTCCAATCCTTCGTGGTGGGCAATCATCGGCTCTTGAAGACCAGTTCTTAACGGGTGACAATTATGGAATGCTGAAGACCAGTTCTAACCCTGTTTTCAGGGGTTCGGGGTTGTTGTTTTTTTGTTTTGTTTTTTTGTCATTAATGTAACAAATACACATGTTCGGTCAATGACGACAGGACCAAACACTACGCAGCAGATATATATCACATGACTAACTACAGCCAGAGACCATATATCTATTATATGGTCTCTGCTACAGCCGACACACACCACCCCCAGCTCCCCAGCTCTTCATGAAAAGACTGTCATGTCAGTCTCCGCCAAAGAACCCTATAGCTCGAAAGTTGCCAATGAACTTATCCTTCATCTATTTCCCACAGGTGTGTCTATATTCCCATGAACTTATATCACGCCATTTTAGGTTATCTTTAAGAGATGTTGACATGAAACGGTCAGACACGAGGATTTGTTTGGCTGTCTCCTGTCCACTTGTCCTGCCGTGACACGCCATTATCCGACACTCAGACGCTGCAGAGGAGTTTGTGTGAAATCGACAAGCAACAGACAAACCACGTGTCACACTTTCCTGCCTTGTCTGGCGAGCACCTGTCCGCGTCATGCCACTAGATAACGGATTAAGTCTGCTCTAAAACATTTACCATGGAGTCGTACGTAATCCCTTTGTTGTAGACATGAATTGTTTCCAGCACGACACACACAACCCTAGTTAATAAAGCTAAAAAATAGTAATTAGGTACGTTACCAGGTATTGTATAGAAAATGTTGTCTTTGAATTGCTATATTCTTTACAAATGTAGACGATCGTTAAATATAATGGAAATTGAGTTCAAACGGCGAATTTAATTGCTGCAGTCTTACGTCAAGTACTGGAGTTCCAGTTTAGATTTGTCGGTGGTTCGTTTACGACGTGGGTTGACATCGCTGCTACTGAGCGAGTCCTCCATATTGTGCACAGAAAGGTCACTGCAGAGTAGAATCAGAACATACCAAGACCCTTTCTTGTCCCATTTAAAAAGAGTCGAGGTTTTGTCTTGCATGACTATGACGTCCATGTCCACCTTCCACAGGTCGTCAATAGGACCTGTAAGAAGGTCACGGCACTTCGCGAGACCTTAGTACTTCCGGTTATAAACAACGTTTCATTTCTTTTCGAATCGTCCCATGGTTGTCAGTTGACAGTAAGGAACCGATAATCCTTGCAGGAATAACAAATTTTCGATCTAACCATCCCCAAATTAGCCACATATTATGACTGTCAACAGCTGTGACAGCCACCCATGGTTGTACACTTGATTCGGTCTAGTAAAGTCATATTTGGCGTTTGCGCAATTTGGAACCAGAACTGGTTCCTGAATATACGCTTGTCATAGGAAATCTGGTACTGGAAGTAAGCTGGGCCAAGTCTCGCAAGGTGGCGTGCGCAAAGGGAGCCGGGAACCAGCTTAGTACCGGAAGTAGCGCCTCGCGAGACTTCCAAGCCCTACGATCACCAACAGCACATCTACAGCTAGCCAGGATTAGGCATGACATCGCACCTTCCCCTACTGAAAACACCTCGGCACACGCACGAGGGGCACGTGTGCGTCCACGTCATAGACTGCCGTTCACGTTGGCTGAACCTGGTAAGGCGCTGCAAGAGGAGGGCGACATAATCCCTCAAATCGCAATTGATAGACTCATACGCTGTACGCCTCAAGGAGTGAATGAATGTTTGAGAACATGCTTGTCGTAAGGGGCGACTAACGTGATGTATAAACTCGCAAAAAATCCGGATTAGAATTGGTCTTCAGCAACACATGCTTGTCGTAAGAGGCGGCTAACGGGATCGGTGGTCAGGCTCGCTGACCTGATGATCATGCTGTTGATCACTGGATTGTCTGGCCCAGACTCGATAATGTACAGACCGCCGCCATATAGCTGGAATATTGCTGAGTGCAGCGTTAAACAACAAACAAACAAATATCGCCTTCGGGCTGCTAACCTTAAAAGCATTATGATCCCATCACGCTAATATCGTGACAGGTAATCAAGAGCCAGGGGTGAGTGAATTTTGTTTTACGCCGCTTTTAGCAATATTCCAGCAATATCACGACGGGGGACACCAGAAATGGGCTTCACACATTGTACCCATGTGGGGAATCAAGAGCCAGGAATGCTTTTACCATTCGTAACACAGGTATAAAACTTAGTCACTGTGCCAAATTATTAAGAAATTATAATACATATGTATCCACCATAACGGTGTAAGTGTGAGACAACACTCGAATCCCGGAATACAAATGTTCTAGGTTATTCTATAGTGATCATGAATACATAACGATCATAAATAGGTTGCTGAGTTTTGGTTGTGAAGTCTGAGCACACAATTTCATGAACTATATCACCAGTGTTTACTCTTCCTAACTTTCTTGTTCAGCATTCAGTATAGTTCTGGACTCGTTAGGATGAGAAAGCCACAATAACTCGGTGCGGCTTGTTGCTGCAAGAGTTGTATACTCCCCAGGGAGTTGAGATTGATAATGCGATGTGCCGTTGAGAATGACATCCAATGATCGAGGGAAAAAATACCAGCGCCTTGAGCATGCACTAGTGCGTGGATATGTGCGCTATATAAATATCCTATAATAATAATAATAATAATGATAATAATAATAATAATAATTTCTCTGTTTTTATGTCAAGTCACCTGAGGCCAGGTTGTGTTTGTACTTCTCCTCTGAGCTCCCAGATGTATTTACTCATTCAGTTTAACTGCATCTGATGGTTGTCATTCTGTACAGCTGAAATACTCAATATTGTAGAGTTGTGCTGTGCTGAAATAATACGCTTTTCTTTCAGTGTCATGTGCGTAAGAGTGTAAAAAATCGATTTGACTGACATATTAAGAATTGTGCAGAATCATCAGATCGGTTAAAAACCCAAGAGATTTTGTTTTCTATTGAAGCATTGTGAGATGTATTGGGCTACTTTCCGTGTATAATGTCAAATATCGTTTGTCAAAGAAACAATGTGAAAATGAATATCCCAGATACAACGTATATGATAGTTACTGGTGAATGTTCTGCAGCAACTGTTTTCTCTAGTCCTCTTTTGCAGTTTGAAACATGAACCACACATATTTTCTGGATATGTATCATGAAAGTGGAGTCGTTCATGGTGGCCGACTAAAGGGCAATCCACAAATAGGAACTAACTACACCTTCAGGGATGTCAATTCAAAGAGCTTGGACCACGATCTATGCTTTTAACACAAAATATAGGTGATGATGATGATGATAATGGCGATGAAAAAGTGAGAAATCAAGAACAACAGTGATCGAAATTATTTTAATAACGCATAAAACTCAGAATCGCTAACATGGTGACTGAAAATATAAATATTTTTTCACAGAAGCTGACACAATTGGTACTGAGTGTTCACAATGTGTGGGCTGAAATTTTGTGTCACATTACCGGGACGGCGTTTCGCTGCTCACGCTATCAATCACAGGTTTGTCTGGTCCTCATTGGATCTGTGTACAGGTCTTTTTGACAAATCTGACATTTAAGGGTCTACCGCTTAAATATCATTTTCATTAAGTAAGTGCACAAGTCAGACGTTTAGATGTTGGGTGTGTACGTATAAATCGCACAAACTATCTTATCGAACCAGTCGACGTGCAATTCTGCTTGACTTTTCGTGCCATCAATCTTCACACACGTCTGGCGTTCAAACAAGACCAGTTATAAAGGTAATCAGCCCTACCAAAGGACTTACATTCCTAGCGTGGATTTCGGTAGCTCGCGATGTCTATATCACGTCATCGCTGTCACACTAGGACATCGTTGTACATTTCAAGAGCCCTACTCCCCACGCAGAGCCACGTGTTTGTCTGGGCCCATCAGTCAAGGAGCTGGTGTTTATGGCTGGTGGGTCGCCTTCATTTCGAGCACCACGCTGTGTTCAAATGTAGGACTTGAAGGCGGAAAGATATGGTAAATCCTGGGCATATCTGAAATGAACAATACACTTAGGTATGTACGTTTCGAGTGCTTATTTCTCGTCTTGCACGTGTTCTTCATGACGTCAGAGGCAGGTGCGGAGTTCGTGCAATTAAAGCGGCCCTGTGGCTCAGTTAAGAGGATTAAGACAAAGGAAGACTAACTACATTTCTATGAAATAAATATATTTTACGGAAAATGTTCTTAATCTTACATCAAAAAAGAAATATAATAAATATACTCAAAATGAATCCTAGGGACCTTCTCATTTCCAGAAACAGTATGTAATCAGGATTACTCACTGGCACATACTACTGACATAAAGGAAGGGGGAGGGAGGAAATAGATAGAATTCACGGATATAATTTTCTTTATGATAAGGAACACAGCCGGGTTCTGCCTTAAATATCATCCACACAGACAAACAAACAAATGCGCTCATTATAAACGCATATGTATTGCATATATCCGAGGAGATCAGGGTCAGAATCTATCTTCAGTAACCCATGCTTGCCGTAAGTGGCGATCGGGTGGTCAGGCTCGCTGACTTGGTTGACACACGTCATCCTATCCGAATTGTCTAGATCGATGGTCATACTGTTGGTCACTTGATTATCTGGTCCAGACTCGATTATTTGCAGATCGCTGCTATATAGCTGGAATATTGCTGAATGCGGCGCAAAACAACAAACGAACAAACAAACTGTATTGGATGTATTTGTTCTTGGGTCTGTATCGGTTCAGACTAACAAACATAAATGCACAAAACTAATAAGTTGAAATGCAATTCCTGTCAATATTCACTACATACCGTCATCTCTTTCTCCAAATCACATCTACTGACAAATATATTAAAACCTTTCTGGGAAGAATGCTTAATTGACAACGAAAAAACCCGCGACTGATTGAAGGGAACAATTAATGTGCTTCAAAGAACGCGAACCACTATTGGAATTTCATGTCCTTTGTTTCCTTGGCGACATGGCACAATATCCAGAACTAAACTATAGCAGAGGAACGATGCTGAAAGTCCACGAGACGAACAACATCCGTGCTACAGATCATCACAAATTCAAGGAACCATTAGAGATGGGTGGTGAAATTCCTTAGCACTGAAAACATCGCATAGAGATACCTCATTTACGGATAAGTCATGGCTTTTCGAACAAATATTCCAAGGCAATTATACCGAGACAAACATTTGGTCTTCGCTCTTAGAAATCGTTATGCATGATGTTATTTCCACTGTCATTTATTCAAGTGAATAGTCTGATGGTTGGAGACTTTATCATGTACGTGTCAAGGGGATAGACTAATATATCCTGGAATACGTACTCGTGTATACTGAGCGACGATTAATTACGTCATTAAACAGTGCGATGACTTAACAAACAATTGACATCCTCATGAACAACCCCTGTAGAGTCGTGGGAGATTAACCGGAGGTAAATATTAGGTATAATATTCATTCATGCTTATGAAAAAAATCATGTATGTTAATGCAAGAAATATGAATATTTATAAAAACGGTCAACTTATAATCAAACATAACATACTTATAACTTTCACTGAAACATGCAGACTGACTGAGTTTGGTTTTACGCCGCTTTTAGCAATATTCCAGCAACATCACGGCGGGGGACACCAGAAATGGGCTTCACACATTGTACCCATGTGGGGATTCGAACCCGGGTTTTCGGTGTGACGAGCCAACGCTTTAACCATTAGGCTACCCCACCGCCCCTGAAACATGCAGAACCTCTTCATATAGTTCTATTTTGACAGACTGCAAGATAGCACCGGCGTTCTTTAGGCCCATGTCCAAGATAAAGGCCTCAAACTATAGTTATCATTGAGATCGAATGACAATAATTGAACAACAGAGCGGTAAAAGTCTCAGAATCTGACTGGGTGAGTTGAGGTGAATTTATGCCGCATTAAGTGAGTGAGTCAGTGAGTGAGTGAGTGAGTGAGTGAGTTTGGTTTTACGCCGCACTCAGCAATATTCCAGCTATATGGTGTCGGTCTGTAAATAATCGAGTCTGGACCAGACAATCCAGTGATCAACAGCATGGGCATCGACCTGCGCAATTGGGAACCGATGACGTGTGTCAACCAAGCCAGCGAGCCTGACCACCCGATCCCGTTTGTCGCTTCTTACGACAAGCATGGGTTACTGAAGGTTCATTCTAACCCGGACCTTCACGGGTCACGCCGCATTAAGCAGCATTCAGCATTAACAAAGTGGGTTACACCAGGCGACATCACACAATGTGTAACGAGTGAGTGTGTGAGTGTGTGAGTGAAGGTGTGTGTGCGTAAATGAGGGTGGGAGTTAGGCTTTCCGCCGCTTTGACAACTATTTCGAACAGACAGGTCTATTTCGTATCATGACGGCAACACTGCAATGCCATTTTGTCGCGGAAAATTTCAAACACGATTTGCATATTGAAACTGAATAGATGCAAACATGTGGGTTTTGTATATTTCCATCATATCGCCTTCTGTCAGTTATCTTGTTGACAGAAACTGCAAATCTGTTACAAAATGGAAAAAATTGTCTTTTTGTTGGATACGTATAGAATACGTAAGGGAATTATTTCAATCTTATATCTTTATATTGTCTTCCTAACCCATGGTGTTCACATTCTTGGTACCCGTGAAGGTCCGGGTTAGAATGAACCTTCAGTAACCCATGCTTGTCGTAAGAGGCGACTAACGGGATCGGGTGGTCAGGCTCGCTGGCTTGGTTGACACATGTCATCGGTTCCCATTTGCGCAGGTCGATGCTCATGCTGTTGATCACTGGATTGTCTGGTCCAGACTCGATTATTTACAGACCGACACCATATAGCTGGAATATTGCTGAGTGCGGCGTAAAACTAAACTCACTCACTCACATTCTTGGTAATATGTGAAGAGGAGACATCAATATCAAAATTCCTTTTGAATGTCTGCGACCCTTGAAGGTCCCGGGTTAGAATTGGTCTTCAGTAACCCATGCTTGTCGTAAAAGGCGACTATGCTTGTCGTAAGAGGCGACTAACGGGATCGGGTGGTCAGGCTCGCTGACTTGGTTGACACATGTCATCGGTTCCCAATTGCGCAGATCGATGCTCATGCTGTTGATCACTAGATTGTCTGGTCCAGACGCGATTATTTACAGACCGCCGCCATATAGCTGGAATATTGCTGATCGCGGCGTAAAACTAAACTCACTCACTCACTCATTTGAATGTCTGCACATCTCTATAGTTACTGTGTATATGAACTTCTACATAGACATAGAGAATGAACAGTTGTTAAAAGTATTTCTTGTATTATATGCACATTAAACATTGTACAGGCATGTAGCGATTTGAACATCTGCTATCAGCTGACCAGTTATGCAAAATATCTTTTCATCGTTTGTCAATATTTTTAAGAACCTAATATTATTTTCAACATCCTGGGACATGAACGCATTTATGAGAAACATGGTCAGTGCAAGCAGGATTCGAACCCGTGATTTACGTTTGTTGAGAAGGAATAGTTGCCCGGAGACGACTTGGTCTTCTGTGCCAGAAATGGGGCAAATACGATGTTGCGTTGCTATGGTATTACAGCAGTTGTAGTTTGTTCACCTCACAAAGTACAGTCGTGCGATGTGAACGAGATATTAAATGTACTCCTTAACTTTTATCCTAAAAGGCTTAATATTCCGTATAAAAATCGATAAATAAGATTGTCATTAAAATCGATTCTTATACGCCATATTAAGTCGCAGCGTCGTACAATAAGTTTCCGTTCTGAAAAAAATATAAATTGGAGAAAAAAACAAATACCCAAAGGCATTCAACTAAATTTATATTAAGGTACATTTCTTATGCCAAAATTGATGATACGCGCTAAAAGATACCTTAGTATATAAAAACCCTTTCAGAACACAAGTTGCTGTGGGCGATTATATGAATAGCTCGTGACTTGAACCAAACAGCAATTACGAGATGCTGTCACTGTTTGCTTCAAAAGATTCTTCCAGGCAACAAAAACGCGGAAATGTTACTCCCTATTCTGCACGGCTCGCAACAATCTCTGAAAAAAACGCCACTTCCTAAACACGATTCCACCATTGGATTTTCATTATGGAATAGCGATAGGAGAGGACGGTCGATGCGTTCATTCAATACAAATTATTCCTAAACACTTGATTTTTTGCACCCTTTCAGAGTATTTGAGAAAATTTACTTTGCGGGAGAAAGACGAGCGTACAAGTTGTAAAAGAAATCACTGTTCGATTTATGAAGGTCAGTCGAGTTCAACGCGAGAACCGGACGTGATGTTACACGCGCGATACGCACGCGCGCACTTGCTGCCATGTTTGTTCAGGGACAAGAGAGCTATTTGTTTTCAAAAGTAATTGTTTAAAATTGGACTTCACAAGGGGTGCATAAATTCGCCATATTGTGCAGTGCAGTCTACCCGATGAGAATTAACCGTTGCCTTGTAAGCAACACGAAATCCAATATGTTTGAAGGGTTGATAAAGTTAAGGATTATTAGATTTGAATAGAGATATTCGCCAAGATGTATAGAAGGCAGACTCAACTGATTTGAAGTCATGAAGTTACAGAGATATAATTCAAAATTAAATTGGCAATTTATATTGTAAATCGAGTCTATCTGAAATGGTTGAATATGTTTTTGGAACGAAGCTATTGACTAGCTGTCAGGGTTTAATTGGTTTGTCTAGTGTGATTGTGCCATGACTTGCGGGGACTTGTCAAATCACTTTAGGGCTGACTACAGATGACACAGAGTTATCAAAGATTTATGGAGCAATATAAGAACAGAGATAAACACAATTCTTCAGGGGAAATTAGAATAGATGACTTCAAAACTGCTTCTGTTTACAATGTGTGTTTGGAGAAAAGAAAGTAATGGTGTTTCATCTTGTGCATGTTTGTGTGAGTGAGAGAGAGTGTATGTGGGATTGAGAGAGAGAGAGTATGTGTGTGATTGAGAGAGAGAGAGAGAGAGAGAGTGTATGTGTGATTGAGAGAGCGAGAGAGAGAGAGAGAGAGAGAGAGAGAGAGAGAGAGAGAGAGAGAGAGAGAGTATGTGTGTGAGAGAGAGAGAGAGAGAGAGAGAGAGAGAGTGAGAGAGGGTTTGTGTGTGTTCATTGTCATAATATCTACATACTGCAGGGTGTCGCCTCCTGCCATGTGTGTAAAGTTTGTCAGATCGGGAGTATGACTGAATGTCTTTTAAGATCATGTGTGTGAAGTCATATCTGTAAGTTGGTTGGTCGTTTTGTTGTTTAACGCCGCTCTGACCAATATTCCAGCTACATGGCGGCGGTCTGTAAATAATCGAATCTGGACCAGATAATCCAGTGACCAACAACATGAGCATCGATCTACACAATTTGGATACCATGACATATGTCAACCAAGTCTACGAGTCCGACCACCCGATCCCGTTAGTCGCCTCTTAGGACAAAAATGAGTTGCTGAAGACCAACTCTAACCCGGATCTTCACGGGTCTCGTGTGAATGGGGTAATGTCTGTTACGTTCGTGCATGTTAAGTCCTGGCGCGCGGGTAAAACGTTAACTGGTCGGATCGGAGTCAGTATACTGTATCTCAGTAGGGAAGCCGTGTTAACACGCACGCACGCACGCACGCACGCACGCACACGCACGCACTTGCTTGTTGTCATACCTGTCTGCAAAATGTGTAAGTCGCATGCTTTGGCTGAATATCTAAACATGCACCATTGCCCGGGTAGTCAGATGAAAGAAGACATTTCATTATACTTAAAAATAGAATTGTAATTTTGAAAATATGTTCTTGTAAATATCCCAACTATATGACATAAGGTCTTGTATATAAGGAGACACTCTCAACGCGCCTAAACAAATACAAGGCCAGATATCTCAGGTTAACGTGCCGGTATTTCAGCGGTGACTCCTACGTTTCAAAATCGTTAGTGACATGTGTTTGTATTTGCCCCAGCTGTTGATATAGACTCTCTAAAACGTCAATTTCAGTTATTGTGGCGTGTGGACTTAAGTGGAAGTGGGTTTTGATTGACTGCTATCGATGCAGTTAACATAGGGCGAGATCAAATAGGTATAGACTTCATTTGGGAGTGGGGATTCATGACGTGCGTCGGGCCTTTGAATAACAACACACACGTGACTTGTGTCAATATCACGCAATTAACACAGGTGCGTGCAATCTCAAGACTCCGTATTAAATTAAGATGTGGTGCATTTCGTCTCATTTTTTACTTAAACATTTAAGTGTCACAGTTGCCTGTAAAATTCTTCCTTCCAAAGATAGTATTTCCTCATTACGGTCGTGAACATGGTATTTTAACAATCTTCCTCATGCATACCTAGCAATACGCACCCAAAGGAATGTCTTACTTCCTGTAGGTCTTTTACGATCGAAACAGGTGTACTAGAGGGCTAGATACATGTTACGTTGAATCGAGATGTTACATGTCTATAAACACACCGGATCAATAACAGTGGAAAGGGAGCAATGCCGAGGTTATATAACATGTTGACAAAAAACGTGATTGTCTTCTATCTAGTAGTATAATAGGTTATATATTGTTAACAATTGAAGAAATGTGACTTTTTCCTATGAGTGAGTGAATTTACGCCGCATTTAGTGAGTGAGTGAGTTTAGTTTTACGCCGCACTCAGCAATATTCCAGCTATATGGCGGCGGTCTGCAAATAATCGAGTCTGGACCAGACAATCCAGTGATCAACAGCAATAGCATCGATCTGCACAATTGGGAACCGATGACATGTGTCAACCAAGTCAGCGAGCCTGACCACCCGATCCCGTTAGTCGCCTCTTACGACAAGCATAGTCGCCTTTTGTGGCAAGCATGGGTTGCTGAATACCTATTCTACCCCGGATCTTCACGGGTCTTTTCCTATGACGCTGTATAATAAATAGAAATTAAACTGACCAAACGTGTTTAAATTATACACATTCTTATGCTTTAATATCGCAAACATTAACTATCTTGTAATTGTTCAGGTTTTTAAGGAAGATCTGCTAATGTGATCATTGTCACGGCACCATTGCAGTGTATTCGTAGGGTGGACTCGTAGACGTTTGTAGGTTTTGCGAGACATGTACGTGAATATATTGATTATCTGAAGGGCTAACCAATGACTGCATGAATATAGACAGACAGACAGACAGATGTACATGTGTGTAAGAGGCAAGGGTAAATGAATGCATACATACATACATACATACATACATACATACTACATACATACATACATACATACATACATACATACATACATACATACATACATACATACATACATACATACATACATACATACATACATACATACATACATACATACATACATACAATTTTGCTCTATAGTACATACCTACGTCTATTGAAAATATCAAAACCGATTTTTGCGAATTGATACATTGGGACGTGTCCATTGGTAAAAATTGCTGAGAGCTTGTCAATATTTGACTACTAGTATGTTAAAAACACTGATAGATTCCACTGGCTACTTGGTATATCTCTTATATGACTCGTGGACACTGTTGCCACACATGAACCTGTCGTGGGGGTCACAATGACAAGCAACTCGCCACGTTACGTATTTCTACGATGTTGTGTCTGCCCATACGTACGTGCGTGTGTTCGTGTGTGTCTTAACAGTATTCAAGTGTTTTACATAATATGACTACAGTGAAATTTATACCCGTTGTATATCTTAACGTTTATGATGTTTGGCTTCGTTTCAGATTAATACTTCTATTCCCTGGAACTATACAGTCAGTGAATCCGCACACTACATCGATTGCCTGCTGGAAACAGTGTGTTCAGTATTACCTAGATTGCTTCATATGTTAGCCGTCCCACCAAGATGAATCACCTCACCATGAACTTTCAAACAGGATGACACAGTACCTACCGATTATATTTTAATGCTATTTTACTTGAGTGAACTAAAATGTTTCATCCACTTGCAATTCACGTGACAGTTAATCTATATTCTATCGTGAGAGACTTACATCCATAAAACAAGAATTCCCTGTACTCACAACTCAGATTAAAGTAACCATCCAAGGATAAAAAAAAAACCTTCCACAAAATGATTAACTTTTTAAGGCTTGCACTACCTCGATGGTAGCTGACTTATTTATATTAGGAGCTGAAGCATTATATTTAGGGGTTTCGCTTGTTGATTTTTATTGTGGTCTTATCACTCGTCCCATCTCATCATGAATAAAATATAATTTACTCTGTGAGATTAGCGGATTAGCATCAGCGGGTACAATAACGTTAAGCCTTGGGGACAGCAAAAACAAAACGTCCACTCATAGCAACTCCGCCCCTGTAATGATCTTGTGTGGCAACAGCAGACGGGTAAGTGAATTATTCATCGTTACACATGGATAAGATCCTCATGTGATCATTAGTGCGATTGCGTGTCGTATATACCAAGGTTATATAGTTGGTTGTTTGTCGTGTTTGTTATTTACTGTTGTCAATCACCGTGCATCATGGTACCGTCGATAGCCGAGTCACGACACGTGTCTCTATCATATTGTATATTAACAGCGAGCTAGGTGTGAGCCCGGGCTCTATTCCTACCCTTTGTTTGTTTAAATAAATCGTTTAAATTCCATTTAGATGCGAGTTACGCACGGTTTCTTTAACATATTACACGAAATTGTGGAAATGTATAAGAAATATCTTTTTATTCGTGATATTTACGACAAATACCTATACGAGTAACGTCCCTTGCCCGTGCCTGGATCCGTTGAATGTTGGTTCGGATGCATCTTTCTGTCTATGAATTTCTTGGTTTTCACCACAAAGTTGCACCCGTCTACAACGTCTATCTTCGATTTCTATCAATATTTGAACTGACACGCCGAAAAATAAGTAACCTACTGTTCGAGGAGGCGTTACAGAAATTGAGATAATAAGCGATAGTATTTAAGTTTACGTTTTATCGCTTTCTGTTTGTCAAGTTTTAGAAAGTAAAGTTACCAATTAAACGTTTGCTTAGTCTACCAAGAGCAAGTTTGTAGCCGATACCGTTTTGCGAAAACCTGGCCCTAATTTCTCGAAACAAACTTAAGTCTGAGTTTTGACTTAAGTTAGAGTTTTTACTCAAATTTGAGAAAATGCATTTCCCAGAATGAATTAAAATTGATATTAAACTCAAACATAGTAGACAATTTGAGTTTGGTGGATTGATTACTTTAGTTGTTTGGGCTTTTTTATTTTAAAAATGCAATTGAGTTAAAAATACAGACTTTACAAATTGTCAAACTCAGTTTTAAATTGAGTAAAACTTAAGTTTGTTTCGAGAAATCGGGGCCTGGTCATGTAATTTATACTGACAAGTCCATTCGCAATGCCACCTAAAACGATTGTGACCTCCCGATTTCACATCACAGGAACCAACACGGGTCTGACTGGTATCAAATCAATTTAGCGTGTGGGACATTTCCTGGATCAGAGACCGGCTGTGACTTTTATATCTTGCGTGTAATGGCTCTATGGACCGGCCTTGTCATTGCGCATGACAGCACGAGCCTCGATGTCCATTTCATCTTTTCACTGTACCCTTGCAAGGAACAACAGAGCGATGTCAATGTTCAAGACAATGACGTCTGTTTCCCGTCCATGTCGCCGGCGTGCAGACAGCGACAACCGATCTAATAGATTTATTTCCAGAACGATGTGCAAACCTGTTGATTTCATTGTGAAAATCAACACTGAATTTCCAAGCCTCGGCAGTCGTGCATGATGTCGCCATGTGGCGCGCCGACACCAACGACCTGCATATTGGGACTTAATCCGGCGTGAGCAACGGAGATCAGAGAATGAAACTCATTTGCATTTTGAGTGAAATATTTGACGTTAATAACATACGTGTTCTAAAATAACGAAAGACGTGATCTCGTTATGACTGATAGGTATTTGAGAAATGTTTTGTCAATAGCAGCGGGTATGAGGTATGAAAGCAAACGTGATGCGTTTCAAAGCGACACAGATTGTTATAGGGCTCTCGGTGCGTTTGAAGTGCTACGGGAACTGATACACGTTCGGTATCGATTTGAAATTTACAAGCAATCTACATGCCGAGGTGGCGTCACATGTTTATACCGGGAGTAACGGGTCATTACCGCGAGTAAAGGGATGGGCGGTTTTATGATGGGGTCGTTTGTGCAGTAATGCATCGCTTGATGACAGCGTGGATTGAACAGTGGTTGATTGTGCAGCGGTTTAGTAGTTGAGTGGGACGTTCAACCGTTTGTGTATGTGTGTTTGTGTGATTGACATAGTGCGTGCGTATGTGGTTGTGTGATTTTGTGTTATTTGCTTCTTACTCTCTCTCTCTCTCTCTCTCTCTCTCTCTCTCTGTGCTGTGTTTGTGCATGTATTTGCGCGAGCATGTTTTTATGTATTTGTCCGTGTGTGTTTCGTTCTGTGTGTGTGTGTCTGTATGTGTGTGTATCTTTATGCATGTTTGTAAATGTGTGTGTATGTACTGGTAAGTACATGTATGTCTGTGTGTGTGTGTGTGTGTGTGTGCGCGCGTATGTGCTGTAGGTGTGCGTGTGGTATGCGCGCGTGTGTGTATGTGTGTGTGTGTGTGTGTTTGTGTTGTGTGTGCATGTCTGTCTAAGCATGCATCTACGTGTTGTGGATCTGTACAAATATGAATTATACAAAACTGTCTTCAGTCTATGATGTAGGTGTGTCTCTACGTGTATCTGGCTATAGTCCACAGCCATCATTGTGTAGGTCTAAGGATGCCTTTGTTTGACTGTCTGGAGTCTGTAACAGGCTTCTCTATACATGTATCAGACTGTCCGTCGTCTTTCGGCTCTTGCAGATCTGTGAATATACCTGCCTGTCAATAGCCAAATACACCTCTTGTTGTGCAGGCCTGTATATACCTGTATCTGTCTGTCTGTTGTCTGCAGAGTTGTGCAGGCCTGTATATACCTGTATCTGTCTGTCTGTTGTCTGTAGAGTTGTGCAGGCCTGTATATACCTGTATCTGACTGTCTGTTGTCTGTAGAGTTGTGCAGGCCTGTATATACCTGTATCTGACTCTCTGTTGTCTGTAGAGTTGTGCAGGCCTGTATATACCTGTATCTGACTCTCTGTTGTCTGTAGAGTTGTGCAGGCCTGTATATACCTGTATCTGACTCTCTGTTGTCTGTAGAGTTGTGCAGGCCTGTATATACCTGTATCTGACTCTCTGTTGTCTGTAGAGTTGTGCAGGCCTGTATATACCTGTATCTGTCTGTCTGTTGTCTGTTGAGTTGTGCAGGCCTGTATATACCTGTATATGTCTGTCTGTTGTCTGTAGAGTTGTGCTGACCTGTATATACCTGTATCTGAGTGTCTGTTGTCTGTAGAGTTGTGCAGGCCTGTATATACCTGTATCTGTCTGTCTGTTGTCTGTAGAGTTGTGCAGGCCTGTATATACCTGTATCTGAGTGTCTGTTGTCTGTAGAGTTGTGCAGACCTGTATATACCTGTATCTGTCAGTCTGTTGTCTGTAGAGTTGTGCAGGCCTGTATATACCTGTATCTGACTGTCTGTTGTCTGTAGAGTTGTGCAGACCTGTATATACCTGTATCTGACTCTCTGTTGTCTGTAGAGTTGTGCAGGCCTGTATATACCTGTATCTGACTCTGTCTGTTGTCTGTAGAGTTGTGCAGGCCTGTATATACCTGTATCTGTCTGTCTGTTGTCTGTAGAGTTGTGCAGGCCTGTATATACCTGTATCTGTCTGTCTGTTGTCTGTAGAGTTGTGCAGGCCTGTATATACCTGTATCTGTCTGTCTGTTGTCTGTAGAGTTGTGCAGGCCTGTATATACCTGTATCTGTGTGTCTGTTGTCTGTAGAGTTGTGCAGGCCTGTATATACCTGTATCTGAGTGTCTGTTGTCTGTAGAGTTGTGCAGGCCTGTATATACCTGTATCTGTCAGTCTGTTGTCTGTAGAGTTGTGCTGACCTGTATATACCTGTATCTGACTCTCTGTTGTCTGTAGAGTTGTGCAGGCCTGTATATACCTGTATCTGACTGTCTGTTGTCTGTAGAGTTGTGCAGGCCTGTATATACCTGTATCTGAGTTGTGCAGACCTGTCTGTTGTCTGTAGAGTTGTGCAGGCCTGTATATACCTGTATCTGACTGTCTGTTGTCTGTAGAGTTGTGCAGGCCTGTATATACCTGTATCTGTATCTGTTGTCTGTAGAGTTGTGCTGACCTGTATATACCTGTATCTGACTCTCTGTTGTCTGTAGAGTTGTGCAGGCCTGATACCTGTCTGTCTGTCTGTATACCTGTATCTGTATCTGACTGTCTGTTGTCTGTAGAGTTGTGCAGGCCTGTATATACCTGTATCTGACTGTCTGTTGTCTGTAGAGTTGTGCAGGCCTGTATATACCTGTATCTGACTCTCTGTTGTCTGTAGAGTTGTGCAGGCCTGTATATACCTGTATCTGACTCTCTGTTGTCTGTAGAGTTGTGCAGGCCTGTATATACCTGTATCTGACTCTCTGTTGTCTGTAGAGTTGTGCAGGCCTGTATATACCTGTATCTGTCTGTCTGTTGTCTGTAGAGTTGTGCAGGCCTGTATATACCTGTATCTGTCTGTCTGTTGTCTGTAGAGTTGTGCAGGCCTGTATATACCTGTATCTGTCTGTCTGTTGTCTGTAGAGTTGTGCAGGCCTGTATATACCTGTATCTGTCAGTCTGTTGTCTGTAGAGTTGTGCAGGCCTGTATATACCTGTATCTGTCTGTCTGTTGTCTGTAGAGTTGTGCAGGCCTGTATATACCTGTATCTGACTGTCTGTTGTCTGTAGAGTTGTGCAGGCCTGTATATACCTGTATCTGACTCTCTGTTGTCTGTAGAGTTGTGCAGGCCTGTATATACCTGTATCTGACTCTCTGTTGTCTGTAGAGTTGTGCAGGCCTGTATATACCTGTATCTGACTCTCTGTTGTGCTGTATATACCTGTATCTGACTTGTGCTGTAGAGTTGTGCAGGCCTGTATATACCTGTATCTGACTCTCTGTTGTCTGTTGAGTTGTGCAGGCCTGTATATACCTGTATATGTCTGTCTGTTGTCTGTAGAGTTGTGCTGACCTGTATATACCTGTATCTGTCAGTCTGTTGTCTGTAGAGTTGTGCAGGCCTGTATATACCTGTATCTGTCTGTCTGTTGTCTGTAGAGTTGTGCAGGCCTGAATATACCTGTATCTGTCTGTCTGTTGTCTGTAGAGTTGTGCAGGCCTGTATATACCTGTATCTGACTGTCTGTTGTCTGTAGAGTTGTGCTGACCTGTATATACCTGTATCTGACTCTCTGTTGTCTGTAGAGTTGTGCAGGCCTGTATATACCTGTATCTGACTGTCTGTTGTCTGTAGAGTTGTGCAGGCCTGTATATACCTGTATCTGTCATGTCTGTTGTCTGTTGTCTGTAGAGTTGTGCAGGCCTGTATATACCTGTATCTGTCTGTCTGTTGTCTGTAGAGTTGTGCAGACCTGTATATACCTGTATCTGTCTGTCTGTTGTCTGTAGAGTTGTGCAGGCCTGTATATACCTGTATCTGTCTGTCTGTTGTCTGTAGAGTTGTGCAGGCCTGTATATACCTGTATCTGTCAGTCTGTTGTCTGTAGAGTTGTGCAGACCTGTATATACCTGTATCTGACTGTCTGTTGTCTGTAGAGTTGTGCGGACCTGTATATACCTGTATCTGACTCTCTGTTGTCTGTAGAGTTGTGCAGGCCTGTATATACCTGTATCTGACTCTCTGTTATCTGTAGAGTTGTGCAGGCCTGAATATACCTGTATCTGAGTGTCTGTTGTCTGTAGAGTTGTGCAGGCCTGTATATACCTGTATCTGTCTGTCTGTTGTCTGTAGAGTTGTGCAGGCCTGTATATACCTGTATCTGTCTGTCTGTTGTCTGTAGAGTTGTGCAGGCCTGTATATACCTGTATCTGACTCTCTGTTGTCTGTAGAGTTGTGCAGACCTGTATATACCTGTATCTGACTCTGTCTGTTGTCTGTAGAGTTGTGCAGGCCTGTATATACCTGTATCTGTCTGTCTGTTGTCTGTAGAGTTGTGCAGGCCTGTATATACCTGTATCTGTCTGTAGAGTGTCTGTTGTCTGTAGAGTTGTGCAGGCCTGTATATACCTGTATCTGTCTATCTGTCTGTTGTCTGTAGAGTTGTGCAGGCCTGTATATACCTGTATCTGACTGTCTGTTGTCTGTAGAGTTGTGCAGGCCTGTGGCTATACCTGACCTGTATATACCTGTATCTGACTCTCTGTTGTCTGTAGAGTTGTGCAGGCCTGTATATACCTGTATCTGACTCTCTGTTGTCTGTAGAGTTGTGCAGGCCTGTATATACCTGTATCTGTCAGTCTGTTGTCTGTAGAGTTGTGCAGGCCTGTATATACCTGTATCTGTCTGTCTGTTGTCTGTAGAGTTGTGCAGGCCTGTATATACCTGTATCTGTCTGTCTGTTGTCTGTAGAGTTGTGCAGGCATGTATATACCTGTATCTGAGTGTCTGCTGTCTGTAGAGTTGTGCAGGCATGTATATACCTGTATCTGAGTGTCTGTTGTCTGTAGAGTTGTGCAGGCCTCTATATACCTGTATCTGAGTGTCCGTTGTCTGTAGAGTTGTGCTGACCTGTGTATACCTGTATCTGTCTGTCTGATGTCTGTAGAGTTGTGCAGGCCTGTATATACCTGTATCTGTCTGTTGTCTGTAGAGTTGTGCAGGCCTGTATACACCTGTATCTGTCTGTCTGTTGTCTGTAGAGTTGTGCTGACCTGTATATACCTGTATATGCAGGCCTGTATATACCTGTATGTCTGTCTGTTGTCTGTAGAGTTGTGCAGGCCTGTGTATACCTGTATCTGTCTGTCTGTTGTCTGTAGAGTTGTGCTGACCTGTATATACCTGTATCTGTCTGTTGTCTGTAGAGTTGTGCAGGCCTGTATACACCTGTATCTGTCTGTCTGTTGTCTGTAGAGGAGTGCAGGCCTGTATATACCTGTATCTGAGTGTCCGTTGTTTGTAGAGTTGTGCAGGCCTGTATATACCTGTATCTGTCAGTCCGTTGTCTGTAGAGTTGTGCTGACCTGTGTATACCTGTATCTGTCTGTTGTCTGTAGAGTTGTGCAGGCCTGTATATACTGTGTGTCTCACTGGTACCCACCCACCCCAACATGGGTAATGGTCGACAGCGTTCTGCTTGATGTCAGTTAACTCCTGGTATCACATGATCCGCCACCGCCACCATTCCATTGATAGAACTGGCATTTATAGATTACAATTACCATCTTTAAATTGGCGGTTAACTTTCTATTTCCACCTTAACAACTTGGTATGAAAACTAAACGACTCCGTTGTTGTTGCTTAGGAAACTATCAATCAATACACTCGCGGGACTGCCGAGTTCATTATCAACTCATATCCCCATTATAAATTATACAAACTGGTAACTACTTCAACAAATTGTATTGTCGTAGTTTGCTTTTAAACATTTTTCGTTTTATATTGAAATAGCGAGTGTTTTATATCAAAGAATCTTCATTCTTTGATGAGGGCCGTTATTCAAATGGTTTATGAATTATGTCCGTCAACACTTCGGTAATACAAGCAATTCGGTATTAAGTCGTGTTCTAATAAAATCGTATTTAAGAAAAGTTAAAAGTTGGCCTCTATGAATTCTGAGTAAATTAATCATTTACATAACGTGATGGCATTATTCAAAGAAAAAGAAATAAACCAAATTATCTGATTTTTTCTTCCACGGGTTCCAAGTCGAACTATGATGTAACTAATGTCAAGCAATTTCTGCTGGATTTTTAAGGACTTTCGGCGTCTAGTAAAAGTAAAAAAGTAGGATATCGACGCTGATGGAATGAAATCCATGACAAAGGTGGTGGGGTAGCCTAGTGGTGAGACGTTCGGCTTAAATGCCGAAATGGTTCGATTCCCAACATTGGTACAATGTAAGAAGCCCATACTTGTGTCCCCTTTAATGATATTGCTGGATTATTGCTAAATGCGGCACAAAACCATAGCCACTCGCTGCAGGGTGGATGGGGCCACTTGGGTTGTATTCAGCTTACAGCAAATCATGTATACTAGTGAGTGAGTGAGTTTAGTTTTACACCGCACTCAGAAATATTCCAGCTATACTGCGGCGGTCTGGACAAGACAATCCAGTGATTGGTATAATGAGCATCGATCTACGTAATTGAGATGCGATGACATATGTCAACCAAGTCAGCGAGCCTGACCACCCGATCCCGTTAGTTGCCTCTTAGGAACAGGCATGGGTTGCTAAAGACCAATTCTAACCCGGATCTTCACGGGTCTGTATACTAGCAATACACCCAGAGGCACCAAGAAAGGTATGAACGTAGTTCTCATATTTAGCACTAAACCCGAGTCCTGGATGATAAGCAAGGACTTATACCACTAGGCTATCTGTCGAACTAACACTTAAGTGCTATAGTGTTAACAAGGTCAAGGTCACATGGTGCGGTGACGTTGAGCGTTTTTGTCAATATATATACTATTCCAAAAAGAAACGCATGAAATCTGTGACCACGTAACATGGATAACGGAGACGTTGAGCGCGATGGTGACCACGTAACATGGTGCCGATGTCGGGTGTCCTGGCTGTCAGTACTATCTCTCTCAACCTGTTCCGTACACTTTGACCGGATATCCTCCGAAGTCCAGGCACCCTGGCTGCTGTGCTCTCACCCGTGGCAGTACGATCACGCAAATGTAGTACCCGGATGTACCGATCTTGGGCTACAGTGGTGACTCGAAGTCTGCCTGTACGGGGACAGTCATTTGGGGGAGTTCCCGTTTTGCCGGACGATTTTGTTTTAGATAAAAATTCACTGATGCGCGATAATCCTTAAACAATAGGGGATTAACTTATAGTCTTTTTCGGCTATATGTACACACTATAACTTCATCTCGATGTTTTCATTTCAGTAATTCAACATTTTTTGTGTATTTTCTCTTCATGATAAAATTCATAAATACACATTTCGTACATCTTCAGAAGATGAGAAAATGGTAACTGAAGACATATAAATAAATATGCATAAATATGTTTCCATAAATATACATAGAGATTTTTGTTCATAAATATACATAAATAATAATTATTCCAACACAAGGACACCAACTAGGTCTGAGACAAGATCCCCTAGAATTTGGAATGAACTGAATTTTGCAATGAGGGAACCATGTCTACATTCTTTATATACAGGCACAATGGCAGAAATAATCATTTGAATAAGTGTCACTCAATTTAGCTGATATAATTCGAGTTCACTCAAATTAGTTACTAGAAATCGAGTTCACCCAAAACAAATTGGTGCCTTGTTATTATTGAGTTCGAACTCTACCAAACGCTCATGTCCCCCAAATGAGACTATGGGTGACAACTACTCACTGAAAACAGACTATAGCCAGCAAACTAGCGGACCGTTACTCTTAATCCGTTATCATCACATCAGCTGTCCGGCAAAGTGGGGCATGACCGTCATTTGTTATACCTTCAACGAGCTGCAAGCCGTGATATCGTCCTCAGATTAACATTTAGACGCCTGGCAACAGAAAATTGGTTATCTCCAGCGTGTATTCTTTCAATGGCGATGTTCAATACGCGTCAATACGCGGTGTAGTGATTTGACCTTGAAACGCCTTCATAACGAATGCCGATTTCCGAAAAAAATCTGGATTCTTATAGCCAGATAGTGCATGCTCTTTGCTGCACAATTTCAACTGGAAGGTGATTTCTGTTGCGTTGTGGTGATGCCTTTTTAAATTCTTTTAAGAAATCTCATCAAAATCAACATTTTCAGATGAAGTCGAATTTTCACTTGTGCAATTGTGTAAAATCATGTAATCAACACTTTTGTTACATATTTTGACACAGCAGGTAATTAATAGATTGTTAAAAATACAATACGCCTATGCGTTTCTTTTTTTGGATAGTATATTTTGGGTAGTCTAGTGGTTAACGCGTTCGCTCGTCACATCGAAGACCCGGGTTCGATTACCCACATGGGTACCCCGCTGTGACATTGCTGGAATAATGCTAAAAACAGCGTAAAACTAAACTCACTTACTCGTCCATACATTTACGCAAACTGCCAAACAAAGTTTCGATACAAAGTGTAAATTAAATATCACATGTCCACAATTTGCCTTTTAAACTCTAGGTATCCATATTTCAGGTAAATGAGTGTTGCCAGAGCGTAATTTGTAATATGTACAGTGCCTTTGGCACTCTAACTAACTCAGAAATCTCGGGTAATTCTCGCGAGATGTCTTTTCTCTTTGAAACCGCCTTAAAGTGATAGTATGTCAAATATACAACATTCTTCAGTGACAAATATTGCAGGCGTCATGAAAAGAAATTACCAGATAAACCCCGTCCTTGGTTGAAATAGTCCCACGCGTCGGCGAGATCCACGGTAAGCTGTCAGCAAAGGTTTCTTGGTAGCAACACCTGAGTAAAAAGGTCGCCCGACTCTGCTTGTTGACAGAGGCCGCCATCTTGGAAAACACATTAGGAATGAGTTACACAGAGGGCTCAAAATCCTATCTATTTAACGGTGGAATTAAAAGTGATCTTTTAAGTCTTGACCTGAGACGGTTAGGTAGTGTTTGTTGGTGAGTTTGTGCAAAACCTGAAACCTAAATGATGGTGTTTTGACAGATGAAAGAAAAGCTCGGACAGCTGATGACACTCGGGCCCTGGCCGGATTAATTTTTTGCACGATTATGCCAAAACATGACCTGGTTATCTCTTGGTTGCCGATTCCGGCGGTGTTAAATACGATTAACGATCCGGAGTGAAGTCAAGTGAGATACGAGAACAACATTTATCTTTAGTAATTTGTACTTGTGAATATCAAAGACGGCATGAAAAGCCCACTCACAAATTTATGCATTTATTAACGACTAGATTCATATCTTTTAGGATAGTCTATTTCTGAAGGGTGACCTAGCCAGATCTTTCTTATTGATACACCTGTGAGACAACGATATCGAACCAATATCATCTCCAAACAATACATGGAATCTGTCTCACAGCCACTAACCCATATTGTTTTCCCTTCAGCCCAGCCCTTTCTTCAATGCTTAAGCCATAAGTGAAGCAAGTCTAGATTTCCATAGGTTCTGAATCTCCCGTTTCGTTTGGACTACTTTTCATTTAAAAACGAACTGTTTGTTCGACCAAAATATTTTCAGAGACTAAGCGTTAGTCTACAATACATATCGTGTCTCCTCGGACAAATGACTTTGCCTCTGATCGCCAGCAGTGAATGGGTACCCGGTAGGGTGAGACTGAAATTTACTGTTTGACCTTCATGCACCTCAGAGACAGTTTGGGTTACATACTCCCCGGGGAGTTGAGAATGAAATTTTAGTACATACATGTACTGCTTATATGACCTTTGTCGTATTAATCTACACCATGAACAATTAATGGAATTTGGTGCATTATGACGGAAGATAATTATTATTATTATCATTATCATCATTATTATTGTTGTTTGTAGTTGTGTTTGTTTTTATCCTTCATTTAGACACCGGGGGCTACGTCATTACCCTGTTGGGAGATTTAAGCTACAGTATTTCCCGATGTCCCCCCTTATAGGACGTGCTAGGAGTGCTTGTGAGTTGTGAGGAAACCATCTTCGGCAGGTGTCATTTCCTCTAAACGTCCACATGAAGCTAACATGCCGCGATTTAACTAGAATACTTGTGTAGTTTGCGTTACTGCTAAGTCTGACTCCTTCTGGGGTGATGTAGGGAGAAACGAGGACTGACGCGGTGTTCACGACCATTGCATTGCTGTAGCGACATGCATGCACGTGTGTGTGCGTCTGCTTTTAGTCCGGACTAATTCTGGTTCATAGTGAGTGAGTGAGTTGAGTTTAGTTATACGCCGCTTTTAGCAATATTCCAGCAAAATCACGGCGGGGGACACCAGAAATGGGCTTCACACATTGTACCCATGTGGGGAATCGAACCCGGATCTTCGGCGTGACGAGTTAACGCTTTAACCATTAGGCTACCCCACCGCTACTGGTTTCATAGTGCTTGTCCACAGAAAAACACAAGTTAACATAGATAACCAACCCAGAAACTATACTGACTCCAAACTGACCAGTCAGGGTAACAACAAGTACCCCATGTAACGTCATGAGGAGAATGAGGATCGAACCCTCTACCCTCCTCTCTCTTAGCAGAGACTTTACCCTCTACCCTCCTCTCTCTTAGCAGAGACTTTACCCTCTACCCTCCTGTCTCTTAGCAGACTTTACCCTCTACCCTCCTCTCTCTTAGCAGAGACTTTACCCTCTACCCTCCTGTCTCTTAGCAGAGACTTTACCCTCTACCCTCCTGTCTCTTAGCAGAGACTTTACCCTCTACCCTCCTCTCTCTTAGCAGAGACTTTACCCTCTACCCTCCTCTCTCTTAGCAGAGACTTTACCCTCTACCCTCCTGTCTCTTAGCAGAGACTTTACCCTCTACCCTCCTCTCTCTTAGCAGAGACTTTACCCTCTACCCTCCTGTCTCTTAGCAGAGACTTTACCCTCTACCCTCCTGTCTCTTAGCAGAGACTTTACCCTCTACCCTCCTCTCTCTTATCAGAGACTTTACCCTCTACCCTCCTCTCTCTTAGCAGAGACTTTACCCTCTACCCTCCTCTCTCTTAGCAGAGACTTTACCCTGTAGTCCTCGCAGACTGTGTTGTCCTTGTGATTTAATGATTAAGTGAGTGAGTGAGTATAGTTGTACGCCACTTTGAGCAATATTCCAGCAATATCACGACCCAGAAATGGGCTTCACACATTGTTTCCATGTGGGGAATCGAACCCGGGTCTTCGGCGTGACGCCTTGAGATTTAGCGCTCTGGTGAATTTTACATATACGAATATGCAGTTGATATAGTATTGGCATTGATATTTGGGAATGATACTTTTTCCTTTTAATGTACTATCTGCATCGACAAATGTGAAATATTGATAAAAGAACTACTAATATTGGGTGAGTTTAGTTTTATGCCGCACTCATCAATATTCCAGCTATATGGCGGCGGTCTGTAAATAATCGACTCTGGACCAGACAATGCAGTGATCAGTGATCAACAGCATGAGCATCGTTCTACGCAATTGGGATGCGATGCCATGTGTCAAACAAATCAGCGAGCCTGACCACTCGATCCCGTTAGTCGCCTCTTACGACAAGCATGGGTTACTGAAGATCAACTCTAACCCTGATCTTCACGGGTTCAAGAACTACTAATAGCATCTCCCTCGAGGAATGAGAAGAGCCCGGAACATAATTTACCCTGTAGTGTCCGTCGCCGTAGATGTGTCGTCACAACCCCACGTTACCTATATCACGAAATCTGTGCACACATACCTCACCGAAATCTGTCTCTACCACTGACAGACTGGCACACAGAACACATAAACACGTCTCGTCGTCCTTGTTGGGTTTTGGTATGTGCACTAAGCCGTGTTTTTATGTTCAGTGAGGTATTTTTCTCAGTTTTGACTTTCATGAGTCATTTCGTGCTGTTGTAAAAACAATACCAGAATAGTTAGTTGATTATTCTATGCACACATGTAATGGGGCTGGATGGAAGAGAAAACACCCATTCCTTGCAGGGATACAATACACTGACGAGCAGAAAGATCCGTCCTCCAAAGAAGAGGCCAATCGACTAGCAGAGAGAAGATCTTCCCATAAGTTCAAATAATTTCTACCGATCAGTAAAGATAGAGATGCATGGGATGTCAGAGAGAAGATCTACGGACTAGCAGAGAGATACGAACTTGCACTGGGGAGATGTACTGGCTAGCAGAAAGATACGGACCATTTGAGGAAGATCTTCTGACGAGCAGTGAGAAGATCTACTGACTAGCAGAGGGATACGGACTATCAAGAGAAAATCTACTGGCTAGCAGAGAGAAGATCTACAGACTAGCAGAGAAAAGATATACTGCCTTGCAGTGAGAAGATCTACTGACTAACAGAGAGAAGATCTACTGACTAGCAGAGGGATACGGACTATCAAGAGAAAATCTACTGGCTAGCAGAGAGAAGATCTACCGATTAGCAGAGAGAAGATCTATTGACCTGCACAGAGAAGATCTACTGACTTTCAGAGAGAAGATCTATTGACTAGCAGAGAGAAGATCTACTGACTAGCAGAGAGAAGATCTACTGCCTTGCATTGAGATCTACTGACTAACAGGGAGAAGATCTACTGACTAGCAGAGAGCAGATCTACTTATTAGTAGAGATCTACGGACTAGCAGATCTTATTGATCTGTCAGCACTATATCCCTGTTCATGGGATTCAGCTGAGTTGCAATGGTTTAAGACACATTACTTAATGCTCTCCCTTCCAATCAACACCAACCTGAAACACCGTGATATGTCAGAGAGACTTACAGAAGCCCTGGTTCCGACTATCAGAGAGAAACTGTCGTGTCTAACACAGAGAAAACCTACATTCTGCCAGAGAGAGGACCACCTAATTAGCGGAAAGTCTGTTTTCCTAATACTCCCATTTTCAGCCCAGATGTAACTATTGTAAACTCGCCACTGGCATATTGTCGTATTCCTGAAGCATTTTCACAGCCAAGCGAGCACTTCCGGCGAGAGAACGGCAACGAGATATAAGATGGCCGCTGATATGTTTATTTAGGTGGCACACAAAAGACACAGCCGGACCGATATCGCGCCAGCAGCTCGGATTATTCGTTAATTTGTTTAGACAACTTAAACAAATAGGAAGTATGAAAGTGTTTTGCACGCTGAAGGTCAAATCGTTCACGCCGTTTATTGAACACCTGCATTCAAGGGGGTATCATTTGTAGCAGAGTGCGACCTTTCTTCAGCCTACTCTCCCCGTGAAGCTGGGAGATCTAGCGAGAGATGCAGTTTCCATGACAGATACAGAGACGGTGGGTTCTGTTCCTGTCTGGATGGCCTGGCTGTCCAGACAAGCTGATTCACTGAGTGCTACAGACAACCATTGTCTCAGCTAAAACATAGCGGGAAGGCCTCGGAAATGAGAGGTTGGAATGAGAGTCGCGGTAATTCTATGTCAGACGAGGCAATGCATTGTGTATATTCTAGGACATTGAGAAGCGTCATTTTTTTTTATCTGAATCCGCTTTCTTATTGAAACTAGTCCAACAGATAACAGTCTCCAAAGATGTCATGGTAACAATACATTTGTCAGTGTTCATTAATTTGGGTAACAGTCACGAAAAGTCCCGTTACGTTACCGTCCTATCAGAAACCTATCGTCAAGGTTATCGTCATCTTGGTTAGGATAGTCAAGAGTGTGTTCATCATGGTAAGAGGCTAAAACACTTTCGGTAACAATCAGTGAGTGAGTTAGTAAATGTAGTTTTACGCCGCATTAAGCAATATTCCAGTAACATCACGGCGGGGGACACCGGAAATGGGCTTCACACATTGTATCCATGTGAGGAATCGAACCCGGATCTTCGGCGTGACGAGCGAACGCTTTAACCATTAGACTACCCCACCGCAATCATTGAGGTTACCTTTACGGGATGGTGGGCTAGTCTAGTGGTTAAAGCGTTCGCTCGTCACGCCGAAGACCCAGGTTCGATTCCCCAAATAGGTACAATGTGTGAAGCCCATTTCTGGTGTCCCACGCCGTAATATTGCAGGAATATTGCTAAAAGCAGCATTAAACTAAACTCATCCACTACCTTTGGCATGCAGTAACGGTCTCCGAGCTGATTGTTGAAACAACCAGTTACAGCTGTCATTATGACTGCAAAACAATCTGTCAGTCGACAATGTTACATCTCTCATGGTTACAGTCGCCAGTGTAACGATCATCAAAATGACCATCGTCAATGTAACAATCCAGGTTACATCCTCATTGAAACCACCTATAAGGTTAACACTGTAACAGGTTACATTCGTCTTTGTAGCCATAAGCAAAATACAGTTGTCAAGCTACAATCACTACAGTGGCAGTTATCACAGTAACACTGACCACCGTCAGATGCATAATGACGTAATTACGATCGAGAAATATTTCTTCTACTCTTCTATTCATCACTGTTAAAACATTGTGAATGAGTGAGTGAGTTTAGTTTTACGCCGCACTCAGCATAATCGCGTCTGGACTAGACAATCCAGTGATCAACATAACCATCGACCTACGTAATTGGGATACGACGACATATGGTCAACCAAGTCAGCGAGCCTGACCACCCGATCCTGTTAGTTGCCTATTACGACAAGCATGGGTTGCTGAAGATCAATTCTAACCCGGATCTTCACGGGTTCTGTTACAACAGACTTGGTAACAATCATTGATCATAATAACATTTTTTTCACATTTAGAAATATTTCAGCAAATGTCACCTAGGGTGAAACCTGAGTTTCATACATTGTAACCAATTTGGGAAGCGAACTCAGCTCTCAGTGTGACCAATTGATGCAACCCAGGTGCACCAACCTGCTGCTCGTCACATGTAATGACAAGTCTGATGAAGCCAGTTGTTAATTCCACAACCAACAATACACGGACACATTATGGCCCCTCCTTCCAACAACAAACGATCTGAAACATAATTCAGACTGATGAAAGTCTTGACCAATGACCACTACGAACCTCGCCGTTCACACCAATGACCATTAAGACCTCCCATAAGCCTACGTTATTGTCCTCAGTCTCTCATTAGCCGCTTAACCCGTCGATGTCGCGACTCTTCATTTTCAACTTGGTCGTAGAGTCGCGTCTGACCCCTGTATCTCAAATGGAGGGATTATATTCAAGTTAGCCAGATTATGGTGGACATGGCTATTTTGGTGTCGGGCGTATGTCCTCGCAAACAAGATTACTTGGGTCTGTGACTGGTTTGTACAATGTGAGATGCGAGGTTAAACGTAAAGTAACGGGGATACATATCAGACAATGAAATCACGTCGGGGTTATTGTTAGAGATGGTTGTTACGCCGAAGTCTCGCACGCCTCGGGGCCTTGATCCGTCGTCGCCGTTGACGTGAGGTGGTGTGAGACGGGGTTTAACGTCGTGGCCGAGATTAGTGCTCTTATATAGCGACGTGTGTGTATTGTATGCGTGTGAGTGTGTATGTGTGACAGAGAGGATATGTGTGTGCATTGTATGTGTGTGTGAGAGAATGTGGGTGAGTGTGTGTGCATGCGTATTGTATATGTGTGTGAGAGAGGGTGTATGTGTGTGTATGTGAGAGAGAGTGTGTATGCGTGCGTGTGTATTGTGTATGTGTGACTGTCCATGTATTGTATGTGTGTGAGAGTGTGTGTGTATTTATTGTATGTATGTGTATGTATGTGTGAGTGAGAGAGTGTGTGTGTGTGTGTGTGTGTGAGAGAGAGAGTGTATATGCGTGCGTATTGTATGCGTTTGGCTTTACTAGTCCAAATAGTGCTAGTTTTACAGTGTTAGCCATCTGAGATATCATGCCTCAATTTATCAAGGATAACCTACTCGGACACTAACACTAGTCTCTGAACATATATAATTTGATAGTAACAAATAAACCCATTCAAATTGAAAAGGAGACTCAGTGAGATGGGAGGTTCAGAACCTAAGTAAATCTAGACTTGCTTTATTTAGGGTTTAGAAATACTGTGAGAGCTTGGAAGTAGGGGAAATAATGTAGTTCAGGGACTGTGAGACAGACTAGGACACTGGGACACTGTGCACGATCTCCGACCAGTCCTTGTGTATCCTACCCGCGAAGATCCGGGTTCGAACTGGTCTTCAGCAATCCATGCTTGTCGTAGGAGGCGACTAACGAGATCGGGTGGTCAGGCTCGCTGACTTGGTTGACACATATCATCCAAATTGTGCAGATCGATATTCAAGATGGCAATCACTTGTTTGTGTGGTCCAGACTCGATTACAGACCGCCGTCACATTGCTGTAAAATTGCGGCGTTAAACAAACAACAGACACAGAGACAGACAAGACCTTGTTTATCCTCTAAATGCAGAGATGGGCTTTGGGGCAGCCTAGTGGTTAAAGTGTGCGCCTGTCACGCCGAAGACCCGGGTTCGGCGGGACTTACAGAACTGTTTTTGGATTTTCTCTTCCCTGGTCGCTGACACTGATCTATCAACAAACAAAAATCCGCATAAAACACAGATATTTGACCTGCAGTATATACGCTTAGGGGTTTCTAATGGCATGGTTACTATTAGCTCAGATGACATCTTGAATATTGACAAAACCGCTATTTTCAGCGACTGTTTACTCATTGCGTGTATCACTCGGAAGCGATCGTGCGGAAAATAGCATTCGGAATCGTTCGAGATTTTTAGATAAAGGTTCAATCGGTATGTGCGAATGTTAACTTTCGCGATTCGGTAAGCTGTGTTCTGATTGGTCAGTCCAAAAGGTTAGCTGACCTTCTACTAGGTTTTGTTCGACTCAGTATAGCAGTGTAACGAATAATACTGAGCCTAAGTTTACTTACTAATAGACTGTAGGGGGTTATGTTTGCAATAGATTTTGTTAAATATTTTCTTAGTCAACTTTTTCAATTAACCTAAATCGTAATGTACGTAGCGCCGTGAGCAGGTAATGGATATAAGCGGACTATTACTATTATTGCTATTAGTATTTACCTCACGTACCCCAAACTTTCCCTTCCCTGTCCTACCCCTCAACTCACACATATACTTCAGTGTAAACGAAGCTCCGCTCTGTCTTAGTGTGCCGTCAATCAACGACTCATTGTCGCCTGGTCAATGTAAATAGACGCATTCCTTCAGCGCCATCCATCGTCTTCTACCTGCCCCTGTTGATATGTGACAAATGTGAAGAGGCTCAAGATGAAATTCAGGTTTCAGAGACGGCAATCCATCCCTGCTGATAACTTGTAAATTGAGGTTAGTGATTGCGTACAGCGGGAATTGGAGATATTATGGGTACTTGAAATCTGGACAAGATGTCGGGAGTCAAAGAGATCGTGATAGCACATGCACCTTAGTACACAGAACACGTGCTAGCTATTCACACATTGTGTCAAGGTGCTAATTAATACTGGCGCTTCTTTGTTTGAAATCAATTTGGCCGAAAAGATCATCGGATATTTGTTCTATTCAATTTATTTACTTAAGCCTCACAGCTTATCGGTGCAATGCGTTTTCATAATTACCAGACACGATTATCACAATTACCACATAGACAGATAGGTGTTTATATAATACGGTGGTCCGTGGAGGAACAACCCACATACAATGTCTTGGAGATATTGCTCATCTTTTTTTCAAACTAAGTATAACGATGTTCCTTAAGTTTTTATTTTTAGCAAAGGGCGGTGGATTCACCTACTGGTTACAGCGTTGGCTCGTCACGCCGAAGACCTGGGTTCGATTCCCAACATGGGTCCAATGTGTGAAGCCCATTTCTGGTGTCCCCCGCCGTGATGTTGCTGAAAAATTGCTAAACGCGGCGTAAAACCATATTCACTCACTCACTCACTATTTTCAGCAAAACAGTTCAGTTCAGTTTAGTTCATTGTTTTCAAGGCCATATGGTCCACGTTACACTCATGTATATTATACAGTTAAGTTACATTGCAAGTGAAATCATGTAATTTACATTACAATAATATGAATGTTCTATTTCTATTCAATAGTCAGCCTCTATAATCCAGATTATAATATCTCCAACCTTGCAGGATAAATAACCTGGAACATTCGCCAACAGAAGCTCGTTTCGGAAGTGACGTCTTTGCCTTACAATCTTTGCGCTTGTGAAATCAGAAGTTTCAAATCGCAGTCACTTTCATGTTGATTTGTCAATCGTTTCAGACATCTCACGGATTTGTAAAGATGTCAATGAAGTAAATAACAGTGTTTCGGAATTATATAATCACACACACTATTCATGTATACTGAATATTTTCTTACCTTTTGTAATTCAACGGTAATATTTTCCCTAAATGCGCTACATCAGCGAAAACAGGAGTCGAACTATTGTCAATGACATTGTTAGGACATCCAGCGGACTATTATCATTTGTTTGTACAACCTGAGAAGGATAAACGAATTTTCAAAATCAACACCATGTATTTTAGCAACAAGAACTGACGGTCTACAACGCAGGTAAACGAAGAATATTGGAACTGTACATCTCACTTCAAGGAGTCAACAGAATGTTGCATCTGTGACCTTAGTTTCACAGCGCTAGACTTAACGTGCTCTCCGCTGAATATAGGGGAATGTGACGCACCGTTACAATAGAAGTGACAAAACCCTTTCCACTTTCATAAGAAATCTCTGCCAAAAGCAGAATCGATTGTACAATTGTGACTATATGAGCAGATATTTGTTTCAGCAGCATTACAGCTGTATGATGTTGTTACACACGTCGGTCTGATGAATGATATAAAGGATAAAATTAACGTGACGATTCATGATTGTAGTGATAAATGCTTTTGCGTCCCTCAAGAGGCTGCAACGTAGAGCTTTGCGAATACGAGGGGTATAAAAATATTCTAATTATCACAAGACGTATTCAGGGTAGAAACTTTATTTTGATTTCTTGTCCTTATGACTTCTCTACATAGTCACCATCTAGAGTGACACATTTCTCCCACCATTTCTTGACCTCGTGCAGACCGCTTGAATAGACCCCCCTGATTTCATGGAAAACCAACCCTCCACCTCTTCAATGACCTCATTGGTATCGTTAAAACGGATGTCCACATCTTGGCTCAACTGTGAAGGACATATGGCCGGTTTGAAAATGCCTTTTCCATCTCACAACAGTATAAGATGGTCTATTTTCACCATAAACAGATTTCATCTCCTCGTGAATCTGTCTGGCAGTGCAACCCTTCAAGTGCAAATACTTGATAATGCTGTGTGCCTCAAGTTTCTCCATACATGGGGTTACTCATGATTTGAACACAAGATTGAATAAAGTGATGTAAATAGTTTTTGGGTCCATTAACAAGATAAGGATCACTTCAAATTTTCATCATAATTTCTCAATAAATGCATGGCGATAATTAGAACTTTTGATATCCCTGATATCCCGTCGTATTTGCATCAACCGTTGTCCCTATTTACATCCGTTGTTACGCCCGTTGTCCCTCCCATATTTCCCGTTGTACCATTTGAAGTATTTCCAAGGAGGAGAATGCATTGGATTTTGTAAAATATGCACAGGTTGTTTCTCACATCGTGTTTTATGCTACTTTGTTTCTATGTATAACCATAAAGCATGTACATTTAAATATGTGGGTAAATTGTTGTTTAATGTGAAATGAAGGCTGTATATTTTGTTTGCGTTTCAATATTCATGTTGTGATCGCCATGAGTGCATTTTTCATTTCACTCTCATGAATGTGTATAGTTTGCTTTCACGACAGGCTTTATTCATAGAATAAGAGGGGAAATAAATACAGTTTATGTCAATATAACCTCTTCATTAGTTAGGTGGTATCCAGCTAAGTGAGTGAGTGAGTAAATTTAGTTTGACACCGCTTTTAGCAATATTCTAGCAATATCACGACGTGGCACACCAGAAATGGGCTTCACACATTGTACCCATGTGGGGAATCGAAGCTAGGTCATCGGCGTGACGAGCGAACGTTTTAAACACTAAGCTCCCCAACCGCCCTCTCCATGTAAGGCTTTTTGGGACAAAGCTGACATACTGTCAACGTACGTTTTCTTTAAAACAGATAAATTAACGGTTCAGTTTAAGGCGGTCTCGCTTTGGTGTCGGTACCCCGACTATTTTAGCGTCACGTCTATTCGTATAAGTGAATGTTGGTTAATGCCGCAATCAGAAATATTCCAGCCATGTCACCTCGGTCTGTAAATGAGTGAGTGATTCGTGTTTTACGCCGCATTTAACGATATTCCAGCAATATCATGGAGGGGGACATCAGAAATGGGTATAAGACAAAATATTATGGATGTCAACTTCTTTACTGTACACACAACGTTTTAGGGCTTTTCCTCGCCACTTCGTCAGCTGGGCTAAACACTGTGCCATTGTCAGGAATCGAACCCGGCGTGAATAGCGAACGCTTTAACCACTAGACTACCCCACCTGTCTCTAAATGAACCATGAACTGCAAACCATCGGTTACATAACACAATCAGCCAGGAGCCACAAACCGATCTTAACACTAGATGATCGTAACTTTCATACTTTAACGTAAACCTACGACTGTCGTACGTTACGATGGTTTCGATGTATCAACCGATCTCAATTTGGTGGGGTCCAACAAGCACTGCACGCTAAATGGATCTGTTGAGCTGAAATATCGCTGCTGAAAGCAATGTAAACGTTACTTATCAAAACAGGTTAATGGACAGCCTAGTTGTAACCACCAGTGTTTAATATTTGAGGCACTCTGTTCGTGGGTTTCATGTGCAGTTCAGAAAAAAATGCGGTTTCAGCTGTGCCCGGCAAAGCTCTCAATGTGAAACACAACGTTACGATCGACTGTTGCAGAACTGTGCTGTATTCAAAGCCATGATGATGTCCTGGATTGCCGGGATAATAATGGTAGAGGCAGGGATTTACATAATGGCTTTGCACTTTGAAGAAAAAACCCACAAAAACAAGGCATGATAAAAGACCATTTTGTGTTGATCGTAATTTAAAAAACCTGAACCTTTACAAAACATCATTATCAGACGTGTTCGTGTAAATGTGAATCAGACTTTGTTGCTTTCAACAATTACATGTTTGGGACTTACAACATCACTTGGATTATGGCAAACAAACAGTACATCTCAGCTTAACTGAGTCAACCATCTGAGACTGTCTAAATTCGAGTTGTTTCTAAAATCTAAACACCCTGATCTCCTCTGGATGTGTACATGACAAACATATGGTCAACTCGTCCGGGGTACTGACCAGCTCATAAACTGACATGGAAAAGAAAATATATATGTGTATTTGAGCTAAAAATTACTAAACGTTACTATAAATTGAAAACAGTCGCCGAAACGGTGCAAACTCTTCTTTCTTTCCACCGGCCTCACCGTTCAGCGTTCGTGTGTATTTTGTCCGACAAACTACTTTGATTTGCTTATGAAGCATTTGAACTCATTTTAAAGACACAAAAAAAAGAAACACCCACAACATACAAAGAGCCAGTAAACAAACAAACAAACAAACAACAAAACAAGAAACACCCAAAACACCCCAACAAAATGTCAAACATAAACAAGACCCCTTTCCCTCTTAAAATTTAGGTATACAGTAAATAAATGCAAGTGTAAGATAGATAGAAGGCAAGTTATCAACCGTTTGACCATGCATGTCTGATAATGGTCATACCAACGTTTCAATATTTTTCGCTATATAATTTGAAATTTTCTGTTAGTTGAAAAAGGTATCTATAGTCTAGACATTCAAGTAACAGTACAAACTCAAAGAAAATCACCAAACAATGTTTCTGTCAAATGAACAATACGAAGTTTTCTTTGGGGTTGTGCATTGCCAAACGATTATAGTAACACAAAGCAGCTATTGACTGTAGTGGTGAAAGAGCATTGAGAACAAGGTCAGTTGTGCCTCTTCATCCCGCGTGCTTCTATCCATCCTCTGTAACAGGTTCAGTGACTAAGTTCAGGAGATGCTGGAACCAATGCCAACTAACACAATTAGGTCCGCCAGTGACTCATGGAACCACGGTTCCAGAAAATAAGTATATATCATATTTGGAAAAAGAAGAAATATTTTCTTTCATCACGAAACGACTCATTGAATACCAGACATTTATAGACGCGGACAGCCTTAACTGGAACGATTACAAGAAGCCAGTTTTGTGGGAGGTTATCAGATGAAAGTGATGTTCAGGGTGAACTCTACAAATATATCCCAATTATTGATTACAGTAATCTATATGCAGAAAGTGTAACTTAAACGACCAGAATTTTACGTCATCTACTAAGCCAATGGAATTAATTTTATTAAATGTTCCAACACAGTTTTAAACGAATCGGGGTGAATCACACGTGATACGGCTATAACGAATTCCAAAGTCGTTTCTCAAATTGGTCAAGTCAAGGTTTTTTAGTTACACGCATTACTCCTCTGTAAGTCAACATTTTTATACGGTCCCTTCCGCCTCATCCTTTGAAACGTCAACACGGTCTACGGTTTCAACCGCAGCTTTCTCGGTACTCGCTATTAGCATCATTTGGGGTTTCATTGAAGTCTCCAAATCCAATCAAAAACCAATCACATGACACGATGGTATACTAGGCCGACGTGCAAATAATAGGTTTGCGGTTTTTCTGGAACCGAACCCATGGTGATTGTCTTTGACTGGAGCCATTCTGTCTCTTGTAAATCCGCAGTAATTTCCTGGTGTTCAAACATTTCTAATTACGTATGTATTACGTATGTTTTATTAAACATTCGCTTGCGTAATGCTCTTTGCTCGATGGTAATGGCTGGGAGTTAATGGTGAAAGCGCTACTTGGACCAAGGACTTGGACTTCTGGGAGTGGGTTGTGGCGGGCTGCGCGAAAGCTCTTCTAACATATCAATTTACCTGCGAGGACATTCCCCTTATTTGTGGGAGTTTGACATTTTGTTTCGACACCGGTATCGACTTTCAGTTGAGTTCGTTGTTTCCCTGCAAACACGTGAAAAGATACTTTCGTAGATGTTTTGGTCGCATGGATTACACACTAACATGTGTGTGCTGTTGTTGGGACGTTGTTAAGTTTCCTGCAATGTCTATGATGTATAGGATGGGATGGGGTCATCCATTGTGACCATTCGATCCTCAGTGTTGTGAGCTCTTGTGATCTGTGTGGGTTGTGGTTGACCACAAGGATTGAATCAGTAAAGATTGTGTGTGCTTGCCTTAGAGAAGATGAATGTGTGTGAATATATACGCATGTTTATGCATATGTCTCTGTATGTATGTATATATGCATGTGTGAGGGTGTGTAGATACAAGTGTGTATGTGTGCAGAATTGTGTATAATTATGTTTCTTTGTGTTTGTGTTTGCGCCCGCGTGCGTGCGTGCGAGTTTGTGTGTGCGCGCGCCTGTATTTGTGTAGAAGAGGGCTTCTGCATATTTATGCTTTTGTTTGTTTCGGCATGTGTGCGTGCGTGCGTGCGTACGTGTGTACATGAATGCTTCTGTGTGTATGTGTGCATGTGTGTTACACACATGCACACATACACACAGAAGCATTCATGTATGTATGTGTGTGTTTCGAATAAACGGGGATTTTCTTAATAAGCACTTTTCACACAACAGAAGACAAGTCCTCAACGCGATGATAAAAAAATAGTACTCACACACTAGAAAGGTAGTACTCACACAATCCAGTACGCCCAGAACGGGAGGCTAGTACTTACACAACAGACACTCAATAACAGGTCTCATTATGAACATTAGAGTCTCATAATAAAATAACACCAAAATATCATGTATTTCAATATCTGAATGAGAAGTCATCATTACTAGTAGCTTTAAACTCCAAAAGAATGTTTATCATCCGTAGTAGCAGAGATCTGTGTTTGTGTGTTTGTGTCTCCTCAGAGACAAATGCATGCTTGATTCTCTTGGATACTAAACTCGTTTGCTTTAGCCGGCCTGGCCGACGACAATTTTGCCACTGAAATTATCTTTATGATGATACTGGTCAAAGGGAGACGACTCTTGCCATGCGCTTCTTCGTTCTTCAACTGGGGATTGAAATGAATAACAACGCATCGATTTTGTATGCTTCATTGTCGAATCAAATGCATACAAATACATAATACATACTATATAATGGGTAAGGTGGCAGGGTATCATTGGTACACCGAAAGAGCGGGCGAGATGAAGGTATGCGTGGCGTGCTGGGCGTATGGGGGGGGGGGGGGGTGCAGGGGTGAGCACCACCCGTTTTTTATCTCGCATACCTGTCACCTACCTTGCATATTTGTTCTGTTCACGACCTGATAATGTGTGAAACTACCTCATACCCTCGCTTTTCCAAAATCCTGAATCCGCCTGTCGGTGTTATATTGCTGCACCGACTGAGGTGATGATTGGAGTATTGGAATGTCAGTAACAGAATGTAGGAAGCGGGTATAAAATCATAAGAATCCACCATCACCCCATGGCTAACATTATTCCAGCAATGGCACCAAAACTATCCTTTTTTTGCCCACTGAAACTATTCTAAAACTAAAACTGGGCGTACAATGTATTCAATCCAAACACTCCTTACTTGCAACCCAACAATACTCTGATAACTCATCCCAACCAAACGTTTTTATGTGCAGAAAATCGTGATACTACTTCCAGTCTCTGGGGCGGTGGGGTAGCCTAGTGGTTAAAGCGTTCGCTCGTCACGCCGAAGACCCGGGTTCGATTCCCCACATGGGCAAAATGTGTGAAGCCCATTTCTGGTGTCCCCCGCCGTGATATTGCTGGAATATTGCTAAAAGCGGCGTAAAATCAAACTCACTCACTCACTCACTTCCAATCTCTATAACCCGTGAAGATACGGGTTACAAATTTACCTTCAGTAAACCGTGCTTGTCGTAAGATGCGACGGGATCGGGTGGTCAGACTCGCTGACTTGGTTCACACATGTCATCGTATCCTAATTGCTTTGATCGATGCTCATGCTGTTGATCACTGGATTGTCTGGTCCAGACTGGAGTATTTACAGGCCGCCGCCATATAGCTGGGATATTGCTGAGTGCGGCGTTAAACAACAAACAATCGAATAACAAACCAATGGGTGGGTTAATGTTCAAAATATATAAACAACTGCATTCAAATTTCTACGTTTTTGAAACGAAAGCCTGAAGAGTAAACTTCCATGCATTTCAGCAATTTAGATCGAACGTGAATATTTACCATACCAGAGTAAAATCGAATTTTGATTCGAACGTCAAACAGCATTTCCAAGTCACGTAGGACCAAGGCACAGACACTTCATTGCGTATTATATGGTGTTCTCTTATACTCGAAATGCATGCAGAGCCTATCATAGGATACATACGGAAATGAAAGAAGTTCACAGAGTTCGTCATTGCATGATAGTACAGAACTGTGACATGTCAGGTTTACCGGGTGACCAGAGCGGCAAGGTTGTTGGTATGCTTCAGACGGGAACCAGGCACTACTCCGTGACGTCAGGATATCGGCAGACAGTGGGTCGGCTCAGAGCAGTTAGGCGTCATGTGTCATTCTACCAGATGAAGGTCGTTGATAACATAGTTCTCCTTATTTAAGTCGCTAACTTTGAAGCAATCAGTATCAACTGTAACAGGACATTTCAGGAGGGTCACATTGACACGTCAAAATCGACTTGAGCTCAGGAGAGCGCGTACTTTTCAACGGAGACGGAAGTAGGCTGGGAGTCATGGTATCTGATGGTATCTCAACTCTTCAGAACAGATGATACTATATCAGTCTTAGACTAAGGCTTAGTCTCTGAATATATATAATTTTGATAGTAACAAACAAGCCCATTTATATTGAAAAGGAGCCCTAGGGAGACCAGAGATTCAGAACCTGAACCTGAGGAAATCTAGACTTGCCCTTTATTTATAGCTTTAGCACTGCAGAGAGGGCTTGGCAGTGGGGAAAATAATGTGGGTCAGGGACTGTGAGACAGACTATATCAGTCTCTGTGATCAAAATATAGGCTGCTTTCATAAAGTTGATAACATAAAGCAAACTTTTGAATAGTTAACACAAATAAATGTAAATCTACCATGAATAAACTCCAGTCCAAATGTGAAGACATGTTCAAGTATTCATTATTCCCATACATCAAACAACAAGTTAAGAACATACAGATTGGTCAAGTCATAATACACGAAAAAAATTATCTATTTCATTGTAAAACAAAGCTTATAGATCACATTTTTCAAAACTATGGTTAAGTCATCATAAACTCAAAATGGAAACTGGTAGATATACAAAACCTGCCACCCCGCTGGAACAACGTCTCTCTGTAATGTCTTAGAAGATGTGCAACACCACTTAATATCCTGTATAAAGCATAGCAAAGATTCCCCTGAACATGCTGGTTAGAATTGGTCTTCAGCAACCCATGCTTGTCGTAAGAGGCGACTAACGGGATCGGGTAGTCAGGCTCACTGACTTGCGCAGATCGATGCTCATGCTGTTGATCACTGGATCGTCTGGTCCAGACATGTTTATGTACAGACCGCCGCGACATAGCTGGAAATTTGCTGAGTGCGGCGTATAACTAAACTCACTCACCCACTTTAAAGGCAAGAGTAAACTTATGTCTGATTCTTAAAAAAATATAATTTGCAGAGCCCCAAAAGGGTCCGAAAATAAAGCTAAACTAAATATGGATTACTTGAGGACGTGGACGTGTCCGAAAACGTCCATTCTTGGGCACACAGTTTGTCGCCCTCCAAAAACATGCGGGGTAGATCCACAATAAATATCCCGAAGAGTTAGTTTATTCCAATAATAATGTTCAGTGGAACAGCAGAGTACTAAGCAATAATTATAATGATTTACAGTTATTAGTCCAGACTTGTACGCCACCAGCATTCTGTCTGCAGGAAACATATGTAAAACAGACAGATGCGTTTGATCTTCGTCGTATAAATTCATATCATTATTTCTCATCCCCGGGTGATAGGCCCACTGGAGGGTCTTCAATCTTAGTCAAACAGAATGTCATCCATAGCCCAAGTTACACTTACTACTAATCTCCAAGCAGTTGGCAGTGCGACTTACGTTACACGGTACATTTACATTATGCTCTTTGTATATCCCAACTTAAACGCTTTAGCAGACTGACCTTCAAACTCTTTATTACCAACTACCAAGACCCTGTATTATTATGGGGGATTTAAATGGCGACAACCTGTTGGGAGGTGGTACAACTACAAATGCTAAATAATAATGATTTATGCATATGGCGACGGTTCGTATTTACACTGTGATATAGTGCCTTTAATGCACAAGTTGATCATGACCAACAGATGTGCCTTTTGCTGTTCTAAAGTTTATCAGAATTTTATTTTTGTGCTGTTTCTATGGAAACACGACTTATTGAAAAATGTGTTTGATGGTTATCTTGTGCAGAGCATATCACCGAAACTATATATGCGAGGTTCACTAAAGTTAATTAACAAGTTAATCATGGGAGTCAGTGGCATTCTTCACCAACGTTCATTTCATCGTGTACAACAACAGACAGTCATTCAATGGCATGCCAGGTTTCCAGAAAAAACCACAATAAAATAATATTTCCATAAATTATGAATGTAATCAGGAAATGGCAAAACTATTATCAAACTTGTATATCAAGTTTGTCCTGCTGGTCACAATATATATTCATGTATCAATATCAGTCATTTCCATGGCCAGAAAGGGGGAAGCGGGGGTATGCGAGCTGTGCTCACTTTTACACGTGTCTCTTACCGCATTCAACCAAAAGTGCACCTGCAGTACAGTGCAGGGGCGTTATGTTCCACTGAGTTCTCAACTATTCATAGGCAAGCGGGTCGGTTGTACCTCCACATCCGGGATCTACTCAACCCAAGGTTGAATTGACATTTTGCCTCGTTCAGAATGATTTCGCTGAGGACTTTGAGGATTATTCTACCATTATTCGCCGCCTGTGAGTATGCATACAATATAGTCACAACTAGAATCCAGTTGGGAATCTAGATACCTTGATTTATGTGTTGGTCCTTGTCGCCTCATGTCCCCATTTGTGATCATAATGAACACTGGAAACTAGACAACAGGTTGCTGCTCACTGGATGGAATCAACGCTGTTCAAATCTGACACCAAATCAAACAAAATTTCTTGTATACTCTCCCAAAAAAGAAACGCATATAGGAATTTCAACTGTATTTTTATGTTTATTTTGAAACATCTTGTAGGCTTTATGAGTAAATGAAATATAGCGAAATTGCACACTGGGAATCCAGACGTATCCGTTTTTGGCACCAACTCGAGGAAAGTCAGTTTGAGCGTCACATGGAGACGTGTGGTGGCGCTGAAGTCAATACCTCGTGTGACCACCGTGGGCATCCAGAACTGCACGGCATCCCTCGGCATCGAACGAATACGTCTCAGAATCTCGTGTTGCCCAATCGCAGCCCACTCTGCCTATAGTGCCTGTGCGAGTTGCTGAAGTGTCTGGGGCTGAGGGTTACGGCGTCGCATCCGTCTGTCCAGGGCATCCCACAGATGTTCGATCGGGTTTAAGTCCGGTGATCTTGAGGGCCAGGGGAGCACATTGATGTTGTGGTTCTGGAGGAAGTCTCTAGTGTGACGTGCTGTGATGAGAGAGGGATGTTAGTTAGCTCACACCCAAAACACTTCAGTTGTACAAATTACTGTTTATGACCCACTCAGGTAGTTAATGTCACTTTTATGAGACCTGAAGCAATCTGAAAGAGTGAGTGAGTTTAGTTTTACGCCGCTTTTTATTCCAGCAATATCACGACGGGGAACACCAGAAATGGGCTTAACACATTGTACAGGTGTTACCTTTCTGTGACATCTCTTTCAGAACCCACATCTTTGACATGCGGCAACCAAACAAACAAACAAAATACATAAAAGCTCCATTGTTGTCTCCTCGTTACATGTTGCGTCACACTCTATGACCGGAAACTACACATTTAATATAGGTCAGCCCCATCAGAGTTGTGATTCTGAATTGGATTTAGGTGAAACGTTGGAGCTATGTAACAAAAAGTACGGCTTGTTTTGTACGATTCTTTTGTTTGTATCTATCTATCTTCAGTATATGAGGGGCGGTGGGGTAGACTAGTGGTTAAAGCGTTCGCTCGTCACGCCAGAGACCCGGGTTCGATTCCACAAATTGGTACTATGTGTGGAGCTCATTTAGGGTGTTAAGGTTAAAAGGTTGCGCCGCAAGGTTAAAATTATTGGATGCTAACGTACTTTACGTTGTCTTACGTTCCGTTTAATATGGAATACTGTAAGGGACATTCTCGCGATCTCGCATTCTCGCTATCTCGACCTTGGGAAACAAGCTGAAAATGCGAAAATTCGAGATCGCGAGAACGCGAGATTTGTTTTGGTACATAGCACTTTTTGTCAAAAGTCGACAACGCGAGAATGCGACATTTGTACATGCTGTCAAATCTCGCAATCTCGCAATCTTAACCTGACAAATAACGCGAAAATGCGACATTTCATTTTCTCGCGTTCTCGCGCGATCTCGCGATTTAGACACTGTCGTTGCACATGCGTAATAGCATAAGGTCAAGGCGCATGCGCATGTTAGTAGTGCTGTGGTCATGCTTCTTTCATGCTTTTCATTTCCCAAGTTGCATTTAGCAAAATTATGACATAGCTTGAAAATGCTAATACATACACGAAGTGTAGGGTAGTGTATAAAAGTACGCTACCGTTGTTACAATTTCCAATGTACTTAAAAATCATCAACATGCTAAACATAATTTAACAAACGAAAGTGTGAATGTGAATGTCCAATAAAAGTGAAAACATGAAAGTGTCCGGAAGCTGTAAAATATATTAACGTCAGTGATTGATAAAATATTGCTTAAAGCCGCATCAATTCGCAACTATACCGTCAGTTAGAGAAATAATCACAGACCAGTGAGTTTCTCCATGATGCAATATCATATACGGCTAGCATATTCATTCAAACAAAATTCTAACAGGCCAATTTGTAGCAGTCGGCTAAAATGAGCGTGTCTGATGTTTACTCGACACCATATGCGCTAATTTAATAGATTTTCTTCCGCTCCCGCCTGACTACAAAACATCCTGCTTTATAGTATTCTTTTGTCTTCAAGTTCCAAAAAATAGAAATACATTATCGCTAAAAGTTGTGTTCCTCTGGCAGCCATGATAAAGTGGAGTTCCAATGTGTTATTAACCACAGACTACGGATTATGAGTGAGATATCTGTTTATTTCCATATCGTGGTGGAAGAAGACACCCTGTAATAACAATAACATACACGATATACATAACATAAAATCACATCTGGTGAACATGTCATCATAATAAATATAGTGCATAAATGTGCCTATCAACAATCATATACAGGTATTACACGATGCAATATAACACAGGTGACTTACGTGATCACGTGCTTACAGTGATATACAAAATGAGTGTTGACATAAAAACTTATAAAAATACATATACTGAAAGCCATTAAAAACGCAATTGGTATTTGTTGTCCTGAAACTTACAAAAGTTCTATTGAAGATTTTTTCCTGCGATACAGATGATGAAGGGATAAAAGGCTGTTATTCTGGCCCATTTCGAGTTCGAGTCCCGGAGCATTCCTCTCACATGAACTTTGATACTTAAAACTGAACCTTTGACATTTCTCGTAACCACAACCACAATCATGAAACACGTTGTGCACATGCATTACCTGCACCCAGGCCCTGCAAAAGCACAAGGAATTGTGGAACGCAATCACTTTGAGAAAATGCCACACTTGACACAAGACGAAAGGAATCAGGTGATCGGTATGGTCAGCCAAGGTGCTTCAGATGTGATGATTGCCGGGCACTTTAATGTGCATCCATTCACTGTAAGTCGACTCAGACAACGTTTTCGGGCTACCGGAAGTGTTGCTGATCGTCCGCGACCTGGTGCACCACCTGTGATAACAGCTCGACAAAACCGCAATATCCGAGTTTCACGCTTGCGAAATCGGTTCCAAACAGCTGATGATTAGGCAAGGAGGACAATTTGGACAAGTCATTTCAACACCCAAAAGGTGCAAGGACGCCTTGCTGCCTTCAACATCCGGTGTCGTCACCCGTACCGTGGTCCAACCTTATTGCATCGCCACAGACTTGCCAGACAGCGATGGGCAGCAAATGGGGCCAATCTTGGCAACAGGACATGGCCAGATGTCATTTTTTCAGATGAATCCAGGTTTAACTTATCCTTTGCAGATGGACGTCAACAGATTTATCGACGTAAAGGAGAAATACTTGCGTCAAACTGTGTCCTTGAACATGATCGTTTTGGAGGGGGTGGTGTCATGATCAGACCACAGACCATCAGAGGCTGCAGACCATCCAACAGCTGTTCCTGAGAAATGTGTGTCTTTCAATGCCCCAAAGACTGCGAGCATGTCTTGCAGCTCACGGTGGACACACACGATATTGACTGCAAGTGACCCCTCCTTTGTGTGATGTCGTTGTTGCGTCACTGATGTTGTTGTTGACTGGACATTTTCAGATGAAATTATTCACAGATGTTCACTTAAAACATATCTGCCAGTTAGGTTTATATATGTTGAAATTAGTGTGAGTTAAGAAAGTACGAATGTCAAATTGCATTTTTAATGGCTTTCAGTATAGTATAATGATTAAATAGACTGTAGATACTGTACAAAGAAACCTATCCTGTGGGTGACACGAGAGTGTGTCTGCACATCCAGCACCCGGACAATCAACGCATGCAATAATCCCATATAAGTACCACACACTGATCAAATGTAATCTTTGTCAAGTACACACAATATACATGATAGATGGGATACATCAATCTTACATGATACAGAAAATTGTTAGCAAACAAGAACTACTAGCCAGCATATTGACTGGACATATAGAAAACAACCATAAGTTAAATGGCATATTGTGTATTGACTTTTATTTTGTTATCATGGGCATATTTAGTAACCTTGTTTGTATAATGATTAATATTAGGGTTTAATTTACTATGTATATAACAATTATAATGTATAATAACTAACCTTTGATTCTGACCAAACTGTGACACAGAACCGTACATGAAAAACAAAGATACCCGTGAAGGTCCGGGTTAGAATGTATCTTCAGTAACCCATGCTTGTCGTAAGAGGCGACTAACGGGATCGGGTGGTCAGGCTCGCTGACTTGGTTGACACATGTCATCGGTTCCCAATTGCGCAGATCGATGTTCATGCTGTTGATGACTGGATTGTCTGGTCCAGACTCGATTATTTACAGACTGTCACAATATATATGGAATATTGCTGAGTGCTGCGTAAAACTACATTCACACACTATAATAATAATAATGAGTTATGCATATGGCGACGGTTCGTATTTACACTGTGATCTAGTGCCTTTAATGCACAAGTTGATCATGACTAACAGATGTGCCTTTTGCTGTTCTAAAGTTTATCAGAATTTTATTTTTGTGCTGTTTCTATGGAAACACGACTTATTGAAAAATGTGTTTGATGGTTATCTTGTGCAGAGCATATCACCGAAACTATATATGCGAGGTTCACTAAAGTTAATTAACAAGTTAATCATGGGAGTCAGTGGCATTCTTCACCAACGTTCATTTCATCGTGTACAACAACAGACAGTCATTCAATGGCATGCCAGGTTTCCAGAAAAAACACAATAAATAATATTTCCATAAATTATGAATGTAATCAGGAAATGGCAAAACTATTATCTAACTTGTATATAAAGTTTGTCCTGCTGGTCACAATATATACCTCGTGTGACCACCGTGGGTATCCAGAACTGCACGGCATCGCCTCGGCCTCCGACGAATAAGTCTCAGAATCTCGTGCTGCCCAATCGCAGCCCACTCTGCCTATAGTGCCTGTGCGAGTTGCTGAAGTGTCTGGGGCTGAGGGTTACGGCGTCGCATCCGTCTGTCCAGGGCATCCCACAGATGTTCGATCGGGTTTAAGTCCGGTGATCTTGAGGGCCAGGGGAGCACATTGATGTTGTGGTTCTGGAGGAAGTCTCTAGTGTGACGTGCTGTGTGGGGCCTGGCATTGTCCTGTTGAAACAACTCCCTCTGGCGATCAATGATTGGAAGGAGGTGTGGGCGTAGGACTTCGTCACAGTACCGTTGAGCTGTCAGGTTGCCCTGGATCATCACCAAATCACTTCTCCTACGGCAGGTGATCGCTCCCCACATCATAACACTTTCCCCGGCCGAATCTGTCCACCTGGGAAACGCAAGCGTCGGCGAAACGTTCACGTCGACGTCCTCAATCCGGGTATTTGTCGAGCGGTAATGGTCGCCGTAGCTGTTCGATGACGCAGGTGATGTACCCGGATGTAGCGATCCTGCGCTGCAGTGGTCGCTCGAGGTCGCCCACTACGAGAGGCATCTGCTACCGAATTCTGCCGGCGATATCTCTCCCAGAGCCGTGAAATGGTGCTTTGGTGAACATTCATGCATCGGGCAACTGCACGTTGAGACTGGCCAGCTTCAAGCAAACCAATGGCGATATGACGGTTGGCTTCACTTAGACGTAGCATTTTGCGTTCGTCAACAATATTCCAAATACCCATCATTGAGACTATCTGATTCCCAACTTTCACGTGCATTGCATGTGAATTGTGTATTCTGTGACACTACACGCCGAAATTGAAAATCATGCTGTTAAATACGGCTATTTTACGGATGGTGCGTTTTGTTGTGATGTTTCAAAACATAAAAACCATGACTCATAAACAGAGCAAAACCTTTTGTAAAATGAATCACCTTTTCATTCATTGCTACATGAAATTGCTATTTTCATGATGCGTTTCTTTTTTGGGAGAGTATACATTCAGAGAAATATTTATGACCCCAGACCCAAATTCTAATCCTACTCTCAAAACTGTGAAAATATTTGGAACTTGCTTGTTCCAAATAATATTCAAGTTTTACAAAAAGTATTAGTTCGTCACGAGGATGATCCGGGTTCATTTTGACGCATGTGTACTAGGTGTGAAGTGTATTTCTTCTGTCCACATACTTCATAATATACCTTGAATATCGCTGAGTGTGGCGTAAATCAACGCTCACTCATATACGATGGGAGAGGGATGTTTATGGAATCCTAGAAGGGACATTGTCGCTATGTCGCATTGTCGCGTTGTCAAAAACAAGTAATGTGAGGCAAAATAAAATAAAGGGCGACATCGCGACAACGCGACATTTCGCCCATTTGTCGCATTGTCGCGATGTCGCGTGTCGCGTTTTGAATAATATTTTTCTATTCCTCCAAAGGGCGACACGCGACATAGCGACAATTTTCAAGGTCAAAATATGTCGCGTTGTCGCGCGTCGCCCCTATCTAAGATGTGTAAAAAGAAGCATAAAAATTCACTAAGACGCGACATGCGACAATGCGACATATTATATGTCGCATTGTCGCGTGTCGCGTTTTCGCCCTTTTCGATTACCGGTGCGCATGCGTAGAAAGTCAAAGAGTCTACGCATGCGCAGGAAATGTTATACTCTATTTCACACTTCAGTGGTCTTTTGTTACCTCCAATGCTTTTTACAATGAAGTAGTACGCGTAATTATAATGGGGGCTGCTTTTCTTGAACTTAATTGAAATCTTTCATTGTTGCTTTGAAAATTATTGTATATATTGTAAATGTATTTGGCCAATCAAGTGTGTTTTAGCAGCAAGACAAATTATTAGCGCTACTATTCATTGTAATCACGGCACCTCTGTCATTCAAGGCGGGGCAATTTGCTGTGCAGAGTTCTAATCCCAGTACCATACACACTCATTACTTTGGACTTTTCACCCATATCAAGCTCACAGGTTGTGAAAAACTCAAATATTGTTAAAATTCAGGCCACATCGGCAGAAACATCAAGTGATGTCCACGAATGGGTCACTATGTTCCACAGTGTGGCTCCTCAGAGAGATTCTTGGTACAGTCCTGTCCGACGCTGATGAACTTGTTCAGCCAGCAGTGGATGGATACCAGGTAGAATGAGATGGTAATATCACTTAACCATCCAGCACCTCAAATACAGTTTTGGTCGACTTTGAACGTGATATTCTTCTTGGGAAAACGCCGTACAAATGGAATGTTATCATTATGATTTTAAAAGCGGTCAAATCGCTTGGCAGAGTTGCGTACCCTTGGAGTGCCAGAAATCAACCCTCGCTCGCTCGCTCCCTCCCTCTCCACTCCACTCATCTCTACTCTACTCCACACCACTTCGCTCCACTCCACTCACTCACTCACTCATTCCACTCCACTCCGCTCCGCTCACTCATTCCACTCCCGCTCCACTCACGCACTCACTCCACTCCACTCACTGACTCACTTCTCTCACTCACTCCATTCCGCTCCTCATTCCACTCCCCGCCCACTCACTCACTCATTCCACTCCACTCTCCTCTCACTCCACTCCGCTCACTCCTCACTTCTCTCACTCACTCCACTCCCCGCTCCACTCACGCACTCCATTCCACTCCACTCCACTCCACTCCGCTCCTCTCCACTCCGCTCACTGACTCACTTCTCTCACTCACTCATTCAGCTCCGCTCCACTCCAACCACTCCCCGCTCCACTCACTCACTCATTCCACTCCAAACCTCTCCACTCCGCTCACTGACTCACTTCTCTCACTCACTCATTCCGCTCCGCTCCACTCCAACCACTCACTCCCCTCCCCGCTCCACTCACTCACTCATTAACTCACTCCGCTCCACTCCGTTCACTCATTCCACTCCACTCAACTCCACTCACGCACTCATTCCGCTCCGCTCCACTCTACTCACGCACTCTTTCCACTCCACTCCACTCCACTCACGCACTCATTCCGCTCCGCTCCACTCCACTCCACTCCAATCCAATCCGCTCCACTCCGCTCCACTCCGCTCCACTCCACTCCACTCCAATCCAATCCAATCCAAACATCGAAAAGTAATCATGCTTGTGATAGTTTATAAAATCCGCCGTAACTAATAAAACGCAACACGCGACAATGTGACAACGCGACATTTTGATGAAATGTCGCGTTGTCGCATTGTCGCGTATCGCGCTTTGTTAAAATATTGAGTACAGTATGTATTATAACGTATTTATACAGTATGTAATAACGTAGACGCGATAATGCGACAACGCGACATTTTGATGAAATGTCGCGTTGTCGCATTGTCGCGCGTCGCGCTTTGTTAAAATATTGACTATAGTATGTATTATAACCATAGGGGTTCGAATCACTGTTTGGCCTCTCTTCGATAAACATCGACAGTTTCCGTGGATATTTTAATGACTCGGAAACAGAAAACGGCTCAGCCTGGTTCCCAGGGTCTGCTGCCCTAACGCTTCCACACTGAAAAAGCCATTTATTATCTAATTCTTTTCTTATGTATTATGAGGAAATAATTGATAAAGTTCAAACCATTGTTTTTTAACTGCGGGTGTGCTTGTAAAATTATCGGCTCTCAGTAACATAATACAGAAAAATATATTCCTTATCTTGAGTTACTTTGGTACATATAATTTGTAATAAAATTAAACAGATCCATCCATGTACACACTTTTTTTCGAAGAATGTTGTCTGAATCGGTTTGTAAGACAACATGAAAAGGTTTTACCAATATTATTCAGAAATGTTTATGATTAAAATAAACATTGGGAATCAAATGATCTGTACAGAAAACACACACAATTATACTGCTGAATACAATGAATTTGACCCACTATTTTACTAAATTGAATATATAATAATACACAGTATGATCAGTATGCTAATACACTACCATAAAAATACATACATTGCCTTAAAAGTACATATAAACTTAAGTACAAAAGAAACGCTACAAACAAAAAAAATTATAAAATATGAATTACTAAAAAAATATTTTAGTTTCCAGGTACAGGAACTATATCACCCGAACACATCTTAGGTGTTTACAAACAAAAATTGGAACAGAATCCTTGCTTTGTACACTTCCAAACAAAAACATGAAATGCACGTTTTTAGTCATTAAAATACAATTTTCGTTCGACTGGGGTATAAATTCGATGCAGAAGGCAAGCACAGCATCATTGTCTCAAAACGACACCAGAAGAATGCCGAGATTGACAGCGCAGCAGCGAGAAAGAGCATTGGGAATGTTGGAGATGGGCGCCACTCACGACCACGTCGCTCAAACCCTCGGCTGTCACCGCGTAACAGTGTCCAGACTCGTCCAACGATATCGACAGACTGGCCAGACTACTGATAGACCCAGAACTGGCCGACCCAGGGTTACAACACCACGCGAGGACCGGTACCTGCGCACATTGCACTTGCGCAACCGTTTCCTGACGGTGACGTCATCGGCGGCGTTGGCGTTAGGTCGTCGTGTCAGTCGACACACAGTGACCAGGCGGCTTAGAGCTTTTGGCATCAGGGCTTACAGACCGTTCCGGGGACAGCGGCTGACCCAGGCACATCGACAGAGACGACTGGAGTGGGTACGGCGAGTACGACGATGGCAGCGACGTCAATGGCAGCGAGTGCTCTTTAGCGACGAGAGCAGATTTCTCTTATTGCCGAAACGATGGCAGGGCACGGGTTTATCGTCGTACTGGAGAACGACAGGCCGCCTGTTGCGTTCAGGAGGTCGTTCCCTATGGAATGGGAAGTGTGATGGTGTGGGGAGGCATTTGTGGAGAACAAAAGACGCCACTGGTCATCGTCAATGGCAACCTGACGGCCAGACGGTATATCGATGACATTCTTCGCCCCACAGTACTGCCATTTATGCGCAATCGCCAACAGTGCATCCTGCTTCAGCATGACAATGCAAGACCCCATGTGGCAAGAATTACACAGAACTTCCTTCAAGCAAACAACGTTAATGTTCTTCCGTGGCCAGCATGCTCCCCTGACATGTCACCAATCGAGCACTTGTGGGACGCTCTTGATCGTCGTGTTCGGCGCCGTCAACATCCCCCAACAAACCGTCAAGAACTCGCTGACACCCTCCAAGAAGAATGGCGGAACATTCCACCTGCTGACGTCAGACGACTGACGTCATCAATGCGTAGAAGGGTCTATGCATGTCTTGAGGCGCGAGGAGGCCATACTCGCTACTAGAGTTCACCATAGTCATTGCTATAGACTTTTCTTTAGCAGAAGTTTATGTGTAAAAAAATGAAAATGAAATTGCTGAAGTGTCGTTAAAAGAATCCTCTGTAACATTGGTACCATATCGTTATTTATAATTCTTGACAATCATCAAAAAACTTTTTATGTCAGTCGTCTCGATAAACTTTATTGCATGTTTATAGTGTTTGTGGTTTCTTCACAGGGTAATTTTGAAAAGTTGGTAGCGTTTCTTTGTACTTGAGTTTATTTGAAGATTAACATTTAATACAGATGTACATTCCGCTATTTGAGCTTTTTACCACTGAAACTTGTCCTGAGTACTGTAGTTTTTATGGCTTGAAGCCAGTATCAGTGTATGCATTTGGTGTACATGTATACTCGCCCAAAAAAGAAACGCATATAGGAATTTCAACTGTATTTTTATGTTTATTTTGAAACATCTTGTAGGCTTTATGAGTAAATGAAATATAGCGAAATTGCACACTGGGAATGCAGACTTATCCGTCTTTGGCACCAACTCGAGGAAAGTCAATTTGAGAGTCACATGGAGACGTGTGGTGGCGCTGAAGTCAATACCTCGTGTGACCACCGTGGGCATCCAGAACTGCACGGCATCCCCTCGGCATCGAACGAATACGTCTCAGTATCTCGTGTTGCCCAATCGCAGCCCACTCTGCCTGCAGTGCCTGTGCGAGTTGCTGAAGTGTCTGGGGCTGAAGGTTACGGCGTCGCGAGCGTCGGTCCTGGGATGTTCGATCGGGTTCAAGTCCGGGGATCTTGTCGGCCGAATCTGTCCACCTGGGGAACGCAAGCGTCGGCGAAACGTTCACCAAACCAATGGCGATAGACGGATGGCTTCACTTAGACGTGGCATTTTGCGTTCGTCAACAATATTCCAAATACAGTGAATAATCGGCAGGCAACGATCAACCTTTTATACCCATCATTGAGACTATCTGATCCCCAACTTTCACGTGCATTGCATGTGAATTGTGTATTCTGTGACACTACACGCCGAAATCATGCTGTTAAATACGGCTATTTTACGGATGGTGCGTTTTGTTGTGATGTTTCAAAACATAAACACCATAGAACTCATAAGCAGAGCAAAACCTTTTGTAAAATGAATAACGTTTTCATTCATTGCTACATGAAATTGCTATTTTCACGATGCGTTTCTTTTTTGGGAGAGTATATCTTGATTATTTTGAGCATGATAACACTGGTGATATTAGAATAGAACTGATACATGTTAATAATCATAAAATTTGATATCAGCAATTATTCAGCAGTTAACAAGTTTGATTAAATGCTACAATGGAGTCTTTTTGCGTTACTTTATTATACTTCAGGGCTGTGCATACAAACATATTTCAACACATAATCAGTGATTTTACATTGAATTTTGGAGAATGACAGTGCTCTGAATTTGTTAGCCAGTTCACTATTGATATTTGTTTTAAATTGAAATTGTATGGTTTGTATCTGGAAATCTGGGTATTGTGTTAACACCTATCCTTATTTGGACTAAAGCACTAACTACTCTTGGTGTAGAGATTGAAAAGGTTATTATGACATTGTACAGATATTAAAAGAAAGTTGGAAATATACCATGTCCAGATTTATTTAAGATATTTAGGGCTCCTTGCCTCTAGGCAGGAGACCTATTGTAATCGTTAATGTTTTTATTATTATTATTATTCATTATTCCGCCGTATTTTGTACCAGACCTACAAAGAGCACCAGTGGTCAGAATCGCTTGAGAAAAGTCACCTAGATGCCCATCGAGGTGTAGATATTCCCCATTAAAATCTCAATGCTCTAGGCCCAATAGCTAGGGGCAGATAATTCAAAATTATTTTAAAAATTAAATTTCAAAAGCAAGTATGTGCAAAACTACTGATCTAATAAGTGCCAAAGTTCTTGAGCAGATGCGCAATCAAAATGCCTACAATTTGCTTAGACGGGTCAAGTTGCTAAAATGTATCGTTTTGCAGTTATATTTGTTTAACTGATGTCCAGTACGATTGTGCAAATTCTGCACAAAAAGTGCCAGGTTGCCGTTCCACTAACCGATCTTACCTAAGATCAATCTTAGCAAGTTACGCCAATTTTACAATCGTCTTAGCTAAAAGTTACACCCGTTCCACTAATCGATCTTAGGCCGATCGTAGCCGGTCCCGATCTTGCGATCCGATCCAAGCTTAGATCGAGACTTTTCGTGCGAGAGATAGAGGAATGCGAGGCACGAGTTATCTCCCTTTACATAGTCTAGCAAATGATAGAAAGTAGTCTACGAAGTGAGTTTAGATTTACGCCGCACTCAGCAATAGTCCAGCTATATGGCGGTCTGTAAATAATCTAGCTAAGATGCATAGCGTTCACTAACATGAGCGTTCATGTTAGTGAACGCTATGTATCTTAGCTATAAATAATCAAGTCTGGACCAGACAATCCAATGATCAACAGCATGAGCATCGATCTGCGCAAATGGGAACCGAAGACATGTGTCAACCAAGTCAGCGAGCCTGACCACCCGATCCCGTTAGTGGCCTCTTACGACAGGCATGGGTTATTGAAGTTCAATATTCTAACCCGAGCCTTCATGGGTATTTTTCCAACCAAGTGTAAACGTGGAGAAAAAACCTAGAGCAAAATATTAGGGTTGTGAGCACCTTGGTTTCAGGTGCAAGTGCGTGTGAACGCTGGGTATCAAGCATAATATAATAATAATAAATGCATATTTATAGTGCGCCTATTCCACATCCTTGGGCATGCTCAAAGCGCTATGTACAGATAATTTACTCGAGAATATTTACAGCCGAGATTATAAGTAATATACAGAGAACAGGTTTTAAGTCTGGACTTTAAAAATGTCAATTGTGTCAGAGCTTTTAATATGTGCCTTAACCTTGTCAATCAGAATAAACAAGGCGTGTTGTACAAATGTGTTATACCGACACGCTCGGTTGTGTTCCCATGACGACAGTGGTCAGACTGGCCTGACATTTGTAAGGCTTCAGTGCAGTGTTTGTTTACATCACAGAAATATACAAATTCGTTTCATGGGGGACTTTAGGGGACGCTCACGTTGAAATGCTCGCTCTTATTTTGCACACAGAATAGGAAAGCCACCATTTTGGTTTCTGTACGATTGATTTTAGCTATCCTAAGTTGGTCATGAGCAACTTAGACTTTGAATCTTAACTTTACGATTGACTTGGGTAAGATTGGTTAGTGGAACGGTATGCCGATCGTAACGTCACGCTAAGCTTGGGATTTTAGGGGTTTACGATTGGCGTAGGGCTAAGATCGGTTAGTGGAACGGCACCCAGAACTCTAATGGTTTTGACCGTAGACTAAAGAACAACTGAGATACCGACTTTTAAAGAGGGAACTATTTCTTCTTAAGAACTTCTTAAAAGGAACATGACCCCGCGCTCCCGTGTCAAAAACGTGTTCTGGTTGCGTTTCGGGCGATTTCTAGCCCTCAAATACAATTCAAACACCCGTAAATCTGAAACCAAACGTCCGATTTTGACCAAAATGTACCTGTACAAGTGGGCTATTAGTGTGGATTATAACTAACGATTGCAGTAATGTATCTTCAAAGACAACAGAGGGACAAGTGAAATTATATTTTCCACATTTTAGTTGCTATCTTCATCGGTTCTCTAGAGAACACAATGAAAGTTAGCCGTATGTATCTCAAACGTTAGCTGATCAGTTTCTGTTCTTCGGTGCATGTGAAAAGTATCACCGTTTGGTACATATCTTCTTCATGATTTTTTGTTAGAGGTAATTAAGATAGATGTTTGAACAAGGGGTTCTTCTGTTTTGAGATTCATGATACCCAAGTGATATTTTCTAATCAAAGAAAAAAGGTTTGGTGATGAATTTATCGAAACTTAAAGACCTTCCAGTGCTTCCAGTCGAAGAGCATTCGACTAGCAGTGATATGATTCATATTAACTAAAACTATTACTACTTTCATCAGTTATGTGACAGACACAATAGGCTAGATAGAACTAAAGCCAAGGAGCCTACTGAGTCAAAAAAGAAACTTCACATTCTTTCTTCAGGGCACTATAAAAGAACAAAAGATGGTAAGATGGTTAAATTGTTTTTATTTCATTGCTGAGATCTGTGTGATGTACTCGATACACTGACAGTGCCATAATCAGTTCCATTAGGCTACACCGCCGTTCCAAAACATGGGTATACAGAATGTCAAGTCACAAGAATAAAAATGCGAAATTTCTCAGTTCAATATCGTGTATGGCCGCCCCGCGCATTCACCACTGCCAAACACCGTCTCCTCATCAACTGCCTGATGCTTGTGAACACGTGGTTGGGGATTCTGCGCCATTGCTCTTGCAAGGCAGCGCCAAGTTCCTGCAAATTCTGAGGTTGGTTCCTAAGACCACAAGCCTTCTCCCAAGTGCATGCCAAACGTGCTCTATTGGATTAAGGTCAGAGGACGTCGATGGCCAGTCCATGACGTTGATTCCAGCGTTTTGAAGGAAATTTCGTGTCAACATCGCGGTATGCGGCCGAGCATTGTCATGCTGGAACTGTAGACCTGGGCCATGAGCCGCCATGAAAGGAACGAGTTCAGGGGTGAGCACCTGGTCGCGGTAAGCAGCAGCTGTGAGGTTTCCACGGATGACCAGAAGTCGGGAACGGTTGTTCCCACAGAAAGCACCCCACACCATGCAACTTCCGCCCCCGAATCTGTCGACTTCCTGTATACCGTTCACGACGTCGTCTCCAGACTCTATGCCTGCCGTCCGCGAATCTGAGGGTAAACCTGGATTCATCGCTAAAGACAACTCGATTCCAGTCTCTCTGGGTCCATCGGAGGTGACGTTGGGCCCACAGCAGACGTTGACGTTGATGAAACGGCGTCAATATTGGCCCACGATATGGACGTCGAGAATGGAGATTGGCAGCCCGCAACCGATTTCGAATGGTCTGTGAGGACAGTCGACTTCTAAACATCTCAGCCCTGGTTCGTGTAGCCGGCAGAAATCTGTCACGTAGGTGACGTAGGACGATTTTGACGGTCTTCTGCTCGTGACGTCACACGTGGACGACCCGACCTTGGGCGATCAGAAGTGGTGCCAGGTTGTTGTAGACGACCTCGCAAGTCATACACAGTACGACGGCTGCATCCCAATGCTCACGCGACGTCAATGACTGATCTTCCCGCTTGCAACATGCCGACGGCACGTTCACGTTGCACATTTGACAATCGTGGCATTTCAAGTACCGTTAGAACTGTGGTTTAAAAGTGTTTTTTTTTTCAATTCTTGAGGCAAAGGCAAACACGTGCATATGAAGAAAACTTCGATGCGAAGATCACGTGATCGACTGCACGTGCAAAACCTGATTTGGCACTAACGTCATTTGCACGACGAATGGATGGGTTTGAGTGCGTTTTGCTAACGTTTTCTAGAGTCGAAGATAGGGATCCCATTTCGGATACATAGATGTATCATCAGAGAAAAATTATTCATTATTTTTCAAATTACATTTTGTGAAGTTTCTTTTTTGACTCAGTATATATTTCATGCTATGATTGTTCCTATGGTGTGTTATGGTGCAGAGGTATATGGTACCTCATTCTTATCGAACTATTGAAGATGTTCAGTATAAAATGGTATGGTTTTGGTTTGGGAGAATGTGGCACAGACCCTCTCCAACTTGTCAACACCACAAGGGCTATTAAGTATTGGTGCAGGCTACTGCATTTGGATGAATGCAGACTGCCAAGGCTACCTAATGGATGACTCTGGCTGTACCACATGGGCTACTCATATTAAAGATATTCTGTTTAGACCTGGATTTGAATATGTGTGGTTAACACAAGATGTGGGAAAAGTCAAGATATATATTCTCCTTTTAAAACCATGATTATTTAACAACCTACAACTATCATGGTGTTGTTCTATCAACAGTTTATCTGATTCCTTCTATTTATATTCCATAATGTGTCGGTTTCCGATTACATAAAAACAACTGTAGCTGTATCTGGAGTGGGATAGGTAATGGGGTACATTCAGTTTTATTTTTATCATAGTCATGTGATTTTACATATCCAGAAAATAACAGGCATAACGCAGATGTTGTAATGCCATGGTCACTGAAGATCATTATGTCTATTCCATCACCATGATCAACCTCATGCAAAATGGAAGAATAGAAATGGATGTTATTTTGAAATGATATATGCAAAATGAGTAAAAATAATAAATATATTCTTCTTCACATACATTGTCAAAAACAAATGGTTGAATTAATCAATTATGTGTTAGACATGTATAAGATCTATTTATTATTGATTACATAATGTGGTAAACAACAATTTTTTTCTAGTTACTATTACTGGGTGTTCAGTTTATTTCGAGCATACAACAGGAGAAAATGGGACCAAATCATCGAATTATACGTCATCAACTATGTTAAAATAAAGATGGGGCGGTGGGATAGCCTAGTGGTTAAAGCGTTGGCTCGTCACGCCGAAAACCCGGGTTCGAATCCCCACATGGGTACAATGTGTGAAGCCCATTTCTGGTGTCCCCCGCCGTGATGTTGCTGGAATATTGCTAAAAGCGGCGTAAAACCAAACTCAGTCAGTCAGTCAGTAAAATAAAGATGCTAACTATATTCAATCAATGTGGTCGTTCAGAACCATGTTTTATGTGTACGATTTTGACACAATAGCGAGATGGCAGGAAATATCAACGCACATGTCGGTGTTGAAAATGGGGTCTTTGTTATTGTAACGATTTCGTGTCTCGAACCTGCATAAATAACGTTTTCGTACACGGAAAGATTTACGGAAACTGTCGATGTTTACCGAAGAGAGGCCAGACATTTGTTCAAAGCAGAGGGTAGTGCTAATGCGAGGGTCAGTGTTCAAAATCAAAAGCGGGTAGACAAATTGAATAAAATGAGCAGAAAGGTAAAGAATACAAGCTCAAAACAATGTTTTGTGAAAACGTAAGTTTTGATTGAACCGCACGTTAAAATAGTCGGGCTGTCCGGTTTTCGATAAGGTTTTGAGCATCGCCAGTGTCACCCTTTGAGTATTGTATGTAATGAGTGTAGCGGTAGAATTTTCTTAAAATTCATTTCTTCACCGATCTCGTTCAAATTTGAAATACTGGTTAATCATAACATAAAACAACAATATACGATTGCAAAAGTCTAGACTTTTATTTGTATTGTCAAACAGTGATTCGAACTCCTGTGGTTATATAATGCATACTATAATCAAAATTTTAACAAAGCGCGACGACGCGACAATGCGACAACGCGACATTTCATCAAAATGTCGCGTTGTCGCATTGTCGCGTGTCGCGTTTTAGTCAAATACGTTATAATACATACTATACTCAATATTTTAACAAAACGCGACAAGCGACGCGCGACAACGCGACATTTCATCAAAATGTCGCGTTGTCGCATTGTCACGTGTCGCGTTTTAGTCAATACGTTATAATACATACTGTACTCAATATTTTAACAAAGCGCGACACGCGACGCGCGACAACGCGACATTTCATCAAAATGTCGCGTTGTCGCATTATCGCGTGTCGCGTTTATCATTAATACCGCGGAATTTCAAAACTATTACAAGGATGATTATGTTTAGATGTTTTAAAGGGCTATAAGATACACAGGGATCGAACTCAGAGTAATAATAAATGTGGCCGTGAAGTCTGTGGGTTAAGAGTTCTTGGTTAATGGAATGGATGTGTTGAAACTGGCCATTTGCTGAAAATTATTATGATTGAGTAGGTGTATGTTTGAAACGATACAGAGTACATGTGTATCGCTTGGTATATTATTATTATTATAAATAATATAGGATTCAAACAGAATTGAAAAACAGACAAAACACATTATTGTATTGAAATATCTTGCTAATTTACCAGGTTCCTAAACCTTGAGTGAGTGAGGTGAGTGAGGGTGACAGTGGAGTGGAGCGGAGGGAGAGGAGTGTAGAGGGAGGAGCGGAGCGGAGAGAGAGGGAGGAGGGGAGGAGGAGAGGGAGAGGTGAGGGAGGGAGGGAGGAGGGAGGAGAGGAGAGGAGGAGGAGCGGAGGGAGGAGGAGGGGGAGAGAGGGAGAGGGCGGAGCGAGGAGAGGCGGAGGGGAGGAGGTGGAGAGGAGGGAGGAGAGGAGGAGGAGCGGAGAGGAGGAGGGCGAGGGAGGGAGGAGGGAGAGGGGGAGGGAGGAGAGAGGGGGGGGAGGGAGGAGGAGGAGGGAGGAGGGAGAGGAGGAGGGCGGAGAGGAGGAGGAGGAGGAGAGGGAGGAGAGGGCGGGGGTGGAGGGAGAGGAGGAGGGAGGGGCGGAGGAGGAGGGAGGAGAGGAGGGAGAGGAGGAGGGAGCGGAGCGGAGGAGAGGTGAGGAGAGGGAGGAGGAGGGAGGGAGGGGAGGAGGGAGGAGGAGGGAGGAGGAGAGAGGAGAGGAGAGGAGAGGAGTGGAGGGAGAGGGAGGAGGGAGGAGGAGAGGGAGAGAGGGAGGAGGGAGCGGAGAGGAGAGGAGAGGGAGAGGAGGGAGGAGGGAGGGAGGGAGAGGGAGGAGAGGAGAGAGGAGAGGAGAGGAGAGGAGAGGAGGGAGAGAGAGAGGTGGAGCGGAGAGGAGAGGGAGGGGAGAGAGAGGAGAGGAGAGGAGAGGAGGAGAGAGAGTGAGGGTGGAGAGGAGAGGAGAGGAGAGGAGGGAGGGAGGGAGGAGAGGAGAGGAGCGGAGCGGAGAGGAGGGAGTGGAGAAGAGCGGAGTGGGGCGGAGCGGAGCGCAGTGGAGTGGAGCGGAGCGGAGTGAGAGAGGGAGGGTTGGTTTCTGCCACTCCAAGGGTACGCAACTCTGCTAAGCGATTTCATCGTTTCTAATATCATAATGATAACAGTCCATTTGTATGGCGTTTTCCCAAGAAGAATATCACGTTCAAAGCCGACCTAAACTGTCTTTGAGGTGCTGGATGATTAAGTGATATTACCATCTCATTCTACCTGGTATCCATCCACTGCTGGTTGAACAGAGGCAGATGTCGGACAAATTCATCAGCGTCGGACAGGACTGTACCAAGAAACTCTGTCAGGAGCCACACTGTCGAACATAGTGACCCATTGGGGGACTTCACCTGATGTTTATGCCGATGTGGCCTGAATTTTAACAATATTTGAGTTTTTTCACAACCTGTGAGCTTGATATAGGTGAAATGTTCAAAGTGATGAATGTGTATGGTGCTGGGATTCGAACCTATGATCATAGTTATCTAGTGTGACTAAGAGACACAGCCCTGCATAGCAAATTGCCTCGCCTTGAATGACAGGGCCACCGTGTGCCGTCATTACAATGAATAGTACCGCTAATGATTTGTCTTGCTGCTAAAAAACACTTGATTGGTTAAACACAGTTACAATATATAATATAATAAAGCAACAATGAAAGATTTCCATTATGTTCAAGAAAAGCAGCCCCCATTGCCATTACGAGCACAACTTCATTGTAAAAACCATTGGAGGTAACAAAAGACCAGTGAAGTCTGAAATGAGAGTATAACATTGTCTGCGCATGCGTAGAATAATTGACTTTCTACATGCGCACCGGTAATCGAAAGGGCGAAAACGCGACGCGCGACAGCGCGACATGTAATATGTCGCATTGTCGCGTGTCGCGTTTTAATCATATGTTATAATACATACTATACTCAATATTTTAACAAAGCGCGACACGCGACAATGCGACAACGCGACATTTCATCAAAATGTCGCGTTGTCGCATCGTCGTCGCGTTAATAAATTTTTAGGCTGTTTTGACACATCTTACATAGGGCGACGCGCGTCGCCGCTGGAGGAATGAAAAATATATTATTCAAAACGCGACACGCGACATCGCGAAATGTCGCGTGTCGCGTTTTGTTTTATTTTGCTGTATTTGAGAGGGCGACAATGCGACAATGCGACAACGCGACAATGTCCCTTCCAGGATTCCATAGGTAAATCCTGTGTGCACTGCTTGTTTCGAGGAATTAAAAAGCACAGTGGTAAAAAATATAAGTTGTTCACTAGTCACGAGGGGGGCATGGGTTGATGTACCCTCGATGTTTGTTTATGTTCCCTGAGGCCGAAGGGCGAGAGTAACATAAACAAACATCGAGGGTGGTTATCTCCCAATTGACAGACACCCATTTGACAGACAGCCAGTTGACAGACACTGAATTAGAAGGTTAATTAGGGCAACACCTACGGGTATAATGGAACAGTCCACTGTTCAGTGAGTAGGGTGAGCCTGAAACAGGTTCCTTACTGAGAAGTTGATTGTGTGTAAATAAAACTTTGTTGTGATTAAATGATAATCGCTCTTCTCTTCTCAAAATTATTTTTACTATCAATTATTATCGAATATAAAATCAGGTTTGTCACTGAGAGGTTTGATTGTGTTTATTATTTTAAACATTTTATGCATTCAAGCAAAGGTTTGGGCACAACTTATCCAACTAAGAAAAGCCCTCTCCCAATAATAGGATATGTACAACAGAAGTTAACTGAGGCACCTTTTGTTTGAGAGATATAGATAAATGACAGAGAGATATGTACATATTTGAGAACATTCAGCTTTTCAGTTAATGGGAGACCTGCATTGCCATGAAAGATAAGATTAAGACCAGTCAATGTTCTAATTTTAACAATACTTTCTAAAGATTTTAACAGTTTACTTTGATTAGTAAACAATTGACATTCAAGGAAGTAATGATGCGTCACTTTTTATATTTATTCTAAATAAATCATAATTAACTGACTACTCGTCATATATATCTTAATCTTGTGTGCAAACATTTAACTTCTTTATTACGTATGAATAATATTTAGGTGCACACTTTTCTTTCACATGATATAAGATTTAAATGATGCAACAGAGTTGCAGTTCCTTATAGCTATGGGATTATTATTCCATATTTTAACTGCTGATCGAATAAAAGATGATGTTGAGTACCTCTGTCTTGTACATGGTTGGCTAAAATTATTGGAGTTTCTTAATTCATAACTTATCTGGTTGCCTATTACAGGTGGGAGTAAGTCCTGAAGAAAAACTGGTGTTGATCTGTTCAGTCGGAACTTTAATTTCTGAAATGCTCCAATCATTTTAGATGTCATTTTGACAATGTTTTCGAGAAGGTTAAAGCGGAATGTTTATGAAAATCAAGTTGGTTTTATTTTGTTTTGTTTCTTGCAGGAGCATTCAAATGTATTTTCGGCCATCTTTCAAAGTAAATAATACAGCTTCAGATATCTTCTTGCGTTCTTATTTGGACTATTCCATTATAATGTGTAGGTAACGGGTAGTAGCTAATCTGTTCATTGAACCGTAAATGTTATTGTTTTAAGGTGTCTGCGAACTGCCTGTCTGCGTACTGGGAGGACACCTCGAGGGTACATCAACCCATGGGCCCGAGGGACCAGTGAACAACTATTTATCTTACCGAACACCTTAATGTTAATTTTGAATTGTTTGAAGCAGATTTTGCAGACAACAAAAACAGATTTAGAGTCATCTCCCTTCCATCGATTTGCATTCGCAAAACATCGGTAATTTCCGTACATCGTATCTGATTCAGTGTTATTCGAGATAAAGAATTACTACCGCGAAGTACCAAATGAGTTGCCATTTACAGCGGGGTACATTAAAATGTTACTCGCTTGTAAGCTTGTCCACATTTGTTTCAATACCAAAACAATAAAGATAACAAACAATGTCATCTCAAATGATTTATTTGTGATACATATGATACTTATGAGACATGAAGTGCGGTTTTCGGGCTGTCCGTATGGTATAGGTGGGAGCATCTAATGGCGGCATACGTTCACTTGGCATGTCATAGGTTCGCTCAAAGAATGCAGGACCTCCATCCCTTTTTGAAGTTCGCCTTGATTGTCCATCGCGGCGTTTAACGTGCCGATTCACAATTGAGTGAGTTTAGTTTTACGCCGCACTCAGCAATGTTCCAACTATACGGGGGCGCAGATCCACAAGCTCAGATCGCCAAGTTTACGGTCTCTAAGGTAGATCTCGCATTCATCTTCCCCTTCGGAAAAGTCCTCCCCGGTAGATATATACAAATGTATTCTGTTGATTAGTTTCTGTAATTTAGAGTGAGTGAGTTTTACGCCACACTCAGCAATATTCCAGCTATATGGCGGCGGTCTGTAAATAATCGAGTGTGGACCAGACAATCTAGTGATCAACAGCATGAGCATCGATCTACGCAATTGGGATACGATGACATGTGCCAGCCAAGTCAGCGAGCCTGACCATCCGATCCCGTTAGTCGCCCCTTACGAGAAGCATGGGTTACATAAGGCCAATATTCTAACCCGGACCTTCACGGGTTCTGTAATTTAAACACCACGTCAGTTGTCATCTATTCTTTCAACACACGGAAAGCGATTCACCTGCGGTTTCTGAAAGGAAACCAAGATATTATATAATACAGCTACGAGAGGTTACCATTTTATGCTGGCTACGAATGTATTTTTTTTGCGGGACAAAGAATCTGTAATGTCAGTATTTGTCATTTCAGGTAAACCACTACCGACAAATATACTTCACTAAATCTATCTTATTCTAATTTGCCAAAGGTGTTGGCGGTAGGGGTAGCCAAACCTGGGTATCAAATGAAAAGTAATGTAGAGGCACAAACATATCCAAACATTTAAAACAGTTATGTGACGTAACAAACGAGTGAGCAAGTTAATATTTAGCGTCATGTCGGCAATATTTCAGCCATATCGTGACAAAAGTAATTGCATTTAAATCAATATTAAACTCAGTAAATTGAGAACGTAAAAACCTGTCATCGAAGGACAGTAAAATACTAGAGTATCACAGCCCTTAATTGAAAACTAGTACGCTATCATAAAAAAAAATCACAATAGACAACAGTAAAAATTATAAACGGGCTATAGATCACAGCAACTGAAGGTTGATCACCATACTAGGGACCATGGGCCGGGGACTTACAGTGCTGCCTTCATCGACCCAAGTCAAAATTAAAATGACAAAAATACTTCATTTAATAATCTGGTAATTTTTTTTTTTTTCTGGATTTGAATGCTTCGGGACTTACGTACCCTCTCAGGAGGACAAAACGCAACCGTGTTAAACTTAACTTATAAACGGGCTATAGATCACAGCAACTGAAGGTTGATCACCATACTAGGGACCATGGGCCGGGGACTTACAGTGCTGCCTTCATCGACCCAAGTCAAAATTAAAATGACAAAAATACTTCATTTAATAATCTGGTAATTTTTTTTTTTTTCTGGATTTGAATGCTTCGGGACTTACGTACCCTCTCAGGAGGACAAAACGCAACCGTGTTAAACTTAAATCGACAATAGTTCCGTGTCTGTTTTAAATAACCACTAATATTGACCTATTTTGTTCACCTTGATGGGTCTTTATTGAGGTACAATCAGAATCAGTAGTTCAATTAAAAAACTTATCATGTCAGTTTTGTTACAGGGATTCAAACAAACACAAACACTGCATTCTATTATGCTACAATGCAAATGTTGTCAATACAAATAATTCTTCTGTATGTATATATTGCAACTTACGTTTGTTTACCTCTGCTGTCTTTTTGGCTTCTTCTTGCAGTCCTTCTAAACTCACTTCTCCTTCTTAAAAATCACGGCTGCCTCTGCAAATATGTTTTTGTATTTTTAATTGTATACATGGCTTATCTTAAGGAAGTAAACGTCATTTATATTTTAAGCGTTGTAGGTTATCACTTTATTGCATATTTGAACAAGCATGTTACGCATCATTAACAGGTGTTTCATCAATAAATCAGTTTTGAAAAGTACATCTTCATTGTTTACATCAGTTGAGTTTGCAGCAATACTATTATCAATACTATAATCGATACTATTATCAATACTATAATCGATACTAATATCATTAGTATTATCAATTACAGATTAAAGATGAAAATGCAGCAGAGAGGGTTCGGGTGATCCTGGCACAGTAAGGCTGGTAAGGCTCATCATCAGCTCAAGGCCCTTGCCCCCTCTACACGCAGCCCAGACAGCGAATGGGACTTCTCCCAGGAAACGCTGCCTCGTCGATCCCATTTAGAACCTTCCGGAGAATATGAAGGCTCCCAAACACCCAGAGTGTCAGAAGGGCTGTGCTTCCCTGTGGAGAACCCGGGCTCTCTCCTGATCTACGACAAGAGAACTGGAGGTACCAAACCAAGTGCACCGGGAACAAGGGGCAGTCTGACGACAGTGTACTTGGGATGCAAACGAGACATTTCAAAGGCGAGGTCCGCATATTTATCATGCTTTTCCTGAATCTTGTCAATCCCACTACTGTCAAAAAGGGACAGAAAATTCAGTGATATAAATAAATTCATTAGCTTTATCAAAAAGATCAGGTTTGTTGGGTGGAAATCTTCTGAGGCTGTATATGGGCATATTCCAAACAGTTTTAAGGCTGCCATTTCCATGACGCCCTGGACATGTTCAGGGTCGTACCATGGATGGACCTCGGAGTCAAAGCCACAGGCATGTCGAAGACGATAGTAGAAGCAACGAGCCATGCCATCATGTCCTTTAAGATATGCTGTTTGTGCCAAGGAAGGGCATCCACTGACAAGGTGTTGGACAGTCTCCATGAATTCATTGCAAGTCGACATTTCATATTGATATTTTCTTTAAGAATCACATTTAGGCGATTGCGAGTGGGAAGTGACTGGTCCTGAGCAGCAAAAAAGGAAGCCCTCAGTTTCACATTTCAGACCAGCCGACTTCATCCAGGCGAAGGAGTCGGTTGGATTGCTATTCCGTTCCACACACTGCATGTACACATGATGCAATGCTTTCTCAGAAAGCCTCTCCACAGATGACCAACTCTGGGCAGACTTGGTGAAGGACTTCACGTGGTTTACTCCCATCGCTGTATCGTCCAGCAGTACATTGCCATCAACAATATAAACTTCAAATCTCAGATTCTGTCCAACAACCTTGGCGTGCTTAAAATAGCTGTGGAATTCCTTGCTTTCATCATGAGTCTTCACCAGAGGATCTATCATGAAGAGCCTCGACTTTGCTAAGGATCACAATAATTCTCAAGTTTACTTAAACGTAGATTTATATTTTGAAATTGTATCCATTTGAAACTGGATAAATGATAATATGGTAACCCCTCTTTAGCTAAACAGTCATTTTAATCTAACCTTATTCACTTGATACACGAGTAACCATAAAGATGGTTTTCAAGGCACCAATCAACCATTCTGCAAATCATGGAACGAGTCATTGACAAGTACACAACACCTATCAATATCAGGTATGGGTTCCACAAGATGAAATGACTAACTGAAACCTAGGATCCATGCTTACAATAAGCTTAGATATTTAACAAAATTTGACCCCACATCATGTTTTTTGTTGTTGGATCCATGATTTGATCCTTAGCAATGTGTGAATAGTATATATAATCGATTAAGAGAGGACCGAGGGTGGTGGGCTCTGTTATCAGACATGATCCTTCTGGTCAGGCGGTCAAGACTCTGGATGTCTTGTTTACTCCTACAACTGATCCAAAGGAATAGGACAGGACTGGCACAGCAAAAGTATTGGTAGCTTTGACCTTGTTTCAAGTATTTAGCTCTGAGCTCCAAATTTTGTTTAAGCGAGTTTTATACTCGGCCCGAAGTTTGTCTTGAATCATGGCATTCTGGAGCTTGTCTCGGACTTGCATTCCATGATAGTTGTAGGCCTGATCTTCCACCAGATGCTCAATAACTCCTCCCCCTTGTAACTTGACCGATCCATCATTTGTCGAGTCTGAATGTCATGCCAATATCATTAGAAATGGAGAACCCGCTCTTTCAAATTGGTATCTCCTTTCGCAAGGAGCCCAATGTCATCCATGTAAAAGGAGATGAGTAAGCGGTGTTGGGGATCTGTGCTGAGGAGGTCCGGGATGGTAACCCTCATTTTTTTTATTAAATCCTTTTAGTCATTTCAATTCAGTAGGTGTACAATCAGATAGGGTGTGTACAAATAAACATAATATGTATGAATAACAATTTTATATAATTTATATAAAGCAGCAATACATTGTTTGAAATCAAAGTTAGAAATCATCGTTGGATACTGTACTGAAGGGTGTGTAAAATAAGCAAGTATGACCATCAAAACTGTTATAAGTTGTATACGATGAGTATTGATAAAAGACAAGATTTAAGACATGAGACAACTACATTAAGACTGCAATACAGTGATCAAATATTTCCATTTTCCATGGAATGAAGGCACAGTGTTATTCTTCTTTGCAATGATTTCTTGAACCTTGAAAACATCCTTGTTTCTAAAACCTTTTATTGATAACATATTTTGTTTGATGCTTGTAATATGGATATATATTATTGGCTCATAAGATTATATGTGAAGTCAATAGACCATAAGAGCTATTGCAAAAGAGAATATCAAAATCTGTGATCACAATATCAAAAGTGATATACTGCTTAAAACAATGTTCAACTTGTCTCCAGAATTCATGCTCAAATTTACATTCTTTAAACACGTGGTGGAGATTTTCTGGTTCAGACTGACAAATACAGCAAATAATTTTATTTATAAGTTTCATTTGCAATAGCTCTTCTCCTTGCTAAATTGCTACATTCATGAATCTGTACTGAAAATCTAACAGTTTTACATCCTTGGTACAATTTCTGTATTTTGTAAAAACAGTATTCCATGAAATATTTCTGTCAAGTTCTTTCTGCCATTTATGACACACCTTGTGGAGAGTGTAACAAGCAATCATTTTGTCATAGTAATTCCTACCACCTTCCTTTTTAGAAAATAAGTTTTGAAGACTTGAGTTTAGTTTGAGGTTTTGAGTGTTAATTGCATGAGAAGAAAGAGTGGTTTTTCAGGTTTTTGCAAAAGTCAAAATAAGTGTATTGTACTCTAAAACAGTTCCTTTAATGCGATAAAGGTTTTTTAATTCATTGAAAGAAAAAAACAACAACAACAACCCAAAACACATTTTCTCCCCAAATGTCTCATATTGAGTCAATACCTCCATCAAACCAACTTTCAATATAAAGATTACTATTTCTACACTGGTGATTCATCCACCTCCTTTTTATTGAGCAGAAAGCTCAAAGGATTTAAAGACAGACAAAAAAGCAAAGGACTAAAGGAATCCCCCTGGAATATTCCCCTTCTGATTGGAATAGATTCCGAAGTCCGCACCTGCCCTTGCGAGTACATTTCAAGTTGAGTCGACCAGCAACTCATTAAACACTTGAGTAAATCAAGTAGTCGCTTCGGGAGTTCAATACAATGAAGAGACTTCAGAATCCATTCATTGGGGACAGGGTCGTATGCTTTTTTGTAGTCAATCCAGCACATGGAGAGGCTGCGGTGATATGTAGTGGTCTCTTCCAAAAACATTTTATCAATATTCCCTGGATTTTCTAGTCAAGTTATTATCAATACTATTAACAATACTATTATCAACGCATATTTTTTGTCAGGCCGTAAACACACTTTTATTGTTTTCTAATTATAGCTTTATGCGACTTAATTTTAAAGCATTTGTAAGTACTGAAGTACATAATGTTAGGTAAAGTCCCATTTCGTTGGTTCATCAGACTCGGTTCCCCCACAGCATAATGGACATGAACAAAGCAGTTATTTGGAAAATTTTAAAAAGAGATATATCTTTATCTATCAGTATTGATTAAACGTTGATAAAACTGTTTTACTTTAGTTGTAGCATGGTATGACAATTTACGCTGTGCATTGTGACACATGTTAAAAACACTACCAAAACGCGACGTAACTGAAAACAAAATAACGAGATTATCTTACTGATGGCGGAACCTGCCTTCCTCGGTTAAGCCTGCTAGTCTGCATAGGGTGTCCACGTTTACTTTCACTGCTTCTTCTCGCACGTTCAAATCTATAGATGAAAGAAACATCGCAAAAAGGCAAAAATACTAAATTATCTTGGAATAATAATACTCGCAATGTATATTGATACCGTAAGTCATATGAATGTCACGAATTTAATTAACCCTGTATAAAGTGTGTCATTGCTTCAGAATCATGAAACCAAAGAGATACGAAAACACGGGCACGGACCTGTTTCACTTCCCTCAACAGTTATCCTGCCCACCTAGTCTTCCAAACCACCCGCTATCCTGCCCACCTAGTCTTCCAAACCATCCGCTATCCTGCCCACCTAGTCTTCCAAACCATCCGCTATCCTGCCCACCTAGTCTTCCAAACCATCAGCTATCCTGCCCACCTAGTCTGTTAAACCATCCGCAATTCCCCCAACAACTCCGATCCTAGATCCAAACCTGCCCCATCACCCATTAGAATCACCATACCCTACCAAGGCCCTGTCACTCATCAGCTATTTCGTCTCACAAGAGACCATATCTATATGGTCTCTGGTCTCACCAAGAGGTGAGGTGAAATTGGGTTTAACGTCGTTCTTGAGAATATTTGGCTCATATGACGACGAGCATGCGTGTGTATGTGTATTTGCCTGGTACTATTGCTTTGATCATTGTTTCATTGCTGTCTGTACTTAAAGCTTCATCAGAGTCTTGCAAATTATTTTATTCTGGCTTCCATTTGTTTGTTCTGGCCTCAGTTTGCGTTTAATTATTATTATTAATAATGTTATTGGTCTTGTGTATCATGAACATCACATTAATTGTTACAGTAATTGAATTGCAAATGAAACCATAACCCAGCGAGTAGCGAACTCTTTGATAACTTATGTTTTACTTGATTGGAAGTTTTACAAAAAGTATTTATGCATCCCTGTGGGTGCGCTAATACATTGTGTTCCGTCCATTGTCAATTTTTATGAGTATTGGACGCAGGATTTATATATATGCTCTTTGTCTCATACCATTCATTCAACTGATGAAGAAGTAAGGATATACTCCTAAACGTTGTGCTCGTCATCATAAAGCAGTTGACATCTATTAAAAACTCTTCCTTAATATCTTTCAGTTTATAATTAACAAGTACAGGATGTGTCGAGCAGCTGATGAAGCTAGGGCTTAAGTCATGCACCATGTTAGTCTGTCTCACAGTCCCTGAACCGCATTATCCCCCCCCCCCCTTATGTCCAGCCCTTTCTGCAATGTGCTAAGCTCTAAATGAAGCAAGTCTAGATTTCCTTCGAACCTCCTTTTCAGTTCAAGTTTTCTCTGTTGAAATTACATATATTCAGCGACTACAGGTTAAGTTAGCACTATGCAGGAGGCCTTGTACGCAGTCAACAATCTTGAAAGGGCAAGCCTACCAATATGAGCCTTTAAGTTATTGTTTGGATAAGTTTTCTTAACCCGAATCCTAATTAATTCAGGCAAACCCGACAGTCTGTTCCAACGTGACTGTGACTAAGACTAAATTGTAAAACATCAGACTGAACTTCTGTCAAACCCATGCAATTAAACATAGCGTTTGTTTGCCACTTTCTGATTATAGAAAAACTGGAGACAGATGTCGGTCTTTGTGCATCCCCTATCTTACAAGAATTCCTTTTTGGATAAAATGCGTCCTTTATCAAATATCGCATTTTAATAGCTAAATAAATGCATTTGTTCATCAATTCTTGTCAATTGCATTAGACTGGTCTCCCGTCTCTTCTCAAAACAAAATATACCACTAGTGAATTTAATCGTGTGAGGAAATGCGTAAAAAAATACGACAGATACATTTTTAATGAAAGACTTTTGTAAGCATGCTTGATAGATTTACCTCACCTCAATGAAAATACCAGTGTACATAACACAAGTCTTAGAATTGATAAAGATTGCGTGGAATTTGAACTTTAGATTAATAACAAAGTGTTTTTATTATTGGATCACCATTGATAAAATGATTAAAACAAATTGTAATAATTTTGATTACAATTCCATTTCAAACAGTTAATACACTGAAATGTTTATAGGGAAATCTTGCATTTACACATCTATTCTCAGAAATAGTTTACTATTCATGTTTTATAGCAACGGCTATACCACCTGACATCTGATCAGTACCGGTAATTCCAGGTGTGTATAACATTGCATATCCCAAACCCATGAAGATCCGCGTAAGAATTGGTCTTCAACAACCCATACCTGTCGTGAGCAGCGGCTAACGGAATCGGGTGGTCAGGCTCGCTGACTTCCTTGACACATGTCATCGTATCCCAATTTCGTAGATCGATGTGCATGCTGTCAGACTCGATTATTTACAGATCGCCGCCATATAGCTGGAGTATAGATGGATGCGGCGTTAAACAACAAACCAACCAAATGCCTAACGATATTTTATGTAATAATAGTGAGTGTGGTTTATACTTAATGCGTGTCGTGTCGTTCGTTAAATATTCGTTAATTGTTATATTCGGATTTCAGAAACACCAAAACAGACTGCTATGTTTCCACGTGGAGCCACGAAAATTGTTAAAAGTGGCCTTCTGGCGCTCATAGGCATATTAGCAGTTGCTCTTCTGGTGGCCTTCAAATACCAAGACGTAATACCACAAGTCGGAGTCTACAACGACGGAGCAAGAATCCTATCAGACAACAACGCTGAACATATCAACAAACCTCACACTACAATCTGGACTCAAACTGTGACACCGTCAGGTAGTAGTGTTACAACCGACCATGACAGAAAACAATCGGACAATGTGCAGAGTATATCCCCTAAACCGAAACCACAATTAAAAGTTCAAACTTGGAATCATCCTAACGATAACCCAGCATTTTTCAAACGTCGGGAACACAAAGTTACTCCATTGGATTTTAAGTTTACAATAGCTAGTGACGTGTGTGCTGATGGTCAGACGGATTTAATTATCCTTGTCCTGTCAATGATCCCACACAGAGATTTTAGGAACTCGATACGCGAGACTTGGGGCAGCTTCACACGCAATAACACATGGGCTGGGACATCCTTATCACTTGTTGTCAGACTTGTGTTTATTTTCGGTGAAACTGGAAATGTTTCAGAAAATAAAGACTTACTGAAGGAAGCTTCAGAGAATCATGACATTGTCCAGGCAAATTTTAAAGAAAGTTATTTCAATCTTACCTATAAAGTTCTTTCTGGATTTAAGTGGGTAAAAAATCATTGTCCCGGAACCAAATTCATTATGAAAAACGACGAGGATTCGTTTGTCCACATCCCATGGTTGGTAGAACGTTTACAGTCAACGGACTGGAACAGTAGGATCATCGGACCATATTTTACCAATGAAATCCATCAAACATCGGGGAAATACGGGGTGAGTCAACAAGCCTACCCCTTCCGTGTTTATCCACCTCATGTGAAAGGCAATATCTATATTCTGCCAACCAATACGGCCATGCAGATTCTGGAAGCTGCAGAATATATGCCCTATGTGAACATGGAGGATGCCCATATCACAGGGATCCTTGCAAAGGTTGTTGGGGCAAATCATAAAGCCATACCCAGTAATGAATACAATCCCTATGGAAGGCCGGGAGTCTGTGATTTTGCAAAGAGGAAGAAATTCGCTGGAAGAGATGTATCAGCAAAGTATGCAAGAGACATATGGGTTAAATTAGAAAATCCTAAATTATGCGGCTAGAAAATGCACACGGTGAAGGTGTTAGTGTACCTTTGAACACCAGTGGCACCAGGAGATGTAGAATGTTGCTACTTTTTACCCACAATGCGATCGACTGCAAAAAATCCTTGTCAGCAGAGGTTACTAGCGGGACCGGGTGAATGGGTTCGCTGACTTGGTTGATGCAAATTCCTGTTGTAAAGATTGAAGCTCATGAAGTTATTCCCTGGATTTTCTAGTCCAGATTCGATGCTTCACCCATGATGTAACTGAGTGCGGCGTTAAACAACAAATAAACAAACCTGTATAAGGAATGTTGTCTCCATACACAAACATATGCTTATGAATTGATGAATGGTTCGCCATTATGTGTCTTCGAAAAATACATATTTTGGTTTGGGTAATATTTATGTTATTATTTGTAACGAAATATTTATATTATCTATATATTTTTTCTAAAAAGATAGTTGTTTGTAAATAATTATCTATGACCGATAGTCACGCACGGTGTTATGTCAACTATTTCGTTGTTGTTGTTCTTCAGGGGTTCCGGGATTCCGGGGTTCCATGGGTTCACCTCTGTTATACATTGTTGTAACAAGGATGTGTGCAGGTGTTCAGATGGTATTACCATAACCTCTTGTCTTTGTGTTGAACAACGTTCGCTATTTTAAGTGAATGTAATGCTATCATCATTCTGTTAAGTGTAATCATTCTGTGTATGTAATACTCGTTGTATGTTGGATGATCAGTATAGAAATGTGTTGATATTTGTATAGTGTCCTGTACCCTGTTACACTTTGAGTCTGTCTGTGTGGTCTGTGTGAACAAGTGCGTTCCTGTACCCTGTAAGGGGGAGATCCTATGGTCTGTGTGGACCAGTGCGTTCCTGTATCCTGTAAGGGGGAGCTTCCTAAAGCCTGTGTGGACCAGTGCGGTCCTGTGTTCTGTAAGGGGGAGCTCCTATGGCCTGTGTGGACCAGTGCGGTCCTGTGTCCTTTAAGGGGGAGCTCCTATGGTCTGTTTGGACCAGTGCGGTCCTTTGTTCCGTAAGGGGGAGCTCCTATGGTGCGTGTGGACCATTGCTGTCCTCTGTCCTGTAAAGGGGAGCTCATATGGCCTGTCTGGACCAGTGCGGTCCTGCATCCTGTATCCTGTAAGGGGGAGCTCATATGGCCTGTGTGGAGCAGTGCGGTCGTGTGTCCAGTAAGGGGAAGCCCCTATGGCCTGTGTGGACCAGTGCGGTGCTGTGTCCTGTAAAGGGGAGCTGCTATGGTGCGTGTGGACCATTGCTGTCCTCTGTCTTGTAAGGGGGAGCCCCTATTGCCTGTGTGGACCAGTGCTTTCATGTGTCCTGTAAGGGGGAGCTCCTATGGTCTTTGTGGACCAGTGCGGTCCTCTGTCCTGTAACGGGGAGATCCTATGGTCTGTGTAGATCAGTGCGGTCCTGTGTCCTGTAAAGGGGAGCGACTATGGCCTGTGTGGACCAGTGCGGTCTTGTGTCCTGGAAGGGGGAGCTCCTATGGTCTGTGTGGACCAGTGCGGTTCTGTGTCCTGTAAGTGGGAGCCCCTATGGCCTGTATGGACCAGAGCGGTCCTGCATCCTGTATCCTTTAACGGGGAGCTCCTATGGCCTGTGTGGACCAGTGCGGACCTGTATACTGTAAGGGGGAGCTCCTATGGTCTGTGTTGACCAGTGCGGTCCTGTGTCCTGTAAGGGGAAGCTCCTATGGTGTGTGTGGACCAGTGCGTTCCTGTGCCCTGTAAGGGGGAGCCCCTATGGCCTGTGTGGACGAGTCCGGTCCTGCATCCTGTATCCTGTAAGGGGCAGCTCCTATTGCCTGTGTGGACCAGTGCGGTCCTGCATCCTGTATCCTGTAAGGGGGAGCTCATATGGCCTGTGTGGACCAGTGCGGTCGTGTGTCCAGTAAGGGGAAGCCCCTATGGCCTGTGTGGACCAGTGCGGTGCTGTGTCCTGTAAATGGGAGCTCCTATGGTGCGTGTGGACCATTGCTGTCCTCTGTCTTGTAAGGGGGAGCTCCTATTGCCTGTGTGGACCAGTGCTTTCATGTATCCTTTAAGGGGGAGCTCCTATGGCCTGTGTGGACCAGTGCGGTCCTCTGTCCTGTAACGGGGAGATCCTATGGTCTATGTAGATCAGTGCGGTCCTGTGTCCTGTAAAGGGGAGCGACTATGGCCTGTGTGGACCAGTGCGGTCTTGTGTCCTGGAAGGGGGAGCTCCTATGGTCTGTGTGGACCAGTGCGGTTCTGTGTCCTGTAAGTGGGAGCCCCTATGGCCTGTATGGACCAGAGCGGTCCTGCATCCTGTATCCTTTAAGGGGGAGCTCCTATGGCCTGTGTCGACCAGTGCAGACCTGTCTACTGTAAGGGGGAGCTCCTATGGTCTGTGTTGACCAGTGCGGTCCTGTGTCCTGTAAGGGGAAGCTCCTATGGTGTGTGTGGACCAGTGCGTTCCTGTGCCCTGTAAGGGGGAGCCCCTATGGCCTGTGTGGACGAGTCCGGTCCTGCATCCTGTATCCTGTAAGGGGCAGCTCCTATTGCCTGTGTGGACCAGTGCGGTCCTACATCCTGTATCCTGTAAGGGGGAGCTCCTATGGCCTGTGTGGACCAGTGCGGTCCTGTGTCCGGTAAGGGGGGGACCCCTATGGCCTGTGTGGACCAGTGCGGTCCTGTTTCCTGTAAGGGGGAGCTCCTATGGCCTGTGTGGACCAGATCGGTCCTGCATCCTTTATCCTTTAAGGGGGAGCTCCTATGGCCTGTGGACCAGTGCGAACCTGTATCCTGTAAGGGGGAGCTTCCTAAAGCCTGTGTTGACCAGTGCGATCCTGTGTTCTGTAAGGGGGAGCTCATATGGCCTGAGTGGACCAGTGCGGTCCTGTGTCCTTTAAGGGGGAGCTCCTATGGTCTGTTTGGACCAGTGCGGTGCTTTGTTCCGGAAGGGGGAGCTCCTATGGTGCGTGTGGACCATTGCTGTCCTCTGTCTTGTAAGGGGGAGCTCACATTGCCTGTGTGGACCAGTGCGGTCCTGCATCCTGTATCCTGTAAGGGGGAGCTCATATGGCCTGTGTGGAGCAGTGCGGTCGTGTGTCCAGTAATGGCCTGTGGGAAGCCCATATGGCCTGTGTGGACCAGTGCGGTGCTGTGTCCTCCTGTAAGGGGGCTCTATGGTGCGTGTGGACCATTGCTGTCCTGTCTTGTAAGGGGGGGGAGCTCATATGGCCTGTCTGGACCAGTGCGGTCCTGCATCCTGTATCCTGTAAGGGGTAGCTCATATGGCATGTGTGGACCAGTGCGGTCCTCTGTCCAGTAAGGGGAAGCACCTATGGCCTGTGTGGACAAGTGCAGTCCTGTGTCCTGTAAGGGGGAGCCCCTATTGTCTGTGTGGACCAGTGCTTTCATGTGTCCTGTAAGGGGGAGCTCCTATGGCCTGTGTGGACCAGTGCGGTCCTCTATCCTGTAACGGGGTGATCCTATGGTCTGTGTAGATCAATGCGGTCCTGTGTCCTGTAAAGGGGAGCGACTATGGCCTGTGTGAACCAGTGCGGTCCTGTGTCCTGGAAGGGGGAGCTCCTATGGTCTGTGTGGACCAGTGCGGTTCTGTGTCCTGTAAGTGGAAGCCCCTATGGCCTGTGTGGACCAGAGCGATCCTGCATCCTGTATCCTTTAACGGGGAGCTCCTATGGCCTGTGTGGACCAGTGCGGACCTGTATACTGTAAGGGGGAGCTCCTATGGTCTGTGTTGACCAGTGCGGTCCTGTGTCCTGTAAGGGGAAGCTCCTATGTTGTGTGTGGACCAGTGCGTTCCTGTGCCCTGTAAGGGGGAGCCCCTATGGCCTGTGTGGACGAGTCCGGTCCTGCATCCTGTATCCTGTAAGGGGCAGCTCCTATTGCCTGTGTGGACCAGTGCGGTCCTACATCCTGTATCCTGTAAGGGGGAGCTCCTATGGCCTGTGTGGACCAGTGCGGTCCTGTGTCCGGTAAGGGGGGGACCCCTATGGCCTGTGTGGACCAGTGCGGTCCTGTTTCCTGTAAGGGGGAGCTCCTATGGCCTGTGTGGACCAGATCGGTCCTGCATCCTTTATCCTTTAAGGGGGAGCTCCTATGGCCTGTGGACCAGTGCGAACCTGTATCCTGTAAGGGGGAGCTTCCTAAAGCCTGTGTTGACCAGTGCGATCCTGTGTTCTGTAAGGGGGGAGCTCATATGGCCTGAGGACCAGGACCAGTGCGGTCCTGTGTCCTTTAAGGGGGAGCTCCTATGGTCTGTTTGGACCAGTGCGGTCCTTTGTTCCGGAAGGGGGAGCTCCTATGGTGCGTGTGGACCATTGCTGTCCTCTGTCTTGTAAGGGGGAGCTCACATTGCCTGTGTGGACCAGTGCGGTCCTGCATCCTGTATCCTGTAAGGGGGAGCTCATATGGCCTGTGTGGAGCAGTGCGGTCGTGTGTCCAGTAAGGGGAAGCCCATATGGCCTGTGTGACCAGTGCGGTGCTGTGTCCTGTAAAGGGAGCTCCTATGGTGCGTGTGGACCATTGCTGTCCTCTGTCTTGTAAGGGGGAGCTCATATGGCCTGTCTGGACCAGTGCGGTCCTGCATCCTGTATCCTGTAAGGGGTAGCTCATATGGCATGTGTGGACCAGTGCGGTCCTCTGTCCAGTAAGGGGAAGCCCCTATGGCCTGTGTGGACAAGTGCAGTCCTGTGTCCTGTAAGGGGGAGCCCCTATTGCCTGTGTGGACCAGTGCTTTCATGTGTCCTGTAAGGGGGAGCTCCTATGGCCTGTGTGGACCAGTGCGGTCCTCTATCCTGTAACGGGGTGATCCTATGGTCTGTGTAGATCAATGCGGTCCTGTGTCCTGTAAAGGGGAGCGACTATGGCCTGTGTGGACCAGTGCGGTCTTGTGTCCTGGAAGGGGGAGCTCCTATGGTCTGTGTGGACCAGTGCGGTTCTGTGTCCTGTAAGTGGAAGCCCCTATGGCCTGTGTGGACCAGAGCGATCCTGCATCCTGTATCCTTTAACGGGGAGCTCCTATGGCCTGTGTGGACCAGTGCGGACCTGTATACTGTAAGGGGGAGCTCCTATGGTCTGTGTTGACCAGTGCGGTCCTGTCTCCTGTAAGGGGAAGCTCCTATGGTGTGTGTAGATCAGTGCGTTCCTGTGCCCTGTAAGGGGGAGCCCCTATGGCCTGTGTGGACGAGTCCGGTCCTGCATCCTGTATCCTGTAAGGGGCAGCTCCTATTGCCTGTGTGGACCAGTGCGGTCCTGCATCCTGTATCCTGTAAGGGGGAGCTCATATGGCCTGTGTGGAGCAGTGCGGTCCTGTGTCCAGTAAGGGGAAGCCCCTATGGCCTGTGTGGACCAGTGCGGTGCTGTGTCCTGTAAAGGGGAGCTCCTATGGTGTGTGTGGACCATTGCTGTCCTCTGTCTTGTAAGGGGGAGCTCATATGGCCTGTCTGGACCAGTGCGGTCCTGCATCCTGTATCCTGTAAGGGGTAGCTCATATGGCATGTGTGGACCAGTGCGGTCCTCTGTCCAGTAAGGGGAAGCCCCTATGGCCTGTGTGGACAAGTGCAGTCCTGTGTCCTGTAAGGGGAGCCCCTATTGCCTGTGTGGACCAGTGCGGTTTCATGTGTCCTGTAACGGGGAGATCCTATGGTCTGTGTAGATCAATGCGGTCCTGTGTCCTGTAAGGGCAGCGACTATGGCCTGTGTGGACCAGTGCGGTCTTGTGTCCTTGAAGGGGAGCTCCTATGGCCTGTTTGGACCAGAGCGGTCCTGCATCCTGTATCCTTTAAGGGGAGCTCCTATGGCCTGTGTGGGTCCTGTGTCCAGCGCTGACCTGTATACTGTAAGGGGGAGCTGCTATGGTCTGTGTGGACCAGTGCGGTCCTGTGTCCTGTAAGGGGAAGTCCTATGGCCTGTGTGGACCAGTGCGCGGTCCTTTGTTCCTGTAAGGGGAGCTCCTATGGTGCGTGTTGACCATTGCTGTGCTCTGTCTTGTAAAGGGGAGCTCATATGGCCTGTCTGGACCAGTGCGGTCCTGCATCCTGTATCCTGTAAGGGGGAGCTCCTATGGCCTGTGTGGACCAGTGCGGTCCTGTGTCCGGTAAGGGGGACCCCTATGGCCTGTGTGGACCAGTGCGGTCCTGTTTCCTGTAAGGGGGAGCTCCTATGGCCTGTGTGGACCAGATCGGTCCTGCATCCTTTATCCTTTAAGGGGGAGCTCCTATGGCCTGTGGACCAGTGCGAATCGTATCCTGTAAGGGGGAGCTTCCTAAAGCCTGTGTTGACCAGTGCGATCCTGTGTTCTGTAAGGGGGAGCTCATATGGCCTGAGTGGACCAGTGCGGTCCTGTGTCCTTTAAGGGGGAGCTCCTATGGTCTGTTTGGACCAGTGCGGTCCTTTGTTCCGGAAGGGGGAGCTCCTATGGTGCGTGTGGACCATTGCTGTCCTCTGTCTTGTAAGGGGGAGCTCACATTGCCTGTGTGGACCAGTGCGGTCCTGCATCCTGTATCCTGTAAGGGGGAGCTCATATGGCCTGTGTGGAGCAGTGCGGTCGTGTGTCCAGTAAGGGGAAGCCCATATGGCCTGTGTGGACCAGTGCGGTGCTGTGTCCTGTAAAGGGGAGCTCCTATGGTGCGTGTGGACCATTGCTGTCCTCTGTCTTGTAAGGGGGAGCTCATATGGCCTGTCTGGACCAGTGCGGTCCTGCATCCTGTATCCTGTAAGGGGTAGCTCATATGGCATGTGTGGACCAGTGCGGTCCTCTGTCCAGTAAGGGGAAGCCCCTATGGCCTGTGTGGACAAGTGCAGTCCTGTGTCCTGTAAGGGGGAGCCCCTATTGCCTGTGTGGACCAGTGCTTTCATGTGTCCTGTAAGGGGGAGCTCCTATGGCCTGTGTGGACCAGTGCGGTCCTCTATCCTGTAACGGGGTGATCCTATGGTCTGTGTAGATCAATGCGGTCCTGTGTCCTGTAAAGGGGAGCGACTATGGCCTGTGTGGACCAGTGCGGTCTTGTGTCCTGGAAGGGGGAGCTCCTATGGTCTGTGTGGACCAGTGCGGTTCTGTGTCCTGTAAGTGGAAGCCCCTATGGCCTGTGTGGACCAGAGCGATCCTGCATCCTGTATCCTTTAACGGGGAGCTCCTATGGCCTGTGTGGACCAGTGCGGACCTGTATACTGTAAGGGGGAGCTCCTATGGTCTGTGTTGACCAGTGCGGTCCTGTCTCCTGTAAGGGGAAGCTCCTATGGTGTGTGTAGATCAGTGCGTTCCTGTGCCCTGTAAGGGGGAGCCCCTATGGCCTGTGTGGACGAGTCCGGTCCTGCATCCTGTATCCTGTAAGGGGCAGCTCCTATTGCCTGTGTGGACCAGTGCGGTCCTGCATCCTGTATCCTGTAAGGGGGAGCTCATATGGCCTGTGTGGAGCAGTGCGGTCCTGTGTCCAGTAAGGGGAAGCCCCTATGGCCTGTGTGGACCAGTGCGGTGCTGTGTCCTGTAAAGGGGAGCTCCTATGGTGTGTGTGGACCATTGCTGTCCTCTGTCTTGTAAGGGGGAGCTCATATGGCCTGTCTGGACCAGTGCGGTCCTGCATCCTGTATCCTGTAAGGGGTAGCTCATATGGCATGTGTGGACCAGTGCGGTCCTCTGTCCAGTAAGGGAAGCCCCTATGGCCTGTGTGGACAAGTGCAGTCCTGTGTCCTGTAAGGGGGAGCCCCTATTGCCTGTGTGGACCAGTGCTTTCATGTGTCCTGTAACGGGGAGATCCTATGGTCTGTGTAGATCAATGCGGTCCTGTGTCCTGTAAAGGGCAGCGACTATGGCCTGTGTGGACCAGTGCGGTCTTGTGTCCTTGAAGGGGGAGCTCCTATGGCCTGTTTGGACCAGAGCGGTCCTGCATCCTGTATCCTTTAAGGGGGAGCTCCTATGGCCTGTGTGGACCAGCGCTGACCTGTATACTGTAAGGGGGAGCTGCTATGGTCTGTGTGGACCAGTGCGGTCCTGTGTCCTGTAAGGGGGAAGTCATATGGCCTGTGTGGACCAGTGCGGTCCTTTGTTCCGTAAGGGGGAGCTCCTATGGTGCGTGTTGACCATTGCTGTCCTCTGTCTTGTAAAGGGGAGCTCATATGGCCTGTCTGGACCAGTGCGGTCCTGCATCCTGTATCCTGTAAGGGGGAGCTCATATGGCCTGTGTGGAGCAGTGCGGTCGTGTGTCCAGTAAGGGGAAGCCGCTATGGCCTGTGTGGACCAGTGCGGTGCTGTGTCCTGTAAAGGGGAGCTGCTATGGTGCGTGTGGACCATTGCTGTCCTCTGTCTTGTAAGGGGGAGCCCCTATTGCCTGTGTGGACCAGTGCTTTCATGTGTCCTGTAGGGGAGCGACTATGGCCTGTGTGGACCAGAGCGGTCCTGCATCCTGTATCCTTTAAGGGGGAGCTCCTATCGCCTGTGTCGACCAGTCCGTTCCTGCATCCTGTATCCTGTAAGGGGGAGCTCCCATTGCCTGTGTGGACCAGTGCGGTCCTGCATCCTGTATCCTTTAAGGGTGAGCTCCTATGGCCTGTGTGGACCAGTGCGAACCTGTATCCTGTAAGGGGGAGCTCCTATGGCCTGTGTGGGCCAGTGTGATCCTGTGTCCGGTAAGGGGAGCTGCTATGGCCTGTGTCGACCAGTCCAGTCCTGCATCCTGTATCCTGTAAGGTGGAGCTCTCATTGCCTGTGTGGATCAGTGCGGTCCTGCATCATGTATCCTTTAAGGGTGAGCTCCTATGGCCTGTGTGGACCAGTGCGGACCTGTATCCTGTAAGGGGAGCTCCTATGGTCTGTGTGGGCCAGTGCAGATCCTGTATCCTTTAAGTTCCCCCCTATGGTCTGTGGACCAGTGCGGTTCTGTGTCCTGTAAGTGGGAGCCCCTATGGTCTGTGTGGACCAGCGCGGTTTTGCATCCTATATCCTTTAAGGGGGAGCTCCTATGGCCTGTGTGGACCAGAGCGGACTTGTATACTGTAAGGGGGACCTCCTATGGTCTGTGTGGACCAGTGCGGTCCTGTGTCCTGTAAGTGGGAGCTCCTATGGTGTGTATGGACCAGTGCGTTCCTGTGTCCTGTGAGGGGGAGAACCCTATGGCCTGTGTGGACCAGTGCGGTCCTGCATCCTGTATCCTGTAAGGGGGAGCTCCTATTGCCTGTGTGGACCAGTGCGGTCCTGTGTCCGGTAAGGGGGAGCCCCTATGGCCTGTGTGGACCAGTGCGGTCCTGCATCCTGTGTCCTGTAAGGGGGAGCTCCTATGGCCTGTGTGGACCAGTGCGTTTCTGTGTCCTGTAACGGGGAGAGGCTATGGTCTGTGTGGACCAGTGCGGTCCAGCATCCTGTGTCCTGTAAGGGGGAGCACCTACAGCCTGTGTGGACCAGTGCGGTCCTCCATCCTGTATCTTGTAAGGGGGAGCTCCTATTGCCTGTGTGGATCAGTGCGGTCCTGCATCCTGTATCCTTTAAGTGGGAGCTCCTGTGGTCTGTGTGGACCAGTGTGGTCCTGTGTCCTGTAAGGGGGAGCTCCTATGGTGCGTGTGGACCAGTGCGGTCCTGTGTCCTGTAAGGGGGAGGTCCTATGGTCTACTTGGACCAGTGTGGACCTGTATCCTGTAAGGGGGAGCTCCTATGTCCTGTGTGGACTAGTGCGGTTCTGTGTCCTGTACGTGGGAGCAGCTATGGTGCTTGTGGACCCGTGCGTTCCTCTGTTTTGCAAGGGGGAGCTCCTATAGTTTGTGTGGACCAGTGCGGTCGTGCATCCTCTATCCTGTAAGGGGGAGCTCCTATGGCCTGTGTGGACCAGTGCGGTCCTGTGTCCAGTAAGGGGGAGCCTCTATGGCCTGTGTGGACCAAAGCTTTCATGTGTCCAGTAAGGGGGAGCTCCTATGGCCTGTGTGGACCAGTGCGGTCCTGTGTCCTGTACGTGGGAGCTCCTATGGTGCTTGTGGACCCGTGCGTTCCTCTGTCTTGCAAGGGGGAGCTCCTATAGTCTGTGTGGACCAGTGCGGTCGTGCATCCTCTATCCTGTAAGGGGGAGCTCCTATGGCGTGTGTGGACCAGTGCGGTCCTGTGTCCAGTAAGGGGGAGCCTCTATGGCCTGTGTGGACCAAAGCTTTCATGTGTCCTGTAAGGGGGAACTCCTATGGCCCGTGTAGATCAGTGCGGTCCTGTGTCCTGTAAGGGGGAGCAACTCAGGCCTGTGTGGACCAGTGCGGTCTTGTGTCCTGGAAGGGGGAGCTTCTATGGCCTGTGCGGACCAGAACGGTCCTGCATCCTGTATCCTTTAAGGGGGAGCTCCTATGGTCTGTGTGGACCAGTGCGGTTCTGTGTCCTGTAAGTGGAAGCCCCTATGGCCTGTGTGGACCAGAGCGATCCTGCATCCTGTATCCTTTAGCGGGGAGCTCCTATGGCCTGTGTGGACCAGTGCGGACCTGTATACTGTAAGGGGGAGCTCCTATGGTCTGTGTTGACCAGTGCGGTCCTGTCTCCTGTAAGGGGAAGCTCCTATGGTGTGTGTAGATCAGTGCGTTCCTGTGCCCTGTAAGGGGGAGCCCCTATGGCCTGTGTGGACGAGTCTAGTCCTGCATCCTGTATCCTGTAAGGGGCAGCTCCTATTGCCTGTGTGGACCAGTGCGGTCCTGCATCCTGTATCCTGTAAGGGGGAGCTCATATGGCCTGTGTGGAGCAGTGCGGTCCAGTGTCCAGTAAGGGGAAGCCCCTATGGCCTGTGTGGACCAGTGCGGTGCTGTGTCCTGTAAAGGGGAGCTCCTATGGTGTGTGTGGACCATTGCTGTCCTCTGTCTTGTAAGGGGGAGCTCATATGGCCTGTCTGGACCAGTGCGGTCCTGCATCCTGTATCCTGTAAGGGGTAGCTCATATGGCATGTGTGGACCAGTGCGGTCCTCTGTCCAGTAAGGGGAAGCCCCTATGGCCTGTGTGGACAAGTGCAGTCCTGTGTCCTGTAAGGGGGAGCCCCTATTGTCTGTGTGGACCAGTGCTTTCATGTGTCCTGTAACGGGGAGATCCTATGGTCTGTGTAGATCAATGCGGTCCTGTGTCCTGTAAAGGGCAGCGACTATGGCCTGTGTGGACCAGTGCGGTCTTGTGTCCTGGAAGGGGGAGCTCCTATGGCCTGTTTGGACCAGAGCGGTCCTGCATCCTGTATCCTTTAAGGGGGAGCTCCTATGGCCTGTGTGGACCAGCGCTGACCTGTATACTGTAAGGGGGAGCTGCTATGGTCTGTGTGGACCAGTGCGGTCCTGTGTCCTGTAAGGGGGAAGTCATATGGCCTGTGTGGACCAGTGCGGTCCTTTGTTCCGTAAGGGGGAGCTCCTATGGTGCGTGTTGACCATTGCTGTCCTCTGTCTTGTAAAGGGGAGCTCATATGGCCTGTCTGAACCAGTGCGGTCCTGCATCCTGTATCCTGTAAGGGGGAGCTCATATGGCCTGTGTGGAGCAGTGCGGTCCTGTGTCCAGTAAGGGGAAGCCCCTATGGCCTGTGTGGACCAGTGCGGTGCTGTGTCCTGTAAAGGGGAGCTGCTATGGTGCGTGTGGACCATTGCTGTCCTCTGTCTTGTAAGGGGGAGCCCCTATTGCCTGTGTGGACCAGTGCTTTCATGTGTCCTGTAAGGGGGAGCTCCTATGGTCTGTGTGGACCAGTGCGGTCCTCTGTCCTGTAACGGGGAGATCCTATGGTCTGTGTAGATCAGTGCGGTCCTGTGTCCTGTAAAGGGGAGCGACTATGGCCTGTGTGGACCAGAGCGGTCCTGCATCCTGTATCCTTTAAGGGGGAGCTCCTATCGCCTGTGTCGACCAGTCCGGTCCTGCATCCTGTATCCTGTAAGGGGGAGCTCCCATTGCCTGTGTGGACCAGTGCGGTCCTGCATCCTGTATCCTTTAAGGGTGAGCTCCTATGGCCTGTGTGGACCAGTGCGAACCTGTATCCTGTAAGGGGGAGCTCTTATGGCCTGTGTGGGCCAGTGTGATCCTGTGTCCGGTAAGGGGGAGCTGCTATGGCCTGTGTCGACCAGTCCAGTCCTGCATCCTGTATCCTGTAAGGTGGAGCTCTCATTGCCTGTGTGGATCAGTGCGGTCCTGCATCATGTATCCTTTAAGGGTGAGCTCCTATGGCCTGTGTGGACCAGTGCGGACCTGTATCCTGTAAGGGGGAGCTCCTATGGTCTGTGTGGGCCAGTGCGATCCTGTATCCTTTAAGGGGGAGCCCCTATGGTCTGTGTGGACCAGTGCGGTTCTGTGTCCTGTAAGTGGGAGCCCCTATGGTCTGTGTGGACCAGCGCGGTTTTGCATCCTATATCCTTTAAGGGGGAGCTCCTATGGCCTGTGTGGACCAGAGCGGACTTGTATACTGTAAGGGGGACCTCCTATGGTCTGTGTGGACCAGTGCGGTCCTGTGTCCTGTAAGTGGGAGCTCCTATGGTGTGTATGGACCAGTGCGTTCCTGTGTCCTGTGAGGGGGAGAACCCTATGGCCTGTGTGGACCAGTGCGGTCCTGCATCCTGTATCCTGTAAGGGGGAGCTCCTATTGCCTGTGTGGACCAGTGCGGTCCTGTGTCCGGTAAGGGGGAGCCCCTATGGCCTGTGTGGACCAGTGCGGTCCTGCATCCTGTGTCCTGTAAGGGGGAGCTCCTATGGCCTGTGTGGACCAGTGCGTTTCTGTGTCCTGTAACGGGGAGAGGCTATGGTCTGTGTGGACCAGTGCGGTCCTGCATCCTGTGTCCTGTAAGGGGGAGCCCCTACAGCCTGTGTGGACCAGTGCGGTCCTCCATCCTGTATCTTGTAAGGGGGAGCTCCTATTGCCTGTGTGGATCAGTGCGGTCCTGCATCCTGTGTCCTTTAAGTGGGAGCTCCTGTGGTCTGTGTGGACCAGTGTGGTCCTGTGTCCTGTAAGGGGGAGCTCCTATGGTGCGTGTGGACCAGTGCGGTCCTGTGTCCTGTAAGGGGGAGGTCCTATGGTCTACTTGGACCAGTGTGGACCTGTATCCTGTAAGGGGGAGCTCCTATGGTGCGTGTGGACCAGTGCGGTCCTGTGTCCTGTAAGGGGGAGGTCCTATGGTCTACTTGGACCAGTGTGGACCTGTATCCTGTAAGGGGGAGCTCCTATGGCCTGTGTTGACCAGTGCGGTCCTGTGTCCTGTACGTGGGAGCAGCTATGGTGCTTGTGGACCCGTGCGTTCCTCTGTTTTGCAAGGGGGAGCTCCTATAGTCTGTGTTGACCAGTGCGGTCGTGCATCCTCTATCCTGTAAGGGGGAGCTCCTATGGCCTGTGTGGACCAGTGCGGTCCTGTGTCCAGTAAGGGGGAGCCTCTATGGCCTGTGTGGACCAAAGCTTTCATGTGTCCAGTAAGGGGAGCTCCTATGGCCTGTGTGGACCAGTGCGGTGCTGTGTCCTGTACGTGGGAGCTCCTATGGTGCTTGTGGACCCGTGCGTTCCTCTGTCTTGCAAGGGGGAGCTCCTATAGTCTGTGTGGACCAGTGCGGTCGTGCATCCTCTATCCTGTAAGGGGGAGCTCCTATGGCGTGTGTGGACCAGTGCGGTCCTGTGTCCAGTAAGGGGGAGCCTCTATGGCCTGTGTGGACCAAAGCTTTCATGTGTCCTGTAAGGGGGAACTCCTATGGCCCGTGTAGATCAGTGCATCCTCTATCCTGTAAGGGGGAGCTCCTATGGCGTGTGTGGACCAGTGCGGTCCTGTGTCCAGTAAGGGGGAGCCTCTATGGCCTGTGTGGACCAAAGCTTTCATGTGTCCTGTAAGGGGGAACTCCTATGGCCTGTGTGGACCAGTGCGGTCTTGTGTCCTGGAAGGGGGAGCTCCTATGGCCTGTGCGGACCAGAACGGTCCTGCATCCTGTATCCTTTAAGGGGGAGCTCCTATGGCCTGTGTGGACCAGTGCTGACTTGTATACTGTAAGGGGGAGCTGCTATGGTCTGTGAGGACCAGTGCGGTCCTGTGTCCTGTAAGGGGGAACTCCTATAGCCTTTGTGGACAAGTGCGGTCCTATGTCCTGTAAGGGGGAGCTCCTATAGTCTGTGTGGACCAGTGCGATCGTACATCCTCTATCCTGTAAGGGGGAGCTCCTATGGCCTGTGTGGACCAGTGCGGTTCTGTGTCCAGTAAAGGGGAGTCTCTATGGCCTGTGTGGACCAGTGCTTTCATGTGTCCTGGAAGGGGGAACTCCTATGGCCCGTGTAGATCAGTGCGGTCCTGTGTCCTGTAAGGGGGAGCGACTCAGGCCTGTGTGGACCAGTGCGGTCTTGTGTCCTGGAAGGGGGAGCTCCTATGGTCTGTGTTGACCAGAACGGTCCTGCATCATGTATCCTTTAAGGGGGAGCTCCTATCGCCTGTGTCGACCAGTCCGGTCCTGCATCCTGTATCCTGTAAGGGGGAGCTCCCATTGCCTGTGTGGACCAGTGCGGACCTGTATCCTGTAAGGGGGAGCTCCTATGGCCTGTGTGGGCCAGTGTGATCCTGTGTCCGGTAAGGGGGAGCTGCTATGGCCTGTGTCGACCAGTCCAGTCCTGCATCCTGTATCCTGTAAGGTGGAGCTCTCATTGCCTGTGTGGATCAGTGCGGTCCTGCATCATGTATCCTTTAAGGGTGAGCTCCTATGGCCTGTGTGGACCAGTGCGGACCTGTATCCTGTAAGGGGGAGCTCCTATGGTCTGTGTGGGCCAGTGCGATCCTGTATCCTTTAAGGGGGAGCCCCTATGGTCTGTGTGGACCAGTGCGGTTCTGTGTCCTGTAAGTGGGAGCCCCTATGGTCTGTGTGGACCAGCGCGGTTTTGCATCCTATATCCTTTAAGGGGGAGCTCCTATGGCCTGTGTGGACCAGAGCGGACTTGTATACTGTAAGGGGACCTCCTATGGTCTGTGTGGACCTCCTATGGTCTGCGTTCCTGTGCCCTGGGGGAAGCCCCTATATCTGTGTGGACCAGTGCGGTCCTGTGTCCTGTAAGGGGAGCTCCTATGGTGTGTGTGTGACCAGTGCGTTCCTGTGCCCTGTATCCTGTAAGGGCCTGTGTGGACCAGTGCAGTCCTGCATCCTGAAGCTCCCTATGGCCTGTGTGGACCATTGCGGTCCCTGCATCCTGTATACTGGAAGGGGAGCTCCTATCGCCTGTGTGGACAGTGCAGTGCCCTCCTGGTCCTGTGTGTCCTGTAAGGGGAGCTCCTATGGTCTGTGTGAACAAGTGGGTCCTGTGTGTCCTGTAAGCGGATTTGTTATGTTTCCTCCCATATGGCCTGTGTCCAGTGCTGGTGTCTCCTATCAGGGTATAAATATAATGTTTAATAGTCTCCATGGCCTCATCATGTTATGTGTGTGGGACCAGTGCGTTCTTGCATCCAAGCGTGTATCCTGTAAGGGGAGCTCCTATGGCCTGTGTCCTCTAAGGGTGGTGAGTCCAGTCCTGCAAAGGGAGCTCCTATGGCCTGTGTGGACCAGTGCGGTCCTGCATCCTGTATCCTGTAAGGGAGCTCCTATGGCCTGTGTGGACCAGTGCGGTCCTGTGTCCTGTGTAGCTCGTATGGCCTGTGTGGACCCAGTGCAGTCCAGTAAGGGGAAGCCCTTATCGCCTGTGTGGACAAGTGCGGTCCTGTGTCCTGTAAGGGGGAGCTTCTATGGTCTGTGTAGAGCAGTGCGGTCCTGTGTCCTGTAAATTGGAGCTCCTATGGCCTGTGTGTGGACCAGTGCGTTCATGTGTCTTGTAAGGGGGAGCTCCTATGGCCTGTGTGGACCAGTGCGGTCCTGTGTCCTGTAAGGGGGAGCTCCTACGGCCTGTGTGGACCAGTGCGGTCTTGCATCCTGTATCCTGTAAGGGGGAGCTCCTATGGCCTGTGTGGCCAGTCCGGTCCTGCAAAGGGAGCACCTATGGTCTGTGTGGACCAGTGCGGTCCTGTGTCCTGTAAGGGGGAGCTCCTATGGTCTGTGTGGACCAGTACGGTCCTGTATCCTGTAAGGGGACCTCCTATGGCCTGTGATGACCAGTGCGGTCTTGCATCCTGTATCCTGTAAGGGGAGCTCCTATGGCCTGTGTGGCCAGTGCGGTCCTGCAAAGGGGAGCACCTATGGTCTGTGTGGACCAGTGCGGTCCTGTGTCCTGTAAGGGGGGAACTCCTATGGTCTGTGTTGACCAGTACGGTCCTGTATCCTGTAATTGGGGGAGCTCCTATGGCCTGTGTGTGGACCAGTGCGTTCATGTGTCTTGTAAGGGGGACCTCCTATGGCCTGTGTAGACCAGTGCGGTCCTGTGTCCTGTAAGGGGGACCTCCTACGGCCTGTGTGGACCAGTGCGGTCTTGCATCCTGTATCCTGTAAGGGGGAGCTCCTATGGCCTGTGTGGCCAGTCCGGTCCTGCAAAGGGAGCACCTATGGTCTGTGTGGACCAGTGCGGTCCTGTGTCCTGTAAGGGGGAGCTCCTATGGTCTGTGTGGACCAGTACGGTCCTGTATCCTGTAAGGGGGACCTCCTATGGCCTGTGAAGACCAGTGCGGTCTTGCATCCTGTATCCTGTAAGGGGGAGCTCCTATGGCCTGTGTGGCCAGTGCGGTCCTGCAAAGGGGAGCACCTATGGTCTGTGTGGACCAGTGCGGTCCTGTGTCCTGTAAGGGGAACTCCTATGGTCTGTGTTGACCAGTACGGTCCTGTATCCTGTAATGGGGGGAGCTCCTATGGGCTGTGTGGACCAGTGCGTTCCTGTGTCCAGTAAGGGGGAGCTCCTATGGCTTGTGTGGACCAGTGCGGTCCTGTATCCTGTAAGGGGAAGCTCCTATGATCCGTGTGGAGCCGTGCTGTCCTGTGTCCTGTAAGGGGGAGCTCCTATGGTCTGTGTGGACCAGTGCGGTCCTGTGTCCTGTAAGGGGGAGCTCCTATGGTCTGTGTGGACCAGTGCGGTCCTGTATCCTGTAAGGGGGAGCTCGTATGATCCGTGTGGAGCCGTGCGGTCCTGTATCCTGTAAGGGGGACCTCCTATGGCCTGTGAAGACCAGTGCGGTCTTGCATCCTGTATCCTGTAAGGGGGAGCTCCTATGGCCTGTGTGGCCAGTGCGGTCCTGCAAAGGGGAGCACCTATGGTCTGTGTGGACCAGTGCGGTCCTGTGTCCTGTAAGGGGGAACTCCTATGGTCTGTGTTGACCAGTACGGTCCTGTATCCTGTAATGGGGGGAGCTCCTATGGGCTGTGTGGACCAGTGCGTTCCTGTGTCCAGTAAGGGGGAGCTCCTATGGCTTGTGTGGACCAGTGCGGTCCTGTATCCTGTAAGGGGAAGCTCCTATGATCCGTGTGGAGCCGTGCTGTCCTGTGTCCTGTAAGGGGGAGCTCCTATGGTCTGTGTGGACCAGTGCGGTCCTGTGTCCTGTAAGGGGGAGCTCCTATGGTCTGTGTGGACCAGTGCGGTCCTGTATCCTGTAAGGGGGAGCTCGTATGATCCGTGTGGAGCCGTGTGGTCCCGTGCGGGGAGCCCTATGGCCTGTGTGGAGCCGTGCGGTCCTGTGTCCTGTAAGGGGGAGCTCCTATGGCCTCTGTGGACCAGTGCGTTCCTGTTTCGCTTGTAACGCTTTTGTATAACTGAACTGTACAATGATCTAACTAATATTTTGTGTATGTTATTTTGGGGTATTGTTAGGTTTGTGACCTCGTCGACGTGCCGAGACGGTGCCGAGCAGTAACTGATGCCAATGGAGGCCAAACAAAGTACTTGACGTCATCTTGTGGACTCAAGTAAACAGAAACACACGAATGAAAGCTGCTGCTGTTTTGGCGAACTCTTTGTCTATAGACTTGGAATTTACACGTTGTTACCATTGAAATTACATGAAATAATTGCTCTTAAACTAACACAATAAATTCTTCTAAAATGGTTAATGAGTTTCCTTTTTTGAAGAGTGTATTCCTAAAAGTGGCATAAAACTAAACTCACTCACTCGCTCCAAAACCACAAATGTCATTGTCCAAACCAGAGTACACTATTTGATAGTGATTCATAAACAGATGCTCTGGAACATTATCAAATGATCTGGTCGGAATTGTACAACCGACTCTGCCTGTCAGCAGTGAGTGAGCATGGTTTTACGCCGCTTTTAGCAATATTCCAGCAATATCACGGCGGGGGACACCAGAAATGGGCTTCACTCATTGTACCCATGTGGGGAATCGAAAACAATAGTCGTTGGATTGCAAAAGTGGTGAAGAAGTAAAAAGGCAAATTCAGGAAATACTAAATGGCTAATCTGGCACTTTGGGGGGTAAAGCTAAAAAGGATCATATAGCACATCTATCACTGTTTGCAGCTATATATATATATTGTATATCATTTGAACTATAAATTATTATCTTAGAGACTTGTGCAAGTCTATTTCCGACCGTAAAGTTTCCATATGCAAAATGAAAACATTACAAGAAAAGGACGGTTGGTGTTCGACAGAAGAGGTTTGTCATTTTTCACATGTACGAGTAAATACAAAGTCGAGCCGAAGCGGTAAGCTCAGCTGTCTGCAAGCTGAGACCTTGTCACTTTCGCAAATGTTAATATAACTGGATGTCAGTAACAGAGTACTGTACCTGGAACAATTCCTGGTCCCGAGGAACTCCTTAGGGATTCAAGATTCAGTTGATAATAAAGACATTCAACATTCAACGTTTGTCATTTTCCAAAGCGCTATAGGCGAACCAATAGTTGTCAGATATTCCAAAAGCCTAAATGAGATTATTATTACTATTATGCTAACATATGTATAGCGCCGATATCAAGCCCAGCTGCTCAAAGGCGCTTTGTTTTTCTCTCGATCACTGGATGTCAATCTCAATCTCTGGGGATCATAAATTTACAATTTACAATAGTCAGATATTCCACAAAGTTAAATGAGATGAGGCGTGCAGTACATGTCAGTGGGTAACAGTTGTTTGCAGGTAACCTATTCTGTTCTCTGGACTTTATAATGAAAACATGCCTTTGTGTGTTACAGGTATCTAATGTTGGTGATCGATGATTTGTTAAACGGAATCATCGGTGTCATATGTCGGCTAGTACAAAGAGGCTTCTTGGCGATTACCTTTCAAGATCAAAATCACCTTGGAAATGGCTTGTGTTTTTTCCAGGGGGCAACTGACGTGCCCTTGAATATATTTGAGACAAGTACCACCTTTCCGGAATGTAAGGTTGAACCTTTTCGCTTACACAAGTTGTCATACTTTTTTGATAGCTATTCAGAGCTTTATGCACATGACACAGTCGTACAACGAACTCTGTTTTTTTCCAGATATAATGTCTGGTTACGGGATGTATGTAGTAGTATTGTACTGAGTGCGTTGTCTTTAAATCCACGTACAACATGATATCAGTTATGTTCCGTTATCTCAGTGTAATGTCAGAGGAAAGCCAAAGGTGATACAGGTCTCATGTAGACCATTAATGACGTTGGCCCAGCATAATCATGGTGCTCTCAGAACTAGGTGAGGTGAAATTGGGTTTATTATCGTGCTTGAGAATATTTCGTTCATATGACATGCGTGTGTATGTGTATGTGCGGCTGCTTGTACTAGCCCAGACTGAAGCTGGTTTTATAGTGCTAGCCCACTGAGATACCATGCCGCAGTGAAGCATGAATACCCCACTCAGACACATTATACTGACCCCGAGCCGACCAGTCCTTGTTGTACCCATTAATGCCGAGCGCCAGGCAGGGACCAACAAGTACCATATTTTAACGTATTTTGGTATGACGCGGTCGGGGATCGAACCCGCGACGTTCCACTCTCCGGGCGGACGCTCTAACCACTACACCACGGAGGCGGTTCTCAGAACTAGGAACATAATCAGGGATCAGCACCCACGATCACAGGCTCCTGGCACATGTAGGGGAAGCAACTCTTCACAACTAATTGTGGTGCCTTAGAAGACTGGACTATCCGTTATCCCGGCACTGTGTGAAGACGGATGGTCAACCTGAAGATGAGACTTGGGATATAATAGGCTCCATCGCTATTTGTAGGACAACTGATGCATTATTTATGACGGTGACCCAATGAAGAGACTGAGTGACTGAGTGTGGATTTATACCGCGTTTAGCAATATTCCAGCAATATCACGGCGAGGCACACCAGAAATGGGCTTAACACATTGCACCCATGTGGGGAATCGAACCTGCGTCTTCGGAGTGACGAGTGAAAGCTTTAACCACTAGGCTACCCCAGCGCCCCCTAATGAAGAGAGGGGGCGGTGGGGTAGCCTAATGGTTAAAGCTTTGGCTCGTCACGCCGAAGACCCGGGTTCGAATCCCCACATGGGCACAATGTGTGAAGCCCATTTCTGGTGTCCCCCGCCGTGATGTTGCTGGAATATTGCTAAAAGCGGCGTAAAACCAAACTCAGTCAGTCAGTCAGCCTAATGAAGAGAATAACAACAACACATAAATAATTATATAACACCGTGTTTGACTAGCAGTCATAGATAATTATTTACAAAAATATTTTTTTATAAAAAATATCTTGATAATTTTGGGCAGAAATATTTCTTAACCAAAATACATATTTTCGGAAGACACATAATGGTAAACCATTCATCAGTTCATAAGCACGTCTTTGAAAGTAGACAACATTCCTTGAATCGATTTACAGGTTTGTTTATTTGTTGTCTAACGCCGCTCTCAGTTACATCCCAGCTTCATCCCGTCGATGTGAGAAATGCTTATTAATGCAGACTTGTTCTCGTCACTATATGGCTGGAATAATGCCGATGTGACGTAAAGCCCAACTCAACTCAACTATCGAATCTGGACTAGACAATCCGGACAATGACTTTATGAGCTTCAATCTTTACAACTGGAATTTGCATCAACCAAGTCAGCGAGCCCATTCACCCGGTCCCGCCAGTAACCTCTGCTGACAAGGATATCTTGTAGTCGATCGCATTGCCGGCAGAAAGTAGCAACATTCTACATCTTCTGGTGCCACTGGTGTTCAAAGGTACACTATCGCCTTTTCTATTTACATAATTTAGGATTTTCTAATTTAACCCATATGTCTTTTGCATACTTTGCTGAGACACCATTTCCAGCGAATTTCTTCCTCTTTGCAAAATCACAGACTCCCGGCCTTCCATAGGGATTGTATTCATTCCTGGGTATGGCTTTATGATTTGCCCCAACAACCTTTGCAAGGATCCCTGTGATGTGGGCATCCTCCATGTTCACATAGGGCATATATTCTGCAGCTTCCAGAATCTGCATGGCCGTATTGGTTGGCAGAATATAGATATTGCCTTTCACATGAGGTGGATAAACACGGAAGGGGTAGGCTTGTTGACTCACCCCGTATTTCCCTGATGCGTGACGGATTTCATTGGTAAAATATGGTCCGATGATCCTACTGTTCCAGTCCGTTGACTGTAAACGTTCTACCAACCATGGGATGTGGACAAACGAATCCTCGTCGTTTTTCATAATGAATTTGGTTCCGGGACAATGATTTTTTACCCACTGAAATCCACACAGAACTTTATAGGTAAGATTGAAATAACTTTCTTTAAAATTTGCCTGGACAATGTCATGATTCTCTGAAGCTTCCTTCAGTAAGTCTTTATTTTCTGAAACATTTCCAGTTTCACCGAAAATAAACACAAGTCTGACAACAAGTGATAAGGATGTCCCAGACCATGTGTTATTGTGTGTGAAGCTGCCCCAAGTCTCGCGTATCGAGTTCCTAAAATCTCTGTGTGGGATCATTGACAGGACAAGGATAATTAAATCCGTCTGACCATCAGCACACACGTCACTAGCTATTGTAAACTTAAAATCCAATGGAGTAACTTTGTGTTCCCGACGTTTGAAAAATGCTGGGTTATCGTTAGGATGATTCCAAGTTTGAACTTTTAATTGTGGTTTCGGTTTGGGGGATATACTCTGCACATTGTCCGATTGTTTTCTGTCATGGTCGGTTGTAACACTACTACCTGACGGTGTCACAGTTTGAGTCCAGATTGTAGTTGGAGGTGTGTTGCTATGTTCAGTGTCGTTGTCTGGTATGGTTCTTGTTCCGTGGTTGTAGACTCCGACTTGTATAAAGATATCTGGGTATTTGAAGGCCACCAGAAGAGCACCAGCTGATACGCCTATGAGCGCCAGAAAACAAGCTTTTAAGATCTTCATAGCAAGGCGGGGAAACATAGCAGGCTGTTTTGGTGTTTCTGAAATGCGAACATAATAAATACTAATATTTTGTGCATTTCACGAGAGATACTCCACAAATTAAAACTATCATTCTATAATACATTGACATTATAGGTATTTAGAGACGGATTGTCACAAATTTAGCATAGAGAGAAATTGGCCTAAACATTAACGTAAGAGCACTCACTATTCATCGTACATCGCAGAGCAACCTGTGTATGAACTCTCGTCCACAGACGCTATCATATCGGTAAATAGTGATGATTGCTAACTGATTTACTTCAGTATGTGGTTTATAATTTAGATGATTTATTCTGAAACAACGAAATTTATGAAATGTGAAATGTAATGTTGTGCCGTAACAAAGCTGGACCAATGAAATTGAACTGCCATTCTTGGATATACAATGTTATATACACCTGGAATTACAGGCACTGGTCGGATGTCAGGGTGTAAAGCCGTTGCCATAAAGCATGAAAAGTAATGTACTCTCTGAGAAAAGATGTATAAATGCAAGATTTCCCAATAAACAGTTCAATGTATGAACTGTTTGAAATGAAATTGTAAGCTAAAGGTGAGATCAATGAAATGCATCAGGTGTGAAATCGAACGCCGTGCTCGGAAAACAGCACCAGTGTGAAGTGTAAACAAAACAAATTACATAAATTTATCGTGTATCATTTTCTCATACTGGGAGAGGGGCGGTGGGGTAGCCTAGTGGTTAAAGCGTCGCTCGTTACGCCGAAGACCCGGGTTCGATTGCCTACATGGATACAATTTCTGAAGTCCATTTCTAGTGTTCCCCCGCCGTGATATCGCTGGAATATTGCTAAAACCTAAGTCACCTGTGAAGGTCCGGGTTAGAATGAAGCTTCAATAAACCATGCTTGTCGTAAGAGGCGACTAACGGGATCGGGTAGTCAGGCTCGCTGACTAGGTCGACACATGTCATCGGTTCCCAATTGCGCAGATCGATGCTCATGCTGTTGATCACTGGATTGTCTGATCCAGACTCGATTATTTACAGACTGCCGCCATAAAGCTGGAATATTGCTGAGTGCGGCGTAAAACTAAACTCACTAAAACCTAAGTCACTCAATGCACCCATTTCTGACTATTACAATGAAAAGATGAGAATATAACAAATTGTCAAAATGTTTCTGATTTAATTTCTCACATTTATGCACAAAAGCAATTCCTGAGTCCCCTTCCTAATATACCGTGCATGACCGCGAACACTCCGTTTTCTGAAAGTCGCATTCCTACAGTGTCATGCGAAGTTCAACACTGGTATGTTCATTGATTATAGGAAAAAAAGTCCTCGGCAAAAAGTCCTCGGTAAATAAGTACCGGAAGAAATGTCCTATTATTGTGAAAACAGATTAAATGGATGTTGACATCAAAGTTATTGTAGAGAAAACATAAAGTGATTGTGTATAAAAGACAAGGATTTAATACTGAGTTAACCAAGAACAATGATATTTTAACTGGGCAGATCTAATCTAGGATTTAGCTTGAGTTCTGTTTGTCAAAATGTGATTTTAGCTGCTTGAATCAAAGAATAAGTGTTCAGAAACAAGATTGTTTTAACAACCTGGCTTGTGGAGTACTGTTTGAGTTCTGTTTGTCAAATAAAATGTGACTCTAGCAGGTGATCCAAGATCCATTTTCATAGATTTCAGTAAAGCATTTGACATGGTTTGGCACAACGGCCTCCTACAAAAACTCCAAAAACATGCCATACACGGTCGAATCCTAAATTTCATTCACTCTTTCTTAAACGAAAGACAAATAACAATCAAATCCCACAACACCATATCGGATCCCTATCCTATAGAAAATGGAACCCCAAGGGGAGCATATTATCCCCAACTTTATTCAATTTTATGATTAATGATATATTTCCAGAAAAGGGCCTGAAATCTCAACTGCCAAATTTGCCAATGACATTTCATTTTGGACCGCTTCCACCTCAGTAAAACAGGCATCCATTAAAATTCAAAAAATGTTAAACTATATTCAAAATGGGCCCAAAATTGGGGGTTCCACATAAATGTTAAAAAAAACGTGGGCATATTATTCAAAACTCAACGAATGCAAAATTATACACCCAAACTACACTTAAATAACCAAGAAATTCAGTTAAAAAAAGAAGTCAAATTCCTAGGAGTAACTTTTGACTACCATATGACATGGACATCCCACATTCATAACTTGGTCAACTCATGTCAAAAAGATTTAAACTTAATGCGAGCCATCAGCGGCACAAACTGGGGTGCCGACGAACACAGTAAAACACACACTCATCAACATATATAAAACGCTCATACTGTCGAAAATGGATTATGCTGCTCCGGTCCTCCATAACCTCACCCCCAATAACCTTTAAAAATTAAATTCAGTTCAATTCAAGGCCCTCAAACTTGCCACGGGCACGAGGAGTGGTACCTCCCTCAATACACTTCTCCTCATCACAGGCACTTCTTCAATCACCCTTAGAATCAACCAAACCACACTCACTTACTGGGCTGGGGCCCAACACAACCCTATCTTCAAACTAATCACAAACAAATACAACAACACTAAGAAATCTACACTCAAAATGTTTAAATGCAACCCATCCAAAGCTCCATGCCTCACCCACCTCAACAGTCTGCTACATGCACAACAGCTAAACACTATACAACACACACCTCCTATTACAAGCTACATCCACGACAAACCACCACTAAATACAGACACCACCCTAGCCTCCGCTCTACAAAACTCTACCATACAACACTGATAATCACACCAAATTAGACATAATAGACAACCACATCAACACATACTACCCTTCCCACACCCACATCTACACAGATGCATCCATAAACATATTCAACAAAACAGGCATAGGCATCCATGTGCAGCAAACTCCCCCTTTAACAACAAACCTGCACTATACTAACCATACCACCATCAATACTGCAGAACTAACCGCAATCCTCACTGCACTGCACTTAATCCCCACTCTACAGCAAACAAACTTCGTCATACTCTCTGACTCGCTCAGTTCCATCAGACAATTACACAATCTGCACTCAAAATGACACCCGGATCTAATCCACAATATCACCATTCAAACCAATTCACGTAAACGCTTACATAAAAACATAACATTCCTATGGATACCCAGCCACACTAACATACCAGGAAATAACACTGCAGACACAGCTGCTAAGCTTGCCACCACACACAACTCACCTAGTATCAACTTCCACACATTCAAAACAGAAATCAAACAACTCATTAAATCAAACATAACCGAAACAAACTTCCAACACAACATAAACAGTGAGGCAGCTTGGCATGTATATAAAATTATTAGCACTCTTGTATGCAGATGATACTGTTTTGTTATCGGAAAGTGCTGAAGAATTACAATTAAGCTTAGATAATTTCTCAACATATTGTACATTGTGGAAACTTAAAGTTAACTTAGATAAAACCAAAATTGTAATCTTTTCAATGTAAAGAGCAAATATAGGTTTAAACTTTTTGATGAGGAAATTGAAGTTGTCCGAGAATATCTATACTTGGGAATTCTATTTAACGGCAATGGTAAGTTTGCTAAAGCAATTAAGAGACTTGCAGAACAAGCAACACGAGCGATGTTTTCTGTTTTCATAACTATTAGGGAACTTGAAATCACAATTGACTGTCAGCTGAAACATTTTGATCAATGCATTTTACCAATTTTATTATATGGGTCAGAAGTTTGGGGGTATGAAAATGCAGCTATTTTAGAAAGAACGCATCTGAAATTTTGTAAGTATATACTTAAGGTAAGACAATCTACTCCAAATTTTATGGTTCATGGGGAACTCGGTAGATATCCTATTGAAGTAATGATTAAAACAAGAATAATAGGTTACTGGTGTAAAGTCATTACATCAATACATAAGTTTCCTCATATAATGTATAATGTAATGGCTAATGTGTCAACTTGTTTGGGTATTCAATTTGATCTTTTAAATGTAGTGAAAAGTATAATTAAAAAGTTGGGTTATCTTATATATGGCAGTCCCAAAGGTTTCCTTCCGCATCCTGGCTGGAAAACTATGTTAAATACACACTTATAGATCAGTTTAAGCAATCATGGAATGTTGGTCTTCAAAACTCATCAAAAGGTAAATACTACTCCTTATATAAGCATACTCCCAACTTAGAACCTTATTTAAACAGTCTCCCATTGAAACAACGTATCTGGTTAACAAAACTGCGAACATGCAATCACAGATTACCGATTGAAACCGGCAGATGGTATAATATAGACACAGAAAATAGAATATGTACAATTTGTAACCAGCCTGTTATATGTGACGAATTTCATATTATATTATCAGAGCTCTAGATGGTGTAAGAAAAAGTATACTCCCTAGCTATTTTTGTAATAACCCAATATTGATAAATTTGTTTCCCTTATGAAACTGTCACGTTTAACGAAAATTGTATTATCCCTGTTTTAGTTATACATTTATATTATATTCATATGCATATAAGCCAAAATGGAACTTTGTATTTATCAAAATATATGTATGTTCTCGATATCATTTTGTATGATTTATGAGAATAAAATCCTGAGCGATGCTGGGAGGCGAGCGCTGGTAGTGAGCTCGCTGTGTTGAGTGGCCTTGACCTTGTCAGTGAGGGCTTGTTGTCTACATTAGCGAGAGGGGAGAGCTAGCGTGCCGTGAGCAGAGTATGGATAATTGAGTTTGAACGGCGGGTCTGAAAGTGTGGGCTTATTGGTTATACTTGGGACATAGAATGGATAACTGGGGGTTGAACGCCTGGACTAAATGTAACAGTAGGTTGAAGGTGAGAGAGGTGTATGTAGTTTATATGAGAGGTTCTAGATCCTTTGTAATAAGTTTGAGTTTTGAAGGTAAGATGCTATGGCGTTGAAAATGATGTGTGTGTGTGTGTGTGTGTGTGTGTGTGTGTGTGTGTGTGTGTGTGTTTTTGTGTGGATTTAGGAGTAGTGGGATATTGTTGTGATATTTAGGGGGAATGCTGTTGTGTGGTTGCTTGATATTGCTTGTTGTAGTTTGCAGTGAATGAGTATGTGGTTTATGTCTTCTTGAATCTTACAATGTGTACATAACTTTATGTCATAAGACATCTGTATGTCTATTTTGTTTATAAAGTGTGTGGTTTAGGTTTGTGATGCCTGTGATGCCTGTGATGAGCCTGTTTATAGCCGTGTCAATGTTTTTAATTTTAGAGTATACAGGGATTTTCCATAATGGTGATTTTGTTATTGATGTGACCCAAGTTGATTTGTTTGTGTTGATGTTGTGGTGGAAGTTGGTATGTAGTATGTTTGATTTGATGAGTTGCTTAATTTCTGTCTTGGATGTGTGAAAGTGTATTTTGGTGATGTGTGGGTTGTTGCTAGTTTGCCTGCTGTATCAGCTGTGTCTTTTCCAGGTGCTGGGATTCCAGGTGAATGTTATATTTTTTGTTTGATCGTTTAATTTTTTTAAATTTTTTTTTATTTAAACAGTATTTTATTTCCATTAATGTTTACATTTTTCATAATACACAACATAACAAAATGGAAATAGGATTAGCAAACAGGCCATATGGCCAATGTCAATGCTTCTCCGCATATAATTCGTTAATATCTTGACTTAATTCTATGGAGCAGACATTAGGACATTAATGAATGAATGAATAAAAAAAAAAATAAAATAAAAAAAAAAAAAAAAAATTAGTCGGTTTGGATAACTATATTGTGGATAAAGTCTGGAGGAGATTTAGAGTGCTTGTTTTGTATTTGCCTAATGGAGTTGAGTGAGTCGGAGAGAATGAGGAAGTTAGTCTGGGGGAGAGTGGGGATTTAGTGCAGTGCAGTGAGAATAGATGTGAGTTCTGCAGTATTTATTGTGGTGTGGTTTGTATAGTGGAGGTTGGTTGTAATAGGAGGGTTTTGTTGGACATGTATGCCTATACCAGTGGTTTTGTTTTGGTTGATAGAAGCATCTGTGTATATATGGGTGTGGGTGGGGTAGCTGTTGTTGATGTAGTTGTTTGTGATGTTTGTTATAGTGGATTTGTTGGTGTCTTTTGGTAGCTGATGTAGGATGTTATCTAGGTTAGTGTCTGTGATGGGTGGGGGTTTGTCGTGAATGTAGCTGTAATGGGAGGTGTATGTCGTTTAGTTGTTGTGAGTGTAGCAGCTTGTAATGGGAGGTGTATGTTGTATGTCGTTTAGTTGTTGTGAGTGTAGCAGCTTGTAATGGGAGGTGTATGTTGTATGTCGTTTAGTTGTTGTGAGTGTAGCAGCTTGTAATGGGAGGTGTATGTTGTATGTCGTTTAGTTGTTGTGAGTGTAGCAGCTTGTAATGGGAGGTGTATGTTGTATGTCGTTTAGTTGTTGTGAGTGGAGCAGCTTGTAATGGGAGGTGTATGTTGTATGTCGTTTAGTTGTTGTTAGAAGAAGAATTGTTTATTCTCGAAAATCATACAGAATGATATAGAGAACATACAGTCGTTTAAATACAATATCATATGGGTAGGTATTTTGATTTAGAAGTGGCTAAGCACAGTTTTAGCAAAAAGTGAAAGTTTCAATAGGAGTGGGGTATAGTTTGATTTCATAAGTGAGATAAATTTGTCCATATGTGGATTATTACAGAAATAAGAGGGAAGAATCCTCTTACGTTCGACATTAAGCTGTGTACATGATAAAATAGCATGATACTCGTCAGAAATAATATTATTTTACAAATTGTACATGTTCTGTTTTCTAGATTAATATTAAACCATCGTCCCGTTTCAATGGGTAATCTATGATTAGAAGTTCTTAATTTTGTTAACCAGATACGAAATTTTGATGGTAGATCTAGAAGATAAGGTTCTAAAGTAAGTGAGGTTTTATATAGATGATAATATTTTCCTTTAGATGAATTTTGGGCATCAGCATACCATGATTGTTTGAACTGGTCAATTAATGAATTTTTGACATGATGTTTCAGCCAGTCGATGCTAGGGAACTTTTGAGATTGCCAAATATAGGAGAGCCCGACGTTTTGAAGAATATTTTGGACTGCTTTTAGTTGGTCGAAATCAGCATTCTGGAGAGATGATCTAAATTTCATAATGTTATAAAGAATGTGGGGAAATTTACTAGTTTCAGTTGTAACTTTACACCAGTAGCTGTTGATTTTTAATTTTATAAGAACATCAATAGGATATCTGCCTAATTCACCATACACCATAAAATTTGGTGTAGATTGTTTTACTTTAAGAATATATTTACAAAACTTTAAGTGCGTTCTTTTTCCAAGATGATTGAATTTTCATAGCCCCACACTTCCGAACTGTAAAGTAGGATTGGCAAGATGCATTGATCAAAAAGTTTTAGTTGACAATCAATTGGTATTTGTAGTTTTCGGATAATTTTAAAGATGGAAAACATGGCTCTTGATGCTTGTTCCGAAAGTCTCTTAATTGCCTTTGTGAATTTACCATTAGCATTAAACAATATTCCCAAATATAGATATTCTCGAACAACCTCAATTTCATCATTACAAATTAGAAACTTATGTTTATTCCTAACATAGCCTTTTGAAAATATCATGATCTTAGTTTTGTTAATGTTAACTAAGTTTCCATAAAACACAGTATTCTGAGAATCTATCAAAAGCTAACTGCAGTTGTGGTGAGTGTAGCAGCTTGTAATGGGAGGTGTATGTTGTATGTCGTTTAGTTGTTGTGAGTGTAGCAGCTTGTAATGGGAGGTGTGTGTTGTATATCGTTTAGTTGTTGTGAGTGTAGCTTGTAATGGGAGGTGTGTGTTGTATATCGTTTAGTTGTTGTGAGTGTAGTTTGTAATGGGAGGTGTGTGTTGTATATCGTTTAGTTGTTGTGAGTGTAGTTTGTAATGGGAGGTGTGTGTTGTATATCGTTTAGTTGTTGTGAGTGTAGCAGTTTGTAGAGGTAGGTGAGGCATGAAGCTCTTAAAGGGTTGAGTTTGAATTTTTTAAGTGTTGATTTCTTTACGTTGTTGTATTTGTGTGTGACGAGTTTAAATAGTGGGTTGTGTTGGGCCCCAGCCCAGTAAGTGAGTGTTGTTTGGTTGATTCTTTGTGTGATTGAAGTGGTGCCTGAGAGTAGAAGGAGTGTGTTTAGGGAGGTACCACTCCTCGTGTCTAGGGCTAGTTTTAGGGCTTTATATTGTATAGAGTTTAATTTTTGGAGGTTGCAGGGGGAGAGGGAGTGGAGGACTGGGGCGGCGTAGTCCAACTTAGGCAATGTAAGCGTTTTATATATGTTGATGAGTGTGTGTTTGTCGGCACCCCAGTTTGTGCCGCTGATGGCTCGCATTAAGTTGAGATCTTTTTGACATGAGTTGACCAAGTTATGAATGTGGGGTGTCATGTCATATGTTGGTCGAAAGTTACTCCTAAGAATTTGGCTTCCTTTTTTAATCCAATTTTTTTATTATTTAAGAGCATTTTGGGTGTGTAATTTTGCATTCGTTGAGTTTTGAAAAGTATGCCCACGTTTTTTTTGACATTTATGAGGAACCCCCATTGTTGGGCCCAATTTTGAATGTGGTTAAGCATTCTTTGACATTTAATAGAGACTTGTTTAATAGAGGTGGAAGAGGTCCAGAAGGGGATATCGTCCGCAAATTTAGCTTTGGAAATTTCCGGCCATTTTTCTGGGAATATATCATATATATATATAATATATATTCTGGGAATTAGATCATGAAGTTAAAAAGTGTTGGAGATAATATGCTGCCCTGGGGGGTCCCATTTTCTAGGGGATGGGGGGCCAAAAGGGTGTTGTGAGATTCGAGGATTATGAGTCTATTGTTTAGGAAGGAGTGAATGAAATTTAAAATTCTGCCGTGTATGGCATTTTTTTTAGCTTTTATAGGAGGCCGTTGTGCCAAACCATGTCAAATGCCTTATTAAAGTCAATGAAAATGGCCATGGTGTATTGTTTTTGTGCATGGGCTACTTTGATATCTTGTTCTAAATGTAAAATGTGGTCAAAGGTTTGCCGGTTTTGAGTAAAGCCACTCTGGTCCTCATTAGGTTTTTTGAGTAAATAAGATGTTTGAGCCTGTTGTTAATGATACTTTCTAGGGTTTTACATAAGTGGGAAGTGGGAGAAATAGGACGATAAGAGTCAGGCTCATTGCTGGATTTCACAGTCAACCCACCCTTTCACCAACTCTTATTTAAGCAATATACCTATTATTCTATACCTACCTTAGTACAGCCACCCTCGGAAAAACCCTTACCGTGCCTTCAGTGCTCCTACCCTCACCCCCAGCCCCGCCATTAAACCACTTTTTCTTTCTTTTACTAGGCCCCGTATTCCTAACAGTACAGCTTAACTGCACTATAAACAATTTAAGCCCAAAATCTTCTTCACCAAGCAAACTCGCCTTCTTCACCCATCTGTGTGGCGAACCATCGAATGGTTCCAGAAGGAGCATACAGTCAGGACTGTCAATACTCAGGACATCATCGGCAATATGCCTGTGAATAATCCAAAGACTGTTTTCATCAAGATACAGAGACGTCTGCAGAGACTGTGCACTGACATTGTTTCAGGGAGGAAATCAATCCCAGAGTTTCTCCATGATGTGGCTACCAATTTTAGACTGCATAAAACTCAGTAAATGTCAGCAAAGTCTTGCAAATTGTCAAATGTCAATTTACAGTGCAATGTGAAAGTGCCTTGTGAATAAAGTATTAAAGAATTAAAAAGTCCTGCAAATGCATCAGTGCAGATGCAATTTTTTACCAATTTACATTGTTGTTTGTGAAAAAAATAAAAAAATAAAAACGTCCTGCAAATGTATTTTTGTCAATTTACATTGTGTGAATAAAGTATTAAAAACCCGAGTATCTAAGTTTTTTCTTAACATTTGTTATAAAAAAAAAAAAGTTGGACTATTTTCCGGAGGACTTTTTTCCTAGGCAAATTTAGTACTTTTTTATCGGTACTTTTTTTCCGAGGACTTTTTTTCCGAACACATTTTCATTGAGGTGAGGTTTATGAATGAAAATACACATGGTAAATCTATCAAGCACGTTTACACTTTCGTTTAAAATGTATCTGTCACACGGTTAATGCCACTATTGGTATATTTGTTTTGAGACGAGACGGGAGACCAGCCTAAAGCAATTGACACAAATTACGGCATAACACAAGGGAGATAACTCTTGCATGTTTAGTTCGGAAAATAAACGCTTAAAAACGAGGTAACACTTGTACAGAGCGTTCTTATTTCAATGTGAGAAAGGTGAAAGCATATTTTGAAATAACTATTAACTGATTATTAAATTCCGTTTTGATTCACTATAGAAAGTACTCTATTTCTTTCCGTGTACACTTCCCCTTTAACTTGGATAATCTACTTGGAGTAACCACGGGAGAAAGCAAAATATTATGTGTAACTGTATCAAAAGATGAAATCATAACCTGTGCTCAGATTTATAAATAAACAAAGCTGCTGATCTTGATTATGTCATTAATCAAGATGTTACAACGACAATTGATGTCTTTACATATATTTATAGCAAACCTTTTACAGTGGACTCTGTATAATCCGACATCTGAATAATCCGACATATTTGTTTGGTCCCGGCAACGTTCTTCTATATTATCATCATTTAAACATTGAATTATCCAACATCTGTACATTCCGAATTCCGACACCAATGACACTATTAATCTGTACAATCCGACATCCTGTTCGGGATGGCCTAAAAGTCGGGCCAAGAAAAGTCGGGCCGGGCCGGGCCACCGGGTAATACTAAAATGGATTGCAGAATATTAAAACGAAACCTGCACATTTGGGTCGATACACTTCCTGCCTTCACAAATGCATAGTTTGATTGAAAATGTATAGTTAATGGTGAAAAAAACCCACACAACAACAATGACTACATACCGAGATTCCCGTAGAAAAGACACCGTCTTGTTGTTATGCGTTTTCCTTGATATGTCTATGGGGGAAGGTTGCTTACTTCTCTCAGCTCGTGACATCCGGGGGTCCTGAGCAGGAAGTGACAGTGTTTTGACTGCTTTTCTTTCCTTAATTAAGATATTGGGGTTCCCTAATTAACCTTTATTGTCTCAGGCTGAATCAGCACAGGATGTTTATGTTAAAGAGACGTGGAATATCGGCGAGTGTCAATGGGCAAATACGACATGATTATGTATATTAAAAGAAATGTTTGAAATCACAAAATTTTGTAATATGTTATAAAGGATCAAACAAAGTATGCATTCACAAACACAATTTTTTTTATGTGTTTTCATTGTAAATAATACCAGCCCAAATCAGATAGCCAGCGCGTATGCATATGCTTATATTTACTAATACACACGAAACACAAAATATTATTATTATATCTACCTAAATACCACTTCATAAAGTAAAGTAAAATGAAGCCCCATTCTCTCTCCATTCCCAATGATTTAGGAAAATAAAGTCCTCGGAAAACAAAATCCGCAATCAAAAGTGTTTAGTCTCTGTTCAGCCCGACTTGGCCCGTGCTGTCAAAAACACCTTAAACCTCACCAATGTATCCTGATTGCTGTCTATATCTCTAGAATAGAGTCTCAAAGCGTTATATTTGAAGCAAACACCTTGCTTAAAGTGAAGCCCTATTTTCTATTCATTCTCAACAACCACACAGTATCACAGTCATGCTTTCGGTCCGTTTTGGCCCGGGCTCTCAAGCGCACCTTAAACCCCACATATATGTCCTGATTTGTGTTTAATTCCATAGATTAGCATTATATCTACCTAAATATTAGCGTGTGATGTTACAAAATGCCACATGTAAAGAAAACTGCTTCGTTAAAGTAAGCCCTTTTCTCTCTCCATTCACAACATAGCCTAAATCAAAAGTGTTTAGTCGCTGTTCGGCCCGGCTTGGCCCGTGCTGTCAAAAACATCTTAAACCTGACGCATTTATCCTGATTTGCCTTGCGCTTGGCCCGTGCTGTCAAAAACAACTTAAACCTGACGCATTTATCCTGATTTGCCTTTAAATCCATAGATTAGTATTATATCTACCTAAATATCAATGTGTGATGTTACAAAATGCCACATGTAAAGATAACTGGTTCGTTTAAGTGAAGCCCTTTTGTCTCTCCATTCACAATATAGTCTGAATCAAAAGTGTTTAGTCTCTGTTCAGCCCGACTTGGCCCGGGCTCTCAAAACCAACTGAAACCTCACACATGTATCCTGATTTGTGTTTTAACACATAGATTAGTATTATATCTACCTAAATATAACTTCACAGAGCCTCAAAGCGTAGTATTTGAAGCAAACACGTTGCTGAAAGTGAACCTCTCTTTTCTACATATTCTCAACAAAGACACTGTATCACAAGAGTTCGGTCCGGCTTGGCCCGGATTCTCAAAAACACCTTACACCCCCTCAAATGTATCCTTTGAAGCAAACACGTTGTGTTTGAATCCATAGATTAGTATTATATCTCCTAAATATCAATATTATCCAAAATGTTACAAAATGCCACATGTAAAGGGATATCTCATGTTCTGCATACAATGAGTAAAACAAGCACCTCAGCCATCATTGTTAATTAATCTCATCAGCATGTATATTTTGTTTTACCTCCACCACCATTGGCTTCCTATTGTCACTACATTATTGCCACCGTGCCTTGTTGTTATTGTTAATCCCCCTGATTCAGTCCTACATGTTGTTATTACTTAATCCCTGTTCATGTATATAAGTCTGTTCTGTGCTGTAGTACTTCACTCTTGCTTGACAACGGTATAAGAATCCATACCGAAACGACGCATCATATATAATAAAGAAGTTGTTATCCATAAACTTTCTTACTTTCTTTCTTGACATAACACCCCTAGGCTAAATGCCCCCATGAAAATGAGGAGATGTAATAGAATACCAACAAATCTTTTTTTCATTCCCACATGAATACAATATAATATAACATTAAATAACATATGTAACCATGCCGTCATATGATTCCGTGGTACTTACGTTTCCGTGGTATTTTCTAATGACATAATTTCTCACGAGCCACTCGCCAAATCGCGCCACCTATCGATTGTTTACGTTCATCAGTTGTTCGGCACAGCTCTGAGCAAAATATGTTCAGACTTTCATCAGTTTGCGTACATACAGTGATCTACTATTAAAACCTAATGCAACTTTATGTCTATTAATGCTGAAGAAATGTGACTATTGTGTTAATTCTACAAAATCGTTTACTGTATTACAATTTAACAACTTCGACATTACTGTAAACCTACATTGACGCTCCCGGATTGGTTGTTGACAATGTGTAAGATTGTGTAAGCACGTGCGCCCGTAATATGATCTGAAGGAAATACTAGTACCACGTAAACATATGACGTCACCAAGTTGTGCACAATGGCCGCCTGTCGTCTGATATGGACAACAATGAACTTCAGAATGACAAAAGTGTATTACTGACATTAAATGATACAAAGGTATGTCGTCTAACACTATATTTTGTTTATATGACTTGGCAATATGAGCGATCATATTCATAGTCGTAAATTTCTAGCACATACTAGTACTTCACAAATGTAAATCACCAAGCACATAATGCAGTTGTGCAGTTGATACTTGTACTACAGTTCATACCAGTCTAATATTGTGTCCAATACCAGTCAAAAGCGAATGCTGGGAACACCGTCACCAATAGCCGGCCGCTGGATTCCAAACTTTAAAGAAGGTAGCAGGAAATCAGCAATTTATTTAAATAATAATAGCGCTGACCATCTTAATAGACCATCTTAATAAACACCATGTTCATTGACATACCACAATGAGTACCTGCCCAACAAAATCAAACATAAGAGGAAGTGACCAATTTGGGCCAGTTCTCTGAAACAACATTTAGCAGACTTCATTCCATTGTTAAAATAACAACATCGTCACTGAGGAGCCTGTAACAACTATCAGCAGTGGGAGGAATTGATTAGAAAACATCATGTTATCACCTGTCAACTCAAAATATACACCGAGGATGTTTTATCCTATGGGTTGAAATTTGCAAGGGCTTTTTGTCCTGGGGGCATTTAGCCTAGGGTTTTTTGTCCGAGGGCTTTTTATCCCAGTGAGCTAATTGTCTGCCCACCGTTTAGCCAGACATGGCCCGTGCTGTCAAAAACACCTTAAACCTCACACATGAATCCTGATTTCTGTCTATATCTCTAGAATACAGTTATATCTAACTAAGTACGTCTTCATAGAGTCTCAAAGCGTTGTATTTGAAGCAACACGTTGCTTAAAGTGAAGCCCTATTTGCTATACATTCTCAACAACCATACAGTATCACAGTCATACAGGCTCTCAAAAACAACTTAAACCCCACACATATGTCCTGATTCGTGTTTAATTCCATAGATAAGCAGTATATCTACCTAAATATCACCGTGTGATGTTACAAAATGTCACATGTAAAGATAACTGGTTCGTTAAAGTGAAGCCCTTTTCTCTCTCCATTCACAACATAGCCTCAATCAAAAGTGTTTAGTCTCTGTTCAGCCCGACTTGGTCCGTGCTGTCAAATGCACCTTAAACCTCACACATGAATCCTGATTTCTGTCTATATCTCAGTGATCGCAGTTGTGTATTGAATATTGTCATTAGCAGACAGGCAGGCAGACACACAGGTGTCATTAAAACAAGACATTGAGTTTTGTCTGTGACAACGACATATCTAATCACAGTTAGAAATTCTGTCAACGCTAAATATTGACATTGCTTTTAAGTATCGAACTGAGAAAGTGACACGGTAAGAAGAACGTGTGTTGAAATAGACAAATGAAATGATATAAACAGTTTATATACTGTCATAACATATAAAACATTAGGAAAATAGCTCACACCAAAGCCTTCACCGAGTATTCACCGGACAGCCCGCTTCCAAGTTGCGCGATCCTATTTCACTGCGCACGTGCTATGAGCGCGGTTTTTTGCGCAGTTATTATCATAGCGTTATTTTTCAACTTTATAAGTTGAATTTGCATTTTTGACGATTTGTTTCGGTAAATCCATACCGAAAGGTATCAGAATCTGCAAAGTTGTGTTTTACGTTGCATGTGACCTTCAAGTATTTATACGTTTTAAATCCCGTTTCGTTTAACGATTCCACTTTTAGACGTAACCACGGTCAGCCAGTTCACAGGCTTCTCGTCTTCCTGGATTTTAGCCGATTTACTCGTAATAAAGTTGTTATGGTACGCGTTTGTGGCTTCCGATTGATCATTATTGTCATGAGTGTATGCTGCATTGATTAATTGTAGGCATGTTTTTCGTTAATGGGTTTATTAGCCAATAATAGATTTGGTCCGCCTTGGCCCGGCCCGGCCCGACTTCTAGGCCATCCCATCCTGTCCACATATTGGACAAAATAGCCAATCAACTTGTCAATGGCCAGTTGACAACTAACATCCTGTTACTGGTAATCTCAGCACTTGCTCTTTGGGAGGTAATTAGCAGTGTGAGAACGCCTGTACATTTGTTCAAGCTGAGTGAGGACGGGGTGTCCCCAGTTTGCCAGCAGGTATTGTTTAAAGGTTCCAGGTCACTGGACCGTGATAAACTCTTAAAACAACAGGTGATCACACCGTGAGGACCTAGGTATGTATTGGCAAGCATAGGATGAATGGGCTGAGAAAAGGGATTAATTAATTTGGTGAGATCAATTACCAATGAGTTAGTGGTGTCAACTTGAATTGGCACTGTCTGTCTACAATGTAGGACTTTTCATGGAAGTGTAAGTATGATTGTGGTAGTAGTCCGTGCATGTATGTAAATACCGAATTTGTTATTTTCCTTTATTTACCACGAAAATAGCTATTAAGCATTAATTTCATGAAATAAGCCAGTTACAATGTATGGTACTGTTTGAAACGTATTCAAGCAAGGAGACATTGAATTATCCGACGCTCTGTGTAATCCGACATTTTCTCCCGGTCCCAGTGAGTGTCGGATTATACAGAGTCCACTGTCCATGGTGTTCTTGATTCTGGTAAATTAGCAGAAAAACAATTATTCGGTTATCAACCTAGAAGAAGGTCCACAAACCACAAACCTAGATGGTCCACAAACCACAAACCTTGATGGTCCACAAATCTAGATGAACCACAAACCACAAACCTAGATGGTCTACAAACCACAAACCTAGATGGTCCACAAACCTAGATGGTCTATAAACCACAAACCTAGATGGTCCACAAACCACAAATCTAGATGGTCCACAAACCACAAACCTAGATGGTCCACAAACCACAAACCTAGATGGTCCACAAACCTAGATGGTCTATAAACCACCTAGATGGTCTAATGGTCCACCTAGATGGTAGATGGTCCATGGACCTAGATGGTCTATAAACCACAAACCTAGATGGTCCCCACAAACCTAGATGGTCTATAAACCACAAACCTAGATGGTCCACAAACCTAGATGGTCTATAAACCACAAACCTAGATGGTCCACAAACCTAGATGGTCTATAAACCACAAACCTAGATGGTCCACAAACCTAGATGGTCTATAAACCACAAACCTAGATGGTCCACAAACCTAGATGGTCTATAAACCACAAACCTAGATGGTCCACAAACCACAAACCTAGATGGTCCACAAACCACAAACCTAGATGGTCCACAAACCTAGATGGTCTATAAACCACAAACCTAGATGATGATGGTCTATAAACCACAAACCTAGATGGTCCACAAACCTAGATGGTCTACAAACCACAAACCTAGATGGTCCACAAACCTAGATGGTCCACAAACCACAAACCTAGATGGTCCACAAACCTAGATGGTCCACAAACCTAGATGGTCCACAAACCACAAACCTAGATGGTCCACAAACCTAGATGGTCCACAAACCACAAACCTAGATGGTCCACAAACCTAGATGGTCCACAAAAACCTACAAACCTAGATGGTCTACAAACCTAGATGGTCCACAAACCACAAAACCTAGATGGTCCACAAAACCACAAACCTAGATGGTCTACAAACCTAGATGGTCCATAAACCACAAACCTAGATGGTCCACAAACCACAAACCTAGATGGTCCACAAACCACAAACCTAGATGGTCCACAAACCTAAACCTAGATGGTCCACAAACCACAAACCTAGATGGTCCACAAACCACAGAAAAGTTCACACCAACAAACTGGTGATTAAAGTATTCGTCTCTTTCATTGTGCGTCGCGGTTTTTGAAAGTTAAGTAAGTTGAGGAAGACGATCGTCAACGACTCGCCTGGTTCTCACAAAAGTCAAGTAACGGTCTAGTCGTTCGGCAAAGTCAGTCGGTCGTTGTTGTGCAGTGTCTTTGCAATCATTTAGAAAATTGGTAACCCGTAAAATATATTCTCTTGTAATATAATCATGTCTCGGAGCTATGATAATGAGACCAGGGTGTCATTAAACAAAATGAAGTAATATTTGAAAACGTTGTCAAAGTTCAGTTTTGTTTTGCTCATTGCATCAATGGACAATAAGCCTAAATATAACTCGCTGTCTTCTAACGAAGGAGACGTTTGTAGTTTCGGGTGTTCGCATGAAGGCCAGTCGCTTTACTTAATTTTATCATTTCATGTTATTTATATAATTGAGTGTTGGTGTGAAAAGCTGACAAGTCAAAACATTGATTACACAACAGTCTCGTTTCCTGTTGACTGGGTTCCGTCCTATTGCCCAACTTAGCACAATAACCAGTCCAGAATTTTGAGACCAATTCATTTAACCGGATACATAAATATTAATCAGTATTATTTGATACATCTAAGCACTTGTATATTGCAACACTGCGCTCCTTATAATCTTTGCAAACATGTCGTGCAGCGTGCTCTGTCGTACAGCGAGCTCTGACAAACAGAAACCTGGGAATCGTGGATATCTGAAAACGAGGATCTGCCGCTCGAAAAGTTAGGCGGTCTGGTACGGACTTGATATTATATCAATCATATTGTGCGTTACAGAACTACCCTGAATAAGCGCAAAAAACATGTAAAAGGTGTAACCAGTGAGCCAGATGCATTGTGAATCATTTTACGACCTCATCAAACTGGGGCAGTCTGTGATGTCTTAGTTAAGGTCATGCTGTCTACACCTCGCCATAAAATATAGAAATGTTTTCATGTTTACAAGTAGACTTTGAGAAGGAAGCGAAGATCGCTGTATTTCCAGGTGCAAACTACACCACCTCAAACATCATCACTTCGTGAGACGTTGTGCAATTTGATGCTTTTGCAAGTGTTTTGTAACCATGGTATCCATTTTTCAGTAAATTGAATATTACGACATGATATACATATCAAATCGTAATAGAATCTGCTTCGCTTGTTTCATTTGCCGTGTTTTTGCATTGTCTCGGGTTGAAGAAGTATGGTTACAAACACTGCCAGATAGGCCACCGTTGCGAACAACAGCGTGCAAGGTTTGAGGGTGGCCTGTACAACCCTAATATATATAAAATCAAGACAATATGTAAAAACTAACGCAATATGTAAAAGCTTAACGCAAAACGTAAAAAATAACGCAATATGTAAAAAATCACGCAAAATGTAAAAAATGTCTTTAACGCAATACGTAAACACCTAACGCAAAATGTAAACCCAATTTTTAACGCAATTTGTAAAAGATTAACGGAATATGTAAAATCAAGCTTTTTTGTTGTTTTTATGTCTTGGTGACTGAAACCTTGTTAGTAACTTCACTTTATTGTCTTTCAAAATACTAGTAGCTAAGATATTGCAATATTTCTGTCAAAATTAACCTCATTTCTAATTTAACTGAAATCTGATCTATATGGTCATTAAACATCAAGGTAAAGCCGATAATTGTATGATATAGAGATACTTTATATCATAATCTATATTCGACAGTATCAAAAGAAATCATTGCATTCTTCATAGATATTTTTTATATAAATGGTTAGATGGGTTGTATTATTCATCATGTCCCATTCAAGGTTTTACCTTTTGGCCTTTTGTTATCCCACAACTCGCATTTAGCGTTAAGTTGGGGATAAAAAAATACCTTCCATCCGTCAGTCTGTCCGTTCAAAGAACTGGTTTGGGCGATATCTCAAGAAGTGGTTATTAATAATCAATTTCTAATGATATTTGGCACTGTAACAAAGGTTCAACTTGAAACTCTGCATACATCAGTTTTTTGTATTGTTTTTCTTTTTCTTTTCATTGTTTTTATTGAGAGACCAGTTTGTTCAGGCTTGTCTTATTTAGTGGGGAATTAATAGCAAATTATATTCCTTTTGGGGAATTAATGTATCAGTTGCTTTTTGCACTACAACTTAAGCGTACGCTTACTAAATTTAGATGTAACGCTCACAACTTCAAAGTCCAAGCGGCACGATAAATTCTGTATGCTACTTCGCACAGAAAATATTGACTTGTTGTTTAAGGTAGCCCTTGTGTTGTACCACATACTTAGGTTGAGAGAGAAAATGTAAATTGTAAATGGGTGTTTATGGATTTATTGATGTTCCTATAACTCGCATATTTACAGGTTGCGCATAAATGCACTACTGAAGTTTTTTCCCACCCGCAGTTGAAGCTATGGCGGGTCAAGATGCATGCATTTAGGAACCATTCCAGTATCCCCTACAAAAGTCAATCGTTGTTTCATATACATAGTCAAATCATAACTACTGGCGCTCTCTCCTAGATCAGTTGCTAGGTCCGAAGTGCAATGGCCAGAGCATCCATCTCGATGACAAGTACCAATTGCAATTAATTCGAACCCCCCATACACAATGAGTTAGAATTGGAAACATTGTTTTAAACATATTTTATTCATGAGAAAAGGATTGGTACAAGTTATACAACTTAGTACACCCTCTCCAGAGTATTTACATAATATTATTTACATTCATTCTATAAGGTGGATAGAGAAGAACAGAAAGATGGGAAAGAGTGGAACAATTGCAATAATTAAGAAATCGTTTTGATTGACAAATATATGTTTGAACAATTTTAAATATGTTTTGATTTATGTAAACAGTCAGTAATGAAAACATTACCACAACATGCATGTTACTTCAAACCAATTAGGAAGAATCGACAAGTGGTTTTGTTCAAAACACCCAATTCGGATATCACAGATTATCAACAACGGAATGGACAGTTTGAAGGTGAGGTGAAATTGGGTTTTACGTCGTACTTGAGAATATTTCGCTCATATGACGACGTGCATGCGTGTGTATGTGTATGTGCGGCTGCTTGTACTAGCCCAGACTTAAGCTGGTTTTATAGTGCTAGCCCACTGAGATACCATGCCGCAGTGAAGCATGAATACCCCACTCAGACACAGTATACTGACTCCGAGCCGACCAGTCCTTGTTGTACCCATTAATGCTGAGCGACAGGCAGGGACCAACAAGTACCATATTTTAACGTCTTTTTGGTATGACGCGGTCGGGGATCGAACCCACGACCTTCCGCTCTCCGGGCGGACGCTCTAACCACTACACCACGGAGGCGGTCAGGACAGTTTGAAGGAGTTAAACCCGATAGGCAAAACCTTCTTGAATAAGACATAATGAATATACCCCCAATACCATTTATGTTTGAAGTTTGAAGAATAAAATTATTTCTTTAAAACTTTCTAGACTAGATCGATTAAAATATCTCTATATACAAGTAAATTATATGTTTATCAACTACACTTTCATGTATACCAGTAATAATTACTGAACGAGGTAAAGTTTTTTAATAAAAGGTAATATGAAGTTTATTTTGTAAGAAACATTGCGATATCTTAGCTTTTTGTGAATAAAGTCAAGTTTTGCAAAATTGTGAAAACATAGATTTCGATTGCCGCCCGATATTCAAACCTAAAACTGGATTTTACATATTGCGTTAATTGTTTACATATTAGGTTAAAAATTGTTTTTACATTTTGCGTTAGGTGTTTTACTTTTTGCGTTAAAGACATTTTTTACATTTTGCGTTAATATTTTACATATTGCGTTATGTTTTACGTTTTGCGTTAAGCTATTACATATTGCGTTAGTTTTTACATATTGAATATGCGTCTGTGAAGGCGTTCAGATAATGACGATATTGCACAGTTTTATTCATGAGATTCCTGTCAACAGTAAGGTCGAATAATAGATTGATTTTATTCAGCAGTGTTGGCCCTGAGGCCTATAGTACAATTACAGTTTGATCTACTTGCACGTGGTGCTAGTAACATATTAAGTTTCTATTGGCATTGAATGCATATTTCCGACAAAAGCTAATGGTATTATTGTCACAACATCTATATTGTTTGATGTTAAAAGATTTGGCAATGTGTTCATACATTACAACTTTGACAGACTTCGCAAATAATTAATAAATGATATTGATAGCATCTTAATGACTTGGCCATACAGTCATGACAATTTACTGTGAGCGATAGGTCTTGTGGGAATTCAAAGATTCATTACGATTGTAGCCGTCTAAGCGTAACTCCTGTGTGTAATATTTGTAAATATTCTATCCACTGAAAACATGCTTCTACTATTAATATTACATGTATTTTCATGGATTCATCATATTTTATCTATAGCTGTGCTATAGTTTCTCATCAAAATGTGTTTCCTGTTGTCGGAATTGAAGTAAGTCCCACACAGAGCTGGGATCATATGCCTTTGCAATATATATGCAAACGTCTGGAACCTTGTGTTCCAATACAAGCGTTCGTAGCGCTACGACATTCGCATGCCTATTATAAACTATAGAGTTGGTCTCAACCATTGACTGGATTACATTCTCATCGTCAGCAGAGAAATATCGACTTCTCTTTTTCCTTGGGGTGCAGGCGACATTTCGCGATTCCATTTTTGGTAATCCGGAAGTAAACAGAAAACGGAATTGTGGGATATATGGAAGCTAACCAGTGACGTTAACCACACTGTTAAACTTTGACGGCGACGTTAGCTAACGGCATGACTAAGCATGTTTTGAACAACGCATATTTAACGTTCGGTTACCTAACGGCCGGTTAAGGATTTAACCGGCCGTTAGGAGTTAACCGGCGGTTAAGATAACCGAGTATTGAACAACCGGGCCCTGGGCGCCCGTTGTACAAAACAACCTTAACGCTACGACAGTCGTCACTCTGTTAAGGTATGGGAGTTACGATCACCTTGGCCCCAAGATCGCTTTGTACAACGGCATCCTGGGCAAACCCTGGGCAAAAAACACCTTAAAGACCAACTGGTCTCGGAAACACTTCTTTGAGTTTTATCTGGTCTCAGAAAATCAGTCACTTTGAATCGACAGAGAAACGTTTTCAAAATCTGACGCATATGTGACAAATATGATGTCCGATGCAATACCCTATTCTGACTTGAAGCCTTTGCATAAATTTGTGATGGTGCCAACAGTGGGGCAGGTAACGCTCACCATTTTTGCAAACACCTGGAATCATTACTTTTTCATTGTAATTCATAAACACGTGCTCATTTGAATAGTGCAATCAGTTTGACTTTTAGCAATTCTTATGAAAGGGAAAAGCTTTTTGTCGCTTTTATCTATTTAGTTGTAGAAATCGTTTAAGTTTATTGGAGTATATTCAGCGCAAGATCTCATTTGACAGAACATTCACGGTCGTGGTGTTTAAGTCACAAACGGTAGATAAGAAGGTGTCCTCCCATTACGCAGACAGGCAGTTCGCAGACACCTTAAAACAACAACATTTACGGTTCAGTGAACAGGTTATCTACTACCTGTTACCTACACATTATAATGGAATATTCCAAATAAAAACACAGGAACAAACTGAAGCTATATTATTTATTTTGAAAGATGGACGAAAAGACAGTAATTTGAATTTTTATTTCTGCAATATAATAACAGTTTATTTTCATAAACATTTTGGTTTAACCTTCTAGTCTAACGGGAGTCGGCATCATCATATTGAAAACATTAGCTTAGCTATTAGAAATTCTGACACTGTTGTTTCATATAAATCAAATAAAGACAAATGTGAACCTAAATATTATTCATATGGAATAAAGAAGTTATATGTTTTGCACACAATATTAAGATATATGACGAATGCACTTAATTACGATATATTTAGAATAAATATTTAAAATAGGACGCATCACGTGAATGTGGCCATGGATGTGAGAATGTTTTTCATTACTTCCTTGAATGTCCATTGTATACTACTCAAAGACATAAACTGTTACAATCTTTAGAAAGTATTGTTAAAATTAGAACACTGATTGGTATTAATCGTATCTTACATGGCAATGCAGGTGTCTCATTTACTGCAAATCAGAATGTTTTCAAATATGTACATATCTATATCTCTCCAACAAAACGTTTTCTCAGTTAACTTCTGTTGTACATATGCTATTATTGGGAGGGGTCTTTTCTATCAATAAACACAATCAAACTTCTCAGTGACAAACCTGTTTTTATGTTCGATAGTAATTGATAGTAAAATCAATTTTCAGAAGAGAAATCATTTATCATTTAATCACAACAAAGTTCTATTTACCCACAATCAGACTTCTCAGTAACGAACCTGTTTCAGGCTCACCCTGCTCTACTCACTAGACAGTGGACTGTTCCATTATACCCATAGGTGTTACCCTAATTAACCTTCTAGTTCAGTGTCTGTAAACTGGGTGTCTGTCAATTGGGAGATAACCGATAAGAAGATTCATTTCAAGGAGATCATAGTTCTGTTTATCTGTGGATGTTTATTCGCGTTTATTCGATAAAATCCATTCAATTATTTTATGCATAATTGAAATTTGGCTCGCTTTAGAACGATGCTACAGCATTTCCAACTGAACTGTGTGCAAACTGACAAACATGTTGGGGGGTTGGGGATAACAGGCTGTTATTGCTGTTGTATCGACCGCACTGGTACATGTAAATTCGATTTAGAAATTAACTGCCAGCTTCACCCGGAACATTGCAGATCATTCTATTGAACCGCGACATGGTTCTTCACGTCAGGATTCGGGTTAAGTACGTCTAATAATCAGCGAGTGAGTATGGTTTTACGCCGCTTTTAGCAATATTCCAGCAATTTCACGGCGTTGGACACCAGAAATGGGCTTCACGCATTGTACCCTTGGGAACAGAACCTGGGCCTTCATCGTGACTGGCAGACGCTTTTAGCACTAGGCTACCCCACCGACCCCTAATTATCAAGTACATAAATAGATAACTACCGGCACGACCGTATCATTGTTACTGCACCGGTGTTGTGAAAGAGATAAATGACTTTACCTCTCAAGAAATCAGTACTTTGACTTCTGTATCAACAGAAACACTTTGTTATCGCAAATGCATGTCCTCAGATCTTGTTTTCTATTTATGTATATTTGGTCATTCAGTGTATGGAGACTTTTAGAGATCAGTGTCCATAACAGTTTCCACGGCAATCAATCACAAGGAAGATCTGCCTACGCGTTATTTATACCAGCTCGAAAACTGGAAATGGCTGAAATTAAAGCAAGACTAAAATACCTGTGGAGGAAGTTCCATGATGCCTCTTCACAAATCCCATACCTCAAGTGGTACCTTTGTTCAAATGGCAGACGTAACTGCGTGACTTCCGAGTCCATTCCCAAACTCGGAGTGACTGACAGCTACGCAAACCTATCATTGTGAAATGCTCATTTGGGGCTAAACAGCGAGCAAGTATGACCCCGATAGTGGATATTTCAGATTAGAAATGGTTGAACTGTATATTGCAGCTTATTGATTACCTGCCCTTACCTGAGAGATGCTGGCACGCAATGGTGTGCGTGTTAATGTCGCTATGGTGACGGACATGTTATAATCGTTAAGTGTGCAATTGACAAGCCTGAGGTGCATGATAAACATGAACAATACATACTATCAAAGATATATGGATCAGAGTGTCTGATATAGAGGAGTCGGGAAGTTATATCACAAATTTAAAAAATGCATGGTACACACATGCTGCACAGAAATATAGTCCAGTATTCGACGTTCATGAGTATCTTTAACCGGGGTCTTCGATTGCCGTCCTGGGTGTCCTCCCATTTGTGAGAAGATTCAGTTAAATATTTAATCCCTACTTAGCTGGAGTTAATCCATTCTATCAGATAGGGGAGTAAGGTGTGATTTCTTTGCTACTTACCTACTCCACTGTCTCACAACTGGGAGTCTCACAACTGGGAGTTCTCACAAATGGGAGTAGACCCCGTCCTGCATTTGAAATGGAGCAGTATATTCGTACTGCATGCGAAATTTGTGCGGCTTGGTCGTCGCGGAAATTACATGAGTGAGTTTAGTTTGAGCAATATTCAGCAATATCACGGCGGGGGACACTAGAAATGGGCTTCACACATTGTGCCCATGTGGGAATCGAACAATTATACATCATGATCTGAATATGTCCAAACTACTATTTTGATGAAAATCGGCCAATCCAAACCAGAGTTATTAAATTAAACTGTCCAGTCCAAAATATTACCATAACTGAGATGATATATTGCACCTTAACAAGGCCCCTGCACGATAGTCGTATGGTAGCTGATGACAACGGGCTTTAAATCAAAGCTAAATCATTCCTGGTTGTGAAAAAATTACATCCCATTCGGTCGCTAGAACTGCACCACATTTTCACCATTTTGGGGGTCTGGCTTCTAGACCATACCCTAGCGACCCGAGATTACATTAGTATTGCACGTGGTTACAATAATACATGAGCTTCACCTTTCCATCTCAGACAGCGTTGAAGTAATCTGCATATCGTCAGAGGATTTACATTGGATCAATTGTCATAGCTGTACTTTAAGAAAAAACACACCTAGGTGTTCTAACCCAGGTTTGACTACTACATACGTATATAAGTAATATATATTTAGATTTTGCTTACGTGAAAATCACGAATTCCTCTGTCGGTGCTGAAGATCAGTGGAACATATTTCAAAGTGCACAATCCAGATTTCAGTTTTATTTTATGTCGCATAGATTAAGGTGGTTTATTGTCATTGTATTTAACGTTTTTAATGTGATATCGCATGTCTTTATTGGCTCTTATAACCTCTCAGAACAAAACTAACCTGATCAGTGTTGTTATATTCGATGTACTTGACACACAATGTACTTTGAAAGGAAACAACTAAAGTATTTAACCGTTAAAATATGGACAGGATTCTCCTTTCCGGAATCAAACTTAACTTATTTCGAACTATAATTTGGTTTAAAGAGAGTATCGAAGAATGAGAAGATATATATCTTAACAAGGATAGAGACAGAAAAGGTAAAACCAAACTGACATATATACTTTCCCCCAAAAGAAACGCATAGGTGTATTTTCCCGAAGTTAACTCTAAAGTGAGAATAACAAATGCAATTCTAGATCATGTGAGTAATCTAGACGCGTGACGAGCGAAGGCCTTAACCACTGGGCTACCCTGCTGCCCCTTAACCAAATACAAACACTTTGGAACAATTGTTATTATTTAACGTATTGAACAGTATCATGAGCTCTCTTTGAGACCTCACGCGTTTCTGCTACAGTAAATGAGTGATAACAAAATGAAAATATCGTAATCACAACCAAAAAGAAACAATATCCCCTAAACACTTCATGTGTCTTTGTAACATTCTTACACTAGGCGCACCCAGTTATTGTGGCATTCCCATCCTTACGAGGTACCCATTTACAGCTGGGTGGACTGGGACACATAGTCACAGTACTTTGTCCAAGTTTACTGCACGTTGCTGTACCCGCAACTGGGTGTTTGCAGGCTATATATCTCATGTGAGCATGTGATACATTACGTAACTTATAACATATAATGTTAACAGTAGTCATTTCGAATGATTTTATATCAACATTTCAATACGTCATTATGTCATAAGACCTTTACATTTGTTGTATGTGTACATTTTTCTGTACATTTCTTGTGAAGCATTGTTTTTCTGTACATTTCTTGTTACAAAATGAAAAGGGGACGGACGGCTAATGTACGGAGATATATTAATGATGAACAAAATCCGTTTAGTTACACAATGAGTGAGTGTAGTTTTACGCCAATATTCAAGCAATATCACGGCGGGGGACACCAGAAATGGGCTTCACACATTGTACCCATGTGGGGAATCAAACCCGGGTCTTCCGCGTAACGAGCAAACGCTTTTACCACTAGGCTACCCCACCGCCCAGTTACACAATGAATATTCGAGGTATTATCGTCTTATCCTTTGAACCGTGTATGTTTTTTTACATAGGCTACATGACATAGTCCATGCAATCCGAGTGTTACCACCACTTAATAATTATTAGGATAAAGTCATTCACCGAGAATCAAGTGAATGAAAATACACAAGTATAGTTATCATACAAATAGAAGCGACAAAACCCTTTCCACATCCATAAGAAATCTCTGCTAAAAGTCAGTTTACAATTGTGACTATATCATGAGTATATGTTTGTTTCGGCAGTATTACAGCTGTATGCTGTTGTTTATGAACAAATCGAGTCTGGACCAGACAATCCAGTGATTGTCGCCATGCGATACGATGGCAGAGCAAATGTTTATAAATCACAGGGATGACAAGAACGGTTTGTGTGTTTGTTGTTTAAAGGGACACTGATCCAGAGCAATTTCCGTGGACTGGTTGTTGTTTTTGCTATTGTTTGTCTCCCGTGAGTACCCGGATGATGTCCAAGATTTCTTGACTGGTTCGTGACCTCTGCTGCGCCACCCGCATGCGCAATTGACAGTATAAGTATAGACTGATCAACAAAATCACAGAAAGCTTGGTGTTTATGAAAGTCCGTTTGTTGTTGGCGAGAATGGTGATGTACGGACCATCTATTTTCGATGATTGGAGTTGGCTTTGATGTAGTCACAGAGATAGCTGATTCGGTGTCGGAATTTCGCAACGAGGTGCGATGTTCTTTGACTCGGGTGTTTCACGGGATGTATATAGCATTGTCCACAATCAACAGTTCATTTTGTAAAATAACGACATTTCAAGGTTTATTGTTTGTTGACGGTGGCTTGTTTTCTTCCGTTGGCATGGAGGAGGCTGAGGCCGGAGGACCTTCAAGAAGGTAGTGTCTATTCCTGCCTGTTATTTGTTTGCAGAGTCCGGCTGATTTGGTGTGATGGTTTACAGTCAAGGGAATGGATATGTCTTGATGGGGGCTGATTCTGGTTTGTGAGATTTTTTAGCTGGGGAGGTGAAGGCGTTGCTTCGATGAGTTTCTGTTGACTATTTCAAGGTGGGTAGTGGTTGCGTTCAAAGACTTTCCTCCAGGTGTTCAATCTTTCCGGTTTGTTGAGCAGATGTTTTTGGCTTTCTGGTCAATGTAGAGATGACGCCGGTCTTGACTTTAGGTGGGTGGCTTTCGAGCTTGTAGTGGAACAGCAGAACAACCAACTACCTTCCTTGATGTCCTTGGTGTCCCGCACCTCCTGCAACCAACTCCAAGACCTCCGTGTACAGAAAACCAACTCATACGGATCAATACATCCACTGCAAACTCCAACCACCCACCTAAAGTCAAGACTGGCGTCATCTCACTACATTGACCAGAAGAGCCCAAAACATCTGCTCAACAAACCTACAGGAAGAAATTGAACACCTGAGGAAAGTCTTTGTGGAACGCAACCACTACCCACCTGAAATAGCTCAGTCAACAGAACCATCGAAGCAACGCTTTCACCTCCTGCCAAAGGTCTAAACCAGAATCAGCCCCCATCAAGATATCCATTCCCTACATTGGTAAACCATCACACCAAATCAGCTCGACTCCTGGAAACAAACAGGCAGGAATAGACACTACCTTTCCTCAGCGTCCTCCAGGCCTCAACAACCTCCCTCCATGCCAACGGAAGAAAACAACCCACCGTCAACAACAACAACCTGAAATGTGTTATTTACAAAATAGACTTATGATTGTGGACAATGCTACATAGGTGAAACATCCTGACCCATCAACACCTGAGTCAAAGAACATCGCACCTCTGTTGCTAATTCCGACACCAAATCAGGCTATCTCTCTGACCTCACATCAAAGCCAACCCCAATCATCAAATAGGAGTGGTCCGACATCACCATTCTCGCCAACAACCAAACGTGGACTTCACTAAACGCAAGCTCACAGAAGCCATTCACATCAAAACGCCACAAGCCTACCATCAACCGTGACCAAGGATACTTCATTCCATCTGCTTATGATCCACCTCCACCAAGCCCAGTCTATTGTATAAACATCGCATCCATTGTATAAACATCTCATTGTAACTACATCTCATTAAATCTGTTTTACTCGAAAATATTTCCATCTTATTTTTTATGATAACAAATGAAATTGTTTTGAAGTTTAACCATCTGCCAATGGTAAAACATGTTAAGACTGAAAAATAACCAAGTCAATGTACGTACATGATATATATATTTTGTCTTATAATCCTAATTAGTTTATTATCATATTTTTATGCATTTTGAAACTTAATAAAAAGCATACGATCTGCTTATACTTATTGTGAATTTATAATATGACTGTAATATCTAGACATTTTATAGATTGCCAACGTGAATCATATTTCACACACGTCCTAAGTGCGACCTGGTGCATGTTGTCCGTCTAATTACACTTCAGGGCGAAAAAAAATGATTCTGTTGAATGCTACCACAAATGAATAAAAGCAAAATACAAATATTAAAATTAAAACAGACTAAAGTTATAGCAACAATGTCAGGCTATTACCTTGTTTGAGGAATGTATCCATCTATATCCACATCCGCACCCAGTAATATTCCAGCCATATGGCGGCGGTCTGTACAAGACCGAGTCTGGGCCAGACAATACAATGATCAACATCATGAGTTTCGATCTCCGCATCAGGTATACGATGACATGTGTCAACCAAGTCAGTAAGCCTGACCACCCGATATCGTTAGTCTGAATGCAATGTCACATCTTAATACAGGTGTTAATTACAAAGTGTGTATTAAAGGTCACATGCAACCAAAAAATCAAACATAATTAAAACACAATTATCACTTATTCATGACATATAATATACATTGCTGGTTATGAAAAAGCGATCGCAAATCAAAAGTGCAATATTGTGTACCTGGGTTTACTTCCTAAGAAACGAAGCAGCCGGGATACCGAACCCAGTCAGAGCGGGTGGGTGTGACTCAAGCGTAACGGCTGGTTCATTTGCAGATGGCCTCACGGCTCATTGTGTGTGTATATAAAGAGATGTTGGGTTTTGTAAATACATGCTCATTTTTTGTGAATAACATTTTGCAATCAACAGACATCATAACATGTCACGTATACAAGTATCACACCTGCCTGTCTGTGTAATTACAAAATGCGATAGAGACCGAACTCGGGCCATAAATCAATGCATTTTGTTTATGGTGTATAGCCTGATTGGTGTTAAGTTCAAATTGTATGTGGTCAGTGATAGCAGCTGTGTATTGAATATTGTCATTAGCAGACAGGCAGGCAGACACACAGGTGTCAATAAAACAAGACATTGAGTCTTGTCTGTGACAACGACATATCTATATCACAGTTAGAAATTCTGTCAACGCTAAATAATGACATTGCTTTTAAGTATCGAACTGAGAAAGTGACTCGTAAGAAGAACGTGTGGTGAAATAGACAAATGAAACTATATAAACAGTTAATTTACTGTCATAACATATAAAAAGCTCGCGCCTGTGAGATATCAACAAAACATTAGAAAAATAGCTCACACCAAAGCCTTCACCGAGTATTCACCGGACAACCCGCTTCCAAGCTGCGCGAACCTATTTCACTGCGCACGTGCTATGAGCGCAGCCCAGCTGTTGAACCCAGTTTTCCCCAGAAAAGTCGGGGGAAAATTAGTGAATCGTTTGAACTCCGATTTCGCGCGGTTTTTTTCATCGCGTTATTTTTCAACTTTATAAGTTGAATTTGCATTTTTTGATGATTTGTTTCGGTAAGTCCATACCGAAAGGTATCAGAATCTGCAAAATTGTGTTTTACGTTGCATGTGACCTTTAAGAATAGAATAGATTTCACATTAATTCATCCTGAACTGACTTGACCCGTGAAATCAACTCATTAAGTTACATAATTCTTCATTAAGGTCCTCTGTGGAGGTTATTTGGCCATTTGTTAACTTGACCCGCGCAAGTAATTCCGGAAGTTACATAGGTCTTCATTAAGGTCCTTTGTGGAGTGATGAGGCAAAACTGACCATACGTACACGAAGACAAATATCTCAATACTAGATAATCATGCTACTGGCTGAAAATCAAAGTTACTGAAACATCTTCAATACATGGATAAGCGTGCCCACCCATATGAGACAAACTATATAGCAAAACAATGTATGGCAAAAGTATGCGATTAAACTGCTCGTGAATAGAAGTTGCGGACAATAGAGCTCCGAAAGTAACCCTTCTGCAGTCAAGATGTCGAGGTTTGCCGAAGTGTGCCGACTGTCAAACAGCGACGAGAGGAGTTCCGGTTGCTGGAACGCGAGTTGTTTTACGACCCGTGACACGTATAATTTGAGGGCAATGGGGTGAATCAATTATTGGTTAATGTGTTTGCCTATAATGCCCGAAGACCCGGGTTCGATTCCCCAATTGGGTAGAGCGTGCGACGCCCATTTCTGGCGTCTCCTGCCCTGGTATTTGCTGGAATATTGCTAAAGGCGTCGTAAATCCACATTCCTGTAAACTATGAACTTTCTACACGTCCTTCTCGAATGTCTCACACAATGGTGTCACCGAACGTGGTGGACATTCATTTACCGCTGCCCTCGTTTAGTTCTCACGTTTTCTTTGTTTGAGGCAATATTCTGTCTCATATTTCGTTGAATGCTAGGCAGATAAAAAGGAAATGCAGTGCGTCCTTAGTATAATTTCCGCAATTACACGTAGGACTGTAAGATATGTTATATTTGGGATTACACTTTCTTAGTAAAGTACAGATTCTAGTGCTTTTGTTGGGTTGAGTCCCAACCGGGATTCGAACCCACACCCTCAGTCAGGCACCTAATCGCCAGCTTGCGCCACATACTTCTGGGACTAAAGGCTGCCCAAAATGGGATACCAAGTTATTAACCATTTTACAATACATATACAACTTTTGAAGATAATTTGTATCTTCTTTTCTATCCATGTGGCTTTTGTTTCGGAGTATAGTTTGTCGTGGTTTGAGAGATGGGCGGAGTCACCAGATAGTTCTAAGTGTATCTAAATTATCTTTTTCAAGCATCAGTGTTTGTTCTTTTGTAAAATTATCTAAAATATGACAAGAGTAATCAAAGGTCGGTAAATGATACATTGTCTCGAGTGTTTCCTGTTGAGGCGAAAATTGTTACTTCTTAGATAATCTATTGTTGGACTAATCTCTCTGATTATACCTGATTATAGCAGGGATACTCTACAACAGGGATAGGTCACTCGCTTGCTTTCTTTACCATTTGTACTAATTAGCGTGTGCCTCGTCATGCTCCAACGCACACAGTGACTTGGTTCGTTCCCAGCGCAACTTCGGCTGCGTTTAACTGACTGACTGACTGACTGACTGAGTTTGGTTTTACGCCGCTTTTAGCAATATTCCAGCAACATCACGGCGGGGGGACACCAGAAATGGGCTTCACACATTGTACCCATGTGGGGATTCGAACCCGGGTCTTCGGCGTGACGAGCCAACGCTTTAACCACTAGGCTACCCCACCGCCCCTCCTGCGTTTAACAGTACTTCAGCCAGTGTATTGTATCAGTCGGAATTTTACAATGAATGAATGAATGAATGAATTAAGAGCAAGAATTATATGTGAATGAATGAAAGAAATAAAGAAAAAGAAAGAAATACATATGTGAATAAATTAAATAATAAATGATACACCACGGCCAGCCCTCCCCAAACATGTTAAAGAACGCAAAACTATCGATAGAACACGTGTAAAGATCAGCTGTCCTTTTAAAAAATCTACTTTGATATATTTTTTTTTACGTAAGTAACTAATTCAGATATCTTATTGCATGTGTGGAATGGCATGGGCATTGACAGAATGTTAACTGACACTGTCACAGACCCCTCAAGAACAGAAAGTGTAGAACTATCACAAAGCGTTGTAAACACCTTTCCACTTTTGTCAAATACTAAGATCAACAAGTAAGAAAGAAGTTTTAGAACTATGAGACTCAAGCATCACAAGCATCAATGGCGTATCAGAACAGATCGGCGATATTTCACACACCTCAAATACACCCTAACAATGTTTTTAAAATTATAAAACTATCACTATTACCTGCAAACACCTTTCACCTGATGGTATATTCCCCTTATAAAAATTAAAGGTGTATGTGAGATCTTTTAGAACAATAACTAGAAACAGTCAAACAACGCCCTGTAGTATTTCAATAGCAGATCGGCGATATGTCATATTTTTCACACACCCTATCAGGTTTTTTTTAGTTATAAAACTATCACTATTACTTGCAAACACCTTTCAACTAAAGGTATATTTCCCTCCTAAAAATTAAACGAATATGTGAAAGAAGTTTTTAGCGATAGAATTTAGTCTTTCTTCGCTGTGTACTGAGAATTGAAGCCAGTGAGCTACAACATGCCGACTTGAAACTTTACTACAAATCTACTGTACTAATACTGACACTAATAACAATTATTTGACTTAAAATGAAGTGACAGAATAGGTAACTTGTCTTCTACATGTAGGTTTTTAGTTGTCACAACACTCAGCGTATGTAATCAGCTGTTGAAAATAAACCGGGCTCAATCTTAAAAACTACGCTGACGCCAAATTGTCTACACTGGTCACGTGACGAGCCGAGGCATACGCTAAGGGGCTTTCGGAGGAGTGACCACTCCCCCTTATATAGTCTCCCTGATTACAGTTATTGTACTCTGTTGCGCAATAGGACGAAACCCAGTCAGCAGGAAACGAGACTATTGTGTAATCAATGTTTGATTTGAACTGGGGAAAACCAACTGCAAAATTTAAGCTGATAAATTGCACGAGTATCATGCATCAAATTGCTGAAAAGCATGTGCAAATATCGCGCATGTAAACAGCTGCGTTTTGGTGTAAAGTTTTGTTAAGAATTCGCTAATTTTCACTGAGTTTCGTCATTTATTGAACTAATGACAATAATCTTTTGAACGTTACGAATTCGTTTTACAATAATAAGTTCATGGGTAAACAGCACCTTCAAACAGTATGGAATATTTTGCAAAATCTAGTTTAGACCTGTTGACTGAAGTAAGTGGCTACATTTACTCTAGTGAGTTTAAACGTTTGATGGGTAGCATATAAGTGACGTTACAATCTATTCCTCAAGATAGATCCCAGTTAATGGAGTGCAGGTGTCCCCGATGCTCACCTTTAAGCTCAGCTTGCATCCTATTCAAAACAATTGTGCGAATGTAATTACACAATGATATTCTGTTTTCAATGACTGTGAAATGTCCACTGCTGGCTCTGGGATACATAAACAGAATGTATTAAGTACAACTAACCGTTACGTCATGCATTTCAAGTTCCGAAAGGGCGGTGGGGTAGCCTAGTGGTTAATGCGGCCGATCGTAACGTCGAAGACCCGGGTTCGATTCCCCACGTGGGTACAATGTGTGAAAGCCCATGTCTGGTATCCCCCGCCGTGATATTGCTGGACTATTGCGAAAAGTTGCGTAAACCATACTCACTCGTGTTCCGAAAATATATAAATAATAATTAAGAATATATATAACGCGCCTTTCCAGGCTTTATATCATGTCCATAGCGCACAAAGGATGCTGAAACCGCACAATCGGATTATTATTACCCCGGTAAAAAAGCTGCCTGTCCGGTGCTTGAAGGGTCATAGACACCTGACTTATCCCACCGGGTACCCATTTTATGCTGGATGAAAAGAGGCAATTTTGAACAAACTCATTGTCTAAAGTGAGACCACATGTATCACATGTGTTTCGTTGTGGGGCAGGACTGAAGTCCCACCGGGTACCCATTTTATGCTGGATGAAAAGTGGCAATTTTGAACAAACTCATTGTCTAAAGTGAGACCACATGTATCACATGTGTTTCGTTGTGGGGCAGGACTGAAGTCCTAGAAACTCTCAGGTGTCAAGGTGTCAAACACGGTCACCTATCCAAGGACTCGCCGCGACCATTGTTGCTTAATTTCAACTGATGTGTGACCTAAGCTATGCACAGAACCACACACTGACATCTATGTCAAATGAATGTTTGCGTACTGATGCCATCGACACGGGGGTACCTGGCAGTGTGTCATTTGGTAATTCATAACGGTGAGTTCAAAATATATCGTGACCTAACCATGTCATTATCACAGCTATTTATGAATAACATGATATCACCTCTGCTTTTACAACAGGATCGGACACTTCCTCTCCCTAGAATGTGTCTTCTTGGTAAGTACTCCATCAAAAGGGTTTTATCCTTGACCGATAATTCAAACGCGTTGTGTGATCTTTGAATCGTAAACTGGTTTGAAAACGTCAAGACTGAAAACGTTTTAGACTAAGTGTATTAATTTACTATCAAAGCACATTAATACAACATTCAGATAAACAGTTTAGTACATTTGTGTCTAAATAATGTTTTCGGCTTGGTAATTTTATTTTTTAAAAATAAAATACGAACTGAAATGTGATTGATCACTTAAAATCTATAACACAACGAACGACATTTCACGACTTAAGGGGGAGGTGAGGTAGTCCAGTGGTTAAAGCGTTCGCTCGTCACGCCGAAGACCCGGGTTCGATTCCCCACATGGGTACAATGTGTGAAGCCCATTTCTGGTGTCCCCCGCCGTGATATTGCTGGAATATTGCTAAAAGTGGCGTAAAACCAAACTCACACAATCACTCACGACTTATGCTTCATTTCATTACGGTGAAAGCGTTCCCAAGACCCTGGCCTATTGATATTAGGATTGTTACAGCAGTAGATCTGCTTGGAAGGTACGTACCTCTAATTGACGTTCGAAAGGGACGGGGTAACTTAGAAATGACGCAATTAGCTATAGTCCACAGTTTTCATGAATATGTTTATGTTTTAAACCTCTTGCTACTTTAGGATGTTGAGAGGGGGCGGTGAGGTAGCCTAGTGGTTAAATCGAGGTTAAAAAAAAATATAAAATAAAAAAGTCGTTCGCTCGACACACCGAAGACCCGGGTTCGATTCCCACATGGGTACAATGTGTAAAGTCCATTTAATTCTGGTGTCCCCAATGTGATATTGCTGGAATATTGCTAAAAGCGGCGTAAAACCAAACTCAGTCAGTCAGTTATATATGGCATAACGCGTAAAGATATGACCGTTAACAATTCAGTGTGACAAGTTATAGCGGAACAAGTCGGACCTAGATGGGTTGGGTGAGCGCGCGTTTAAAAAACACCAGCAGGTGGTAACCTAGCAACAGACAAAACCTGTTATTGATTTCCGAACATTCCAAAACATTTTAGACAAAGTTTGATAATGTAAACACAATTCAAAACGGCTTTTGATTCTACTCACGCACCGCAATACTTAGCGCGATATATGCATTATTTATCGAGGGTTGCGCATGCTTCATAATGCCGGCAACGATTTGTGAATATTTTGTATCATGTCATTGTTCAACTTACCACTCCCAGTATGAGCTGCAAATGAGCCAATCTAGTTCATTCAATCGTGTCACTACTTAAGGATGTATCGGTAGACCAAACTGTGCAAGTTCATCAAAACGTATCCGTACATCGAACTGTGCAGGGGCGGTGGGGTAGCCTAGTAGTTAAAGCGTTGGCTCGTCACGCCGAAGATCCGGGTTCGATTCCCCACATGGGTACAATTAGACTAAGGCTTAGTCTCTGAATATATATAATTTTTGATAGTAACAAACAAGCCCATTTATATTGAAAAGGAGCCCTAGGGAGACCAGAGATTCAGAGACTAAGAACATCTGCATTGGGGCTACATGTGCTGGGGTCATTACCAATTAGGAAGTCACATCATACAACCATCAGATAAAGCTATAAGTGAAAGGCATATTTATTGGCCCTCCTGTTAAGCCCTGTCCTATCTCCATGCTGTCATCACCTCATGTGGGCCGGTCAAGTGCCCCTACTGCCTAACATTTTACTGTTGGGAAACTTGCAGCCCACAATGTCACTTGGACACTAGATGACCAAGGTGCAAGATCTGTGTGGAACACCAACAAAATTATTTATGAATTTGAACTTATCTCCAAATTCAAAAGTTTCCATTTGTATAATATGCGAAGAGGATATAGATAACCACCTTTTTTTAAACAAACTATTCAATGGAAGTGGAAAGGCCACCGTTTGTCTTACGCTTGAAGATGTTTTGGGAATTTCTAGATACTAGATCATCCTCACTAGATTTCACCTTGCATGCGTCACATCACGAAGGTAAACAGATTTAATTCCGAGATGCTGTGCCTTTGAATTTGGTTCTTCACGAGAAGGCAACTAACGGGATCGGGTGGTCAGGCTTGCTGACTTGGTTGACACATGTCATCGTATCCCAATTGCGTAGATGCTCATGCTGTTGACTACTGGATTGTCTGGTCCAGACTCGACTTATTTACAGACCGCCGCCATATATGGTATATTACTGAATGCGGTGTAAACCCAAACTCACTAACTCTTCATGAGTGCTAGGTCCCTGCTATATGTTTTACTGTTGAGCAATTAGATAAAAAAGAGAGACACTCAAAACACACCAGAGTTTCACACAATAATCTTATATCAGGAATAAGAAAAATAACCCTTGTTTTAATTACAATTAAATCCTTAACCGCATTTACAATTGGGCTGCTATGTGTGGACCCAAGTCAGACAATGAAACAATACTTTTTACAACATAACATTCAGGAGGAACCTTTCCCCAAGATTTTGCTTGATTTGTCTCTTAAAGACCAGAAACTGTGCACAAGGCCTCCACTATAGCTTCATGTCACCCAATGTGCTTGTTAATTAAGAGTTGACAGATGAAAATGTGAGGCAAGATTCCAGACCACTGGTGAGGATGTTGGTCCGGCCAGCCATGGTAGTTAGATATGTTTACTTTGTAACCCGACCCCCAAAGTGAGTTAGTTTTCTTGCAGATGTTAACAGACCCTGAACCTGGGGAAATCTAGACTTGCTTCATTTAGGGCTTTAGCACTGCAGAGAGAGCTTGGCAGTAGGGAAAATAATGTGGTTCAGGGACTGTGAGACAGACTAGGTACAATGTGTGAAGCCCATTTCTGGTGTCCCCGCCCTGATATTTCTGGAATATTGCTAAAAGTGGCGTAAAACCAAACTCACACAATCACTCACGACTTATGCTTCATTTCATTACGGTGAAAGCGTTCCCAAGACCCTGGCCTATTGATATTAGGATTGTTACAGCAGTAGATCTGCTTGGAAGGTACGTACCTCTAATTGACGTTCGAAAGGGACGGGGTAACTTAGAAATGACGCAATTAGCTATAGTCCACAGTTTTCATGAATATGTTTATGTTTTAAACCTCTTGCTACTTTAGGATGTTGAGAGGGGGCGGTGAGGTAGCCTAGTGGTTAAATCGAGGTTAAAAAAAAATATAAAATAAAAAAATCGTTCGCTCGACACACCGAAGACCCGGGTTCGATTCCCACATGGGTACAATGTGTAAAGTCCATTTAATTCTGGTGTCCCCCAACGTGATATTGCTGGAATATTGCTAAAAGCGGCGTAAAACCAAACTCAGTCAGTCAGTTATATATGGCATAACGTGTAAAGATATGACCGTTAACAATTCAGTGTGACAAGTTATAGCGGAGCAAGTCGGACCTAGATGGGTTGGGTGAGCGCGCGTTTAAAAAACACCAGCAGGTGGTAACCTAGCAACAGACAAAACCTGTTATTGATTTCCGAACATTCCAAAACATTTTAGACAAAGTTTGATAATGTAAACACAATTCAAAACGGCTTTTGATTCTACTCACGCACCGCAATACTTAGCGCGATATATGCATTATTTATCGAGGGTTGCGCATGCTTCATAATGCCGGCAACGATTTGTGAATATTTTGTATCATGTCATTGTTCAACTTACCACTCCCAGTATGAGCTGCAAATGAGCCAATCTAGTTCATTCAATCGTGTCACTACTTAAGGATGTATCGGTAGACCAAACTGTGCAAGTTCATCAAAACGTATCCGTACATCGAACTGTGCAGGGGCGGTGGGGTAGCCTAGTAGTTAAAGCGTTGGCTCGTCACGCCGAAGATCCGGGTTCGATTCCCCACATGAGTAAAGTGTGAAACCCATTCTGGAATCCCCTGCTGTGATATTGCTGGAATATTGCTAAAAACGGCGTAATACCATACTCTCACTCCTGTGCAAGTTCATCAAAATGAATCGGTACACACAACTGTGCAAGTTCATCAATATGTATCAGTACATCCAACTGTGCAAGTTCATCAAAATGTATCAGTACATCCAACTGTGCCTGTGCATCAGTGTATCAGTACATCCAACTGTGCAAGTTCATCAATATGTATCAGTACATCCAACTGTGCAAGTTCATCCAACTGTATCAGTACATCCAACTGTGAAAGTTCATCAAAAGGTATCAGTACATCCAACTGTGCAAGTTCATCAAACTGTATCAGTACATCCAACTGTGCAAGTTCATCAAAAGGTATCAGTACACCCAACTGTGCCTGTACATCACAGTGTATCAGTACATCCAAATGAGCCTGCGCAGTACATTGACATCCGTACACCAAATTGTGTAAGTAGATCTACATTGCAACAGGCAAGTACAGCCAATTGTCCAGTATATCAATATATCAGTACATCCACATGAACCAGTACATCAACATGTGTCAAGCAGTATAATACGTCAATCTACACCCATGTCCATTTCATCTGTGAGTCTAGTAAGTCCGCTACTATCAACACCATAACCTGGTTTAATCCTGGGTCAACCCACGGCACATCCTGCTGGCCAGCTGCCATTTAACGATACAATAATCTCTGTTTGATCCGTTTCCAGGAGTGTATTACATCCCCACCCAACCAACATCCTGGGCTAAAGGTACAATTAATATGCACGCGGAAGACATGCATAGTTAATGGCTTCAATTCTGATGCAGTCTGCAACAGATGTATTCCGAGTCACGCATGTTGATTCAATACAGAACAGTGTAAGTGAACCATAGTTTATAAAAAGATAATCGTTGATTTGGCTGAACACGCCTCGGATATGCCGAACTGAGTATGAGGGTCCTTTGGGCTTCGTGGGATCCGTGTTTGGCCGAAACATACATGGGTGCATGTTGTGTACAGCCGCAGCCGGCAATCTCAGCCAGTGTGGACAAACAAGTGACTGATGGTAGGAGTAACGATTCCCTGCTTTAGGTCACAATGACACTGTCGACGTCTGGGGCTAGGGAAATGTAATTTTAAAGGGTTAAAGTCGCCTTCAAGATGTGTGTACGTGCGTGCGTACGTGCATGCGAGTATAGCTGCTTGTCCCGGTCCGTGGTTTAAGGCCCACTGAGCTACCATCACTAACCCCCATCCATTAAAAAAGCACCCCCAACCCCCTAAACAAAATAATAAAATACATAAATAAATAAAATCAAATCGTACAATCAGCAAGTACCTGTTGGTCAGCAATGGTATCGACGACGACGATACTGCTGGGTGAAGTGTTATGACTTAGATTACCTGCCCACTCTGTATGATACCGTTGTGTGCGTGGTGCATGTGACTTGATAACCGTGAGTGATAAACATCGTCAAGGCACAACACGAAGATACGTGTCCCACATAATGTCAGTCAGGTCATCATCGTTATCAATGTGACCCTTGACTGACTGACTGAGTTTGGTTTTACGCCGCTTTTAGCAATATTCCAGCAACATCACGGCGGGGGACACCAGAAATGGGCTTCACACATTGTGCCCATGTGGGGATTCGAACCCGGGTCTTCGGCGTGACGAGCCAACGCTTTAACCATTAGGCTACCCCACCGCCCCTTGTGACCCTTGAGGATATGGATAGAGGAACGTGGACGGTTTGTATGTAATATTTACAGTTTCTAATGAGTGAGTGAGTGAGTTTAGATTCACGCCGCTTTTAGCAAAATTCATCTGGTAGGTATGTATTCTCCTGCTTGAATTTAGCTTGATCTGAGTGTTGCTTATCCATCCCATAGTGTGTCTGGAGTATTTTGTGACACTATTGTTGTGTAGACATATGTCAAGCTCGTCAAAATATGACGCTAAGCAGAGTGTCTCCATGAGAACTGCCTACCGCCTCAGATTGTTAGCAGTTCATCTGCCTTTAAAAAAGGAGGCAGGACAGGCAAAGAAGAGCCGACAGACAGCGAGAAGAGCGCGGACAGACCAGAAGAAAGGCGGAGTTACAACTACTACCATTGCAATGATTGCATATAGTGCAGCCAACTGTTAAAAATAATTCGACAGTAAGAGTTAGCCAATGTCCGAAATAACGTTGCCATGACGACTTCCTCAAGTTTATTATTCCTTTTGGATTCACATTATACAAAAAAACCCATTATGACAAGGTAACTATATTCTTGTTGCAGTGATTTCTACAACTGAAACTGACGCAACTATAGTGAGTGAGTGAGTTTCGTTTTTAGCAATGTTCCAGCAACCTCACTTCGGGGGACACCAGAAATGGGCTTCACACATTGTATCCATGTGGGGAATCGAACCATAGTCTTCGGCGTGGCGAGCGAACGCTTTAACCACTGGGCTACCCAACCGCCCCGACGCAACCAGAACATGTTTTCTTTCTGTGACATCACTCGAATCTGGTGCATGAGTTAAATAAGAGAGCCCCAGTTTCTCGTGATTTCTTCCTTAAGAAAAATCGAGTACAAATGTTGACAAGATGTCCAACCATCCCGTTGTAACAGGCCAGCGTATACCCCTGTCCCAGACTATACCGGGGTTAAACTGGGCTAGCCCAGACTATACCCCAGGTATAATCTGGGCTAGCCTAGTTTATACCCCGGGGTATATTCTGACTAGGCAATGGTATAACCACACACACACATACATTTTATTGTACTTCTCACACACATAACACACACACACCAGCATGCCCCAACAGAAAAGAAGTCCGATACATTTTAAGGATACTACTATAATTTGGAGTTTCGTTTTTCTTTCTTGATAATGCCTGACTTGTGAACAATGAAATCTAATGTTCTCAGCCAATAACCGAACAAGACTCTACATAAAAGTTGGGTTTACATTTGAAGTCTCTCTGAATCACAATTAATTTGAGTTGGTTATAACTGTAGTTCGTAATACTATAATACTGAGTAAGTGGTCGGGACCAACAATTCAGCTGGTTCGTGTTTGTTAGAAACGTAGTTTATTGTATGCAACAATGACTTTCAAAGTTTTAACGTCTTATTAAATCACACTTCAATAACCACACATAACACGTGTGTCCTCACTGACATAATGCGTTTTCAACGTGATGAGATGTCAAAATCTACATCTGTCAGCAGCCGGAATAAATGACGTACAGTATGTACAGTCAGGCCCGTGAAGATCCGGGTTACAACAGGTCTTCAGTAACCCATGCTTGTCCTAAATATGCCTAGGAAAAGAGTCCTCCGGAAAAAGTCCTATATTGAAAAAAATTTTTGACAAAAGAATAAAAAGTATTTTTTAGTTTTTCATAGCGTTTATTGACTTTCACATATATTGTATTTTTATGCAACAAATGTAACATAGATCCTGTATACGTACAGAGGTTTTCATCTTTATTCCTACTACAGAATATTAATGGCTACTGACTCGTATCATTCTCATGTTTACTGCCAGGCCACGCCATACAGCATAGGTCTGGAATGTCTATTGAATCATTACAAAAATAAAAGATCAATTTATCTATTTAATAACCCATATGTGTGAGTTATCAATGTTTTACTAAAATATTTGACATCAAAGTTCATGAATAAATAGGTTTTTATTACAATAGGACTTTTTTCCGGTATTTTTTTACCTAGGACTTTCCTTCCTACAATCGTCGTAAGAGGCGACCAACGGGATCGGGTGGCCAGGCTTGCTGACATCGTATACATGTCATCGTATCCCAATTGCGTGGATCGATGCTGATGCTGTTGATCATTGGATTGTCTGGTCCAGACTCGACTATTTACAGACCGCCGCCATGTAGCTGGAATATTGCCGAGTGCGGCTTTAAACAAACAACATAACAAACAAACAAACAGTCAGGCTTGGACAGACGCAAACTCAACTAGTGTTTAAACAGTTATCAGTTTAAGTGTTAATGGATAACAGTGTGTTCATTCTGAGGAACGTCATATCTGTGATGGTTATATTGATGTCATATTGCGAATTATTTATATAATGTCACACAACAGATAGTCTAAACATATCACGTTAATTAATGTACATACCAACAATATTACCACCATGCCTTTTTATTCATAATCTTACCTCAGCTGTTTCTGTCTCCCTCTATTTTTCAAGTAAATCCAGGAATGAATCAGCTCTTATAGTACCTCTCAGATTTTCACTTTTATTTATATTGTTAAGAGAACATGCACTGCCAATCAATATTGAAACTGTAACGCATATGACAAATTGCCAATTCGCCGGGCACCTTCCCAACTGTTAAGACCTAATTGGAACAGTCTAAATCAAGCTTATCGTCAACGACGTCACTTGTTTAGTATCCTTCGGTGATCGGCTTATTTGGTTGTATAACGTGGAAGAAGTAAGTAATTTGACGGTCTTTAGCAATGGATTATTTGTTCGTTTTCTTCAGTGAGTGAGTGAGTTGGATTTTACGCCGCTATTAGCAATTTTCCAGCAACATCACAGCGGGGGACACGATAGATGGGCTTCACACATTGTAGGGAATCGAACCCTGGTGTTCGGCGTGACGAGCGAACGCTTTAACCACTAGGCTATCCCGCCGCTCCTCTTTTGCTTCAGGCAGAAATGAGGTGGTTGTTTTAGTTGGTCACGGTTGAATGTAAAGCTTGTACTGTGTTTTCGTATCTGGGTCTTCATCAATCTCTAGTTTAGAGTAATCCCAGTTCTGTTGGTAGTTACTCCAGCTTGCAGGGGAAAAGGTTAATGGTCACAAGCTATGAATATTTCAGTCACATTAGATGATGGTGTACGGTGAAGTGAGGTGAGGTCAGGTGAAATGGGGTTCAACGTCGCACTTAAGATTATTTCGCTCATATGACGACGTGCATGTGTGAATGTGTGGCTGCTTGTAATAGCTCACACTTAAGCTGGTTTATAGCGCTAGCTCACAGGTTTTTTTCTAGGTTTACGTAAATATGCACCAAATAATGCTGTTAGTGGTGACATGGGTTAGTGCCCACCCTTTGTTCATAATTGGCGAGGTGTATCTAGATTATTTATAAGTAATTTAGATCCATTCCGTATAACAAGTAGAGTTTTTGTTTGGAGTAATGTATCTGCTGTTTTAAAGAAACGGAATTGGAATTTTAGAATGCACGATAAATTTTCTGATCTTGGTCTCCAACATTTAACATACATGTTAATTATCATATTCCCTTTGTTGTTTCGGAAGTGACACGTAAATTATTTGATCGCTTTATTTCTTCATGGGAAAATTCTATTTCAAATGTAAACGGTACAACGAGCAATGGAGTTAATAAGCTAAGAACTTATGCTACCTTTAAAGATGAATATCATCCTGAATTTTATTTAGCCACATGCCTCGCTCTTATAGACGTGCTTTAGCACTTTTTAGATGTGGTGTTGAAACTGGACGCTATAATTGTACTCCTCTAAAGGAAAGAAACTGTTTTTACTGTATAGTGAGTGAGTGAGTTTTGTTTAAAGGCCGCTTTTAGCAATATTCCAGCAACATCAGGGCGGAGGACACCGGAAAAGGGCTTCACACATTGTATCCATGTGGGAATCGAACCCGGGCATTCGGCGTGACGAGAGAACGCTTTAGCCATTCGGCTTCCCCACCGCCCCTTTTTACTGATTTTTTTTAATTGAAGATGAATGTCATGTTTTACTGCACTGTCCACTTTATTCTTTTTGAAAGAGATGTCCTTTTCAGTACATGTGAGCAGCTTACTGTTAGCTCTATGTCATTTAGTGACCTTGATAAGATTAGATTTTTACTGTCCAATACACAAGTGTCTTTTAATACAACCCAAACCTGCTTTCTTCTCTTACGGCGGCGACATGCCCTTTTATACTCTTAACTCGGTACTGTAAATATGTATTATATATCCTATATTCGTTTAGTTTTGTATTTTATATGTTATATACGAATGAATGAATGAATGTCTTTATTTCCTCCAGATAGGTCCGAAGATCCTCCAAACATCATGGTTATGTAGTTATATAATTGAGTAACAGACATGATCGATATTAAGAATCTACGTATTGGTGGTGAGGTGAGGTGAAATAGGTTTTAACGTCAAATAAGTGGAGAAAGATTGTAGCAAATAAAATAATTAACCACGAGGAAGAAGTATGGAAATATAAACTATCATGCAGAGCTGTCCTGATTCGATATTCTAAAATCCAAACAGTACTTTCACCTCATGTGACTATTATATGGCATGGCATTGTTATATCCAGAACTGAGAGGAGAATTGCAGTATGTAATAAGGATTTGACCGGGAAGCAAAATATCAAAGAATGTAAAAAATGCAATATCTTTGCTAATGATTACTATCACCATGTTATCCTAAACTATGGATTTCTACTTTCAGAGAGAGGTACATTCTTTTCAACTCTAAAAGATGATCTTGATGTTGAAATGTATGTCAAATGAAAGATGATGGAAGAGCATGACATGCTGGCATTGTTTCTTGGGGCCAATAACAATGATATTGATGAAATAACGTGGAATTTTACTATTATAGAATTGTCAAAGTATTTGTATAAACTAAATGATATCCCCAATCACTTGCGGTAATAATGTTACCAATACCTGACTGTAAATAACCTGTATATATTTGGGGAATGATAAGCAAGGTTAGTAGTCGATAGTGGTCAGAGTGGTGTATTCATGCATGGTATCTCAGTGAGCTAGCACTATAAAACCAGCTTAAGTCTGGGCTAGTACAAGCAGCCGCACAAACACACGCATGCACGTCGTCATATGAGGGAAATATTCTTAAGTACCACCTTACACCTCACCTTATGTAAAAATCAGATGCAGTTAAACCCCATTATATCGAACTTTGATGAGTCTCTAATGAGTCGAGCCCTCAATACTATCTAAACATAAAGTTTTACATCCACGAAAAAATTGGCTTGCATGCTATTGTATAGCTCGGTGTTAAAGATCAAACATAAACAAATGATACTAACAGACACATGGAACAATAAAATGACTTTACAGTCTGGAATAGATTTGTTCTCATCAACATATTCCATTGAGTAAACGACAAAACAGCGACGAAGATTGTACATATGGATCACTGAAAATCTGTGGCGACACCAAGTGTTTGCGAAAATGATACCTCGTTCTGTTAAATGGGTAGAACGTGTCACTCACTTAATTTGTAAGAGAAAGTGGGCGTTACCACACATCAGTACCCACAGAGTTACCTCCCTTTGTGTTACTCTGTACTGAGTAGAAGACGGTAAGACAACCATCAAATATGTTCATTTATAGATCGTTACAGAGATGTAAGTGACACACCACTGCAAATATCTGCAATCCATTTCTGCGTTTCTGTCGCAAAATTGCTTGTCTTCATCTTTCCTGTTCAATTAGCATTTCATATTTGTGCAGAGATGTAACCATCTTACCTTGTGGCCATTGTGCAGGTAAAATGCATCGGATCCTGTGACAGTGTCCGAGCGCCCCATCAGACATTGTTTGGGTACTGTCACCATGATGTAAAGGTTGACCGACCATTTCTGACCTCTCCACTTCAGTAGACCGACCTGGTGATATATAGGGGCACCGGCTGTCAAGTACGTTGGCTTTATCGGGGACATAATTACAGGACTGTAGAACTAAAATTCATTGTTCATTTTGTAAAGGCCTATTGTTAGGGTCATGCATATGTCAATCAACGCTCTAATCTGAGTATAATCTTAACGTGGCACGACTGCGAGTCGAATTACGCTTGCTGATAATGTGCACCTCTGAAATTGAAAATGGGCCAAATGTTTGGACTGGTAAGGCGAAAATTATATTTACATTTATTTATATATATTCGTATAGCCCCTATATTCAACTCAGCTCAGCTGCTCAAAGGCGCTTTGTTTTTTTCCTTGATCATTGGATGTCAATCTCAAACGGCACATCGTATTATCAATCTCAACTCCCTGGGGATCATACACTAGGCGCACCGAGTTAATGTGACTTTCCCACCCTTACGAGGTACCCATTCACAGCTGGGTGGACTGGGACACATAGTCACAGTACTTTGTCCAAGTTCACTGCACGTTGCTGTACCCGCAACTAGATGTTTGCACGTATTCATGTGGCCACCATATGGTCATATACCAACGGATTCGTGGGTTCTTTTAAGTGCACAGGGTTGTGTACTGTACACTAGGGTTTGTGACAACACTGAAAGAGTCTGCACACGAAGTTGACTCCAAGGTTTTTACACCAGGTCAAAATTAGTTGAATAATGTTAATATAATTTACTTAAACTACATATATGTTTAGGTAAAGTTCGAAATTACTGAATGAGTAGGTATTGTTTTTTCCGCTTTCTGAAATATTTTCTAACAAAAGCACGTTCTCGGGCTTCACACATTTCACCAAAGTGGGGAATCAAAGCCTTGATTCCGGCGTTAGGCCACCCCTACTTTTGTATGTGTTTCTAATCTCTAACTTCAACCTATACCGCCTCCGTGGTGTAGTGGTTAGAGCGTTTTCAGACTCCGTGACATGATTGATCACGTCATAGTTGCCTGACAGTAGGTGGCGCTGCTATAAGCACAAACCACCGGGATAGTAACGACTATTCAATAAGCAACATTCAGTCATTCTCCGGACCGTGAACATCCAGGTTAGAATTCGTCTTCAGCAACCCATGCTTGTTGTAAAAGGCGACTAACGGGACCGGGTGGTCAGGCTCGCTGACTTGGTTGACACATGTCATCGAATCCCAAATGCGTAGATCGATGCTCATGCTGATCACTGGATTGTCTGGTCCAGACTCGATTATTTACAGCCCGCTACCATATAGCTGGAATATTGCTGAGTGCGGCGTTAAACAACAATCAAACCAATCAACCAAGTCATTCTCCGTAATTCACACATTGAGGCTCCGCCCGGGAGAGCGGAAGGTCGCGGGTTCGATCCCCGACCGCGTCATACCAAAAGACCTTAAAATATGGTACTTGTTGGTCCCTGCCTGACGCTCGGCAATAATGGGTACAACAAGGACTGGTCGGCTTGGAGTCAGTATAATGTATCTGAGTGGGGTATTCATGCTTCACTGCGGCATGGTATCTCAGTGGGGTAGCACTATAAAACCAGCTTAAGTCTGGGCTAGTACACGCAGCCGCACATACACATACACACGCATGCACGTCGTCATATGAGCGAAATATTCTCAAGCACGACGTAAAACCCAATTTCACCTCACCTTCAACCTGTAAACTCCAACAGTTTTTCACAGCGTAATAGAGTAATCTCATGAAGTTTATAAATTTTAATCACTTGGTGATAGTCTTTAAAAAAACATTCATGACGCAGATCGAACAATATATCAATAAATGTGGATGAAAGATCAAGCTGACTCGGTTGTTTATGTGAAAGGTAAGAGTATTGTCAATTCACATACATTTCCACATCGGAAGGAAAATTGAGATAAGAAAACGTTTTGGTATTTTACGTCGGGATGAAAATTGAGGGCTGGCGGGATACAAGTTTTACGAACAAACGCTTCACCATTTGGACAACCAACTTCCAGACTTTTACACTTCATATGCGACAGGTGCATTAATGTGAGTGTCTAAGGCTGCGACACTGTTCTGGATGAACATGACGGTTTTGTAGTGGAAGCCCACGGGGGTTCTAGAAACCATCTATCTATCCCTAAGGCTAAGCTTATCGTAAAATCATCGCAAAAATGTTGTAGACCGTCGTGAAACTATCTTAGCCCTAGGATATCGTGATAATGTTGAAAATCTAACCGATAGTCCAAAATATAATGTCTAACATGCATTAATCTGAAAGAAATGTGAAACAACATACCTTTTCGTTAATTTTGGACAGATAAAATCGATTTGTGTTGACAGGTGATGGCAGTGCCCTTGACCTTCTTAACAACCCAGGGGCAGATAATCTTAGATCAAACAATAGCTAAGAGTGGTTTCCCTTTGTCATTATGCAGTTTTTACAAGCAACATGCTCAGTGTTACAGCTGTCATAAAGTGATCTATATAATTGAGAAGAAGCTCAACACCATAATAGTTGTTCACCAGTTCATCTACAACCGCACGGTTCTAACACATGTTATTATAAATTGCAACATATTAAAAAATATTCTGTTTAATAATCGCAATACCGAGGGAACACTCAGAGAAAAAAAAATCGAACCATCGCTCTTTAGATTTATGAATTTTAAAATCATTTGTATATATTTTTCGATTCGTTATTGGATTATGACCTGTGGTTACAGTAAAGCTCATACATATGTTCGGCTGATCCTGATGAAAATCGACCACTTTATAAATATATTTTCATTTATTTATTTATGTATTTTTTTGGGTGGTCAGGTAGACATGTATACCGTATGGTGATCTGCGAAAAACAATAAGATACTGGTGGATTTGCAATAAAACTCTTAAACATGGCGGGACATCTGAAGATTACAGGGCCCAACATTTACCAGTATCCACGACAGTATCCAACTGTGTAGGTCGATGCTCATGTTGTTGATCACTGGCTTGTCTGGTCCAGAACTGTTTATTCCCAGACCGCCGCCATATAGCTGGAATATTGCTGAGTACGGCGTTAAACAACAAACAAACAAAATCCTGAGGTCTTATTGTCCCAATGGTACGCATGCATTCGTTTACTCCTTAAAGCGTCCGTAAAATACAGCATACCCTTCATGCAACAACAATATGAGAAACATAAATCAATCTCGCGACGCGGATGCAAGTGTGTGGCTTTCAGTACCAGTCCTAACCACTCATGGAAACTTATGGACACTCCCCCACCCCCCCCTGCACACACACACACACACATACAAAGCAAAACAAAAAAACAACAAAAAAACTACGCACCCGAACACACTCAGAAGAAACGTTTAACCCCTTTAATGCCAAACGCCAGGAATGAAAACAAACATTTTTTAATATGTAGTCAGTGGATCTGGCCACCGAATTTTCGCTCCCCACACAGACCATCTATCGACGATGCCTAGTGTGTCCAAGATCGATTGTTGTCTGACTTACCGTGAGGAACGTTTAAGTAGGGTAATTAAACTGATAATTCTGCCCGGCCTTTCACTATGTTACATATTCTCACATGCGGTCATAAATAGAGAGAATTACAATCTTTCACACATAAGCTGTCGGGAAAAGGGGCGGTGAGGTAGCCTTGACCAGGTACAATGTGTGAAGCCCATTCCTGGTGTCCCCGACCTGTAAAGGCGGCGTAAAACTAAACTCACTTTCTCACTCACTGCAGGTAAAAACAAACTATAAAACATGTTGAATGGTGGATAAATATGTAAATTTATGTTTTTATGTGGTGAAGATTACCCTTAAGGATGACACACTGAGAAAAATCATCGCCAAACAATGCATGTTCAGATTTGATTGGAGGTAATGAAATATTTCTCAGCGCTGCGTTCAATTGCACTTTTTTTCATTTCGTCCAATCTTACCGATCATGAAAACAGACTACCCTATCTGTCAGTATCACATAAAAGGATAACACAGAAATCTAAAAACACATTTCTTATTTAACAAAAAAATGGCTCACCTTTTCAAGCACTACTGGTGACGAGACGCAGCATGTTCAGTTCTCATATTGACAATATCAACAACTTTGCCTGAGACAAGTGACTTTAATGATATATACAACCAGGCCTGAGGCACGTGACTTTAATGATATCAACAACCAGGCCTGTGACATGTGAAAGTCGTGCCGACTTTGATGACATCAACAACTTGATCTGTGACATAGAGCACGTGAAATTCGGGCCGACTTTGATGACATCAACAACTTTGTCTGTGACATACAGCACGTGAAAATCGTGCCGTTTTTGATGACATCAACAACGTGGCTTGTGACAGAGCGTGTGAAAATCGTGCAGACATTGATCATATTAACACATTGGCCTGTGATATCAAGCACGTGAAAATCGTGCCGACTTTAATGACATCGACAACGCGATCTGTGACATAGAGCACGTGAAAATCGTGCAGACATCGATGACATCAACACCTTTGCCTGTAATATAAAGCACGTGAAAATCGTGCCGACTATGACGTCAACAACTTGGCCTGTGGCACAGAGCACGTGCTGACTTTGATGATACCAACATCCTGGCGCCTAAGTACATGCTTGTTGGTACGGAGGGCGCAAGTAGACCTCGTATTTCGACTGAAGTATTGTTGGTCTTCCTGATCCAAAAGGGGTGAGCGAGAGAGTTATGGAACCAATCTCGATTGGGTCTCGACCCCGTTCCCAGACAAAGGCCTATCATAGGTCGGATGATGATTTGTAAACGTCAGTTAATTGAAAGTCCCTTATGGTAGACATGTTGAGGACATTTCGAAATTTGATACATCAGTGACAAAAATGATGTCCGATACAATTCCCTATTTCCCGAATTATTTCATCTGAACAACTTCCAAAACTTTGCATATGCTTATGACGGGTGCCAAATGAGGGGCAGGATACGCTCACCTTTTCTGGAACACCTGGTGTCATCACTATTTGATAGTGATTCATAAACATGTGCTCTGTCATCGTATCACATGGTGACAATCACTGGATTGTCTGGTCCAGACTCGATTTGTTTACAAACAACATTGTACAGCTGTAATACTGCTGAATCAAATATGTACTCATGATATATTCACAGTTGTACATTTGACTCTGCATTTAGTAGATATTTCTTAAGGATGTGGGATGGGCTTTGTCGGTTTTACTCATATTTTTAAATCTATTTATATAGGCTACCCGTCCGGGTTAGAACTGTCTTCAGCAACCCATGCTTTTCGAAAGAGTACTAGTAGGATCGATTGGTCAGGCTTGCTGACTTGGTTGACACATGTCATCGTATCCGAGTTGCGTAGATTGTTGCTGATACAGTTGATCACTGGATTGTCTGGCCCAGACTTGATTACTTAAAGACCGCCGCCATATTGTTTTGATTTTACCGAGTGCGACGTTAAACATCAAACAAACCCAAAATGATGCATAAGCGTTTGAGGGGAGCTGTAGCAGTTTATGTCGGCGGTGATTTTTTACGAATGGGCTTTCGCTGTGAGGATCGTACACGAAACTTGTTCACAATAATTATGTTTATATGTTTCTCAGAACCATATGCGCTTCCATTTCGAAGTGCAACACAAAAATTAATCAATTCTAAAACTTTGAGTTACATATGCGATCTGCCGTAAAGGTCCACGTTTACATTGGTCTTCAGCGAAAGGCATGTTATCGTATCCCAATTGCGTAGATCGATGTTAATGGAGTCAATCACTGGATTGTCGGGTACATTAGACCGCCGCCATGTAACTGCAATAGTGCAGAGAGGGCCGTTAAACAACAAGCTAACAAATAAACGAAATGCAACAACCGGGATCGGGTGGTCAGACAACTCGATGACTTGGTTGATATGTATCTGATATCCTAATTGCATAGGTCGATGGTCATGACGTCATGCAATCACTGCATTGTCTGGTTCAAACCCATCGACGTCATATAACTTGGATACTGCTTCATTTGACATTAAAACCCAAGAAACGCACAACAAACAAACGACGGTAACAGTCAAGCTGTAACCTTCGTTTCTTGTATCAGTTTATTTGTTTTCATTATAGCTGGAATATTGCTGAGTGTAGCGTTAAACAACAATCAAGCAACAGTCAAACTGTAATCGTTGTTTGTTGTATCATTTTGTTTGTTTTCATTATAGCTGGAATATTGCTGAGTGTAGCGTTAAACTTAAACAAGTAATAGTCAAGCTGTAACCTTCGTTTGTTGTATCAGTTTGTTTGTTTTCATTATAGCTGGAATATTGCTGAGTGCAGCGTTAAACAACAAACAAGTAATAGTCAAGCTGTAACCTTCGTTTGTTGTATCAGATTGTTTGTTTTCATTATAGCTGGAATATTGCTGAGTGCAGCGTTAAACAACAAACAAGTAATAGTCAAGCTGTAACCTTAGTTTGTTGTATCAGTTTGTTTGTTTTCATTATAGCTGGAATATTGCTGAGTGCAGCGTTAAACAACAAACAAGTAATAGTCAAGCTGTAATCGTCGTTTGTTGTATCAGTTTGTTTGTTTTCATTATAGCTGGAATATTGCTGAGTGTAGCGTTAAACAACAAACAAGCAAGAGTCAGCTGTAATCGTCGTTTGTTGTATCAGTTTGTTTGTTTTCATTATAGCTGGAATATTGCTGAGTGTAGCGTTAAACAACAAACAAGTAATAGTCAAGCTGTAATCGTCGTTTGTTGTATCAGTTTGTTTGTTTTCATTATAGCTGGAATATTGCTGAGTGTAGCGTTAAACAACAAACAAGTAATAGTCAAGCTGTAACCGTCGTTTGTTGTATCAGTTTGTTTGTTTTCATTATAGCTGGAATATTGCTGAGTGCAGCGTTAAACAACAAACAAGTAATAGTCAAGCTGTAATCGTCGTTTGTTGTATCATTTTGTTTTCATTATAGCTGGAATATTGCTGAGTGCAGCGTTAAACAACAAACAAGTAATAGTCAAGCTGTAACCTTCGTTTGTTGTATCAGTTTGTTTGTTTTCATTATAGCTGGAATATTGCTGAGTGTAGCGTTAAACAACAAACAAGTAATAGTCAAGCTGTAATCGTCGTTTGTTGTATCAGTTTGTTTGTTTTCATTATAGCTGGAATATTGCTGAGTGTAGCGTTAAACAACAAACAAGTAATAGTCAAGCTGTAATCGTCGTTTGTTGTATCAGTTTGTTTGTTTTCATTATAGCTGGAATATTGCTGAGTGTAGCGTTAAACAACAAACAAGTAATAGTCAAGCTGTAATCGTCGTTTGTTGTATCAATTTGTTTGTTTTCATTATAGCTGGAATATTGCGCATGCGCGCTGTTTCGGAGTGTAGCTAGTGAGTGAATGAGGAATACAATTGTTCTACCTCGGCTTTAGCAATATTCCAATAATTCAAAACGACGGACACGAGAAATAATTATACTCATTTGGAAAATAGAACCGGACCTTCGGCGTAACGAGCGAAGGATTTAACCACGGGACTACCCATCCGTCCTGTTTTGTGTATAAACTAGTGTTGGGAATTGGATAAAATCTCATAATTGATGATTGGTTCATTACAACCGATCAATCATCGAAAATAATTGGTCAGCGTCATTTATCAAATTTTTCTGGTTATGTTTGTTACTGCACAAAAACAAGGAAAAAACATGTAGTTCTTATGAGTCTTTTTACAAATTCCATAAAATGCATGTGCAAATTCATCTTTAAAGGATGACTAGTATGTTAGGAACATATATTCCTGGAGTCTTTAAGATAAATTCAATCCTGACTTGGAACGAGCTTGTAATGTTTATGAAATGTAACAGACAAAACCAACCTTGTGAAAAATATTGTTAATGCAAACAAGTGTTCCAGAATTGTTTGTGTTCGATTATGAGAAAACATGATCGATTGCTTGGTCGTTTAGTCATTGCGACCAATCTTCGATTATTTAAATTAATCGGACCGCCACTAGTATAAACAGACGAGGTTATAAGCTCGTTACACGCCATTACGATGATATGTGGTAAAGTCACCGAGCCTATCGAATCCTATCTGAAGACGAGCATTGGTCACCGGGGAAAATGAGTGAGTGAGTGAGTATGGTTTTACGCCGATTTTAGCAATATTACAGCAATATCACGGCGGGGGACACCAGAAATGGGCTTCACACATTGTACCATTGTGGGGAATCGAACCGGGTCTTCGGCGTGACGAGCGAACGCTTTAACCACTAGGCTACCCCACCGCCCCCGGGGAAAATGATCACCCGGACCCACCCGGACCCACCGGGGAAACGCATGCTTCTCTGTTTGTTGTTTAAGGCTGCCTTCAGCCACATTCTAGCTATATGGCGGCGGTCAATAAATAATCGAGTGTTCAGACAACCCAGTGATCAACAGCATGAGCATCGATCTACACAAATGGGATACGATGACATGTGTCAACCAAGTCAGTGAACCTGACCACCGATCCCGTTAGTCAATCATGGGTTCCTGAAGACCAATTCTAACCCGGATCTATCTTATTTCAGCCTCGCTGGACAATGGCGACGCCTATTCAAAACAAAATTTTAAATAAAGCTTATCTAATTTTTTTTTTATTCAGGAATTATATACAGCATTTTAACGAAAAGACATAAAAAAGACAATGGGACGATTAATATAAAGAACCTGAACAGTGGTTAGGGTTGACAATATCGATCACTCTATTTCACGGAGGCTAATTTTTCTATTCCTTAATATCACACCATGTAATGTTTACACACTTAATTGGCTATATGTTTCCTGGACACGATCTATGGCAAAATTGTAAAATATCACTAAGTTATACACTATGTACAAAGAACAACAGAAAAACGGCTACAAAGCACTTAATCGTGAGTATTGAAATGGTGATGAGCAGCTTTTGTTCGTGATTTGTTAAATATGTCCAGCATTTTTGTACGGCGTGTGGCAAGGGAAATAACGAATGCATTTTGAAAGGCTCTTCAGACGAAGTCCAGCAGATCGACGAGTCGCCCCTTTGGATGACAGTTGTAGAGAGAGACCTGTAATGGTGGGGATGTTATGATTAGAGGCATGCGTCAAGTTATACAACTATGCCACAGCAAGACTAACGCGTAGACTCTGAAAACATATAATTCTGATAGCAACACTCAACTACATTTGAGAGCCGCCATATCGCTTGAATACTGCTGAGTGCGGTGTAAAACTAAACTTACTCACTCAACTACATTTCAGTTGAAACGCAGTCCCTGTAAAATGTGAAATGCTGACTTAACCTGTCGAAAAGCCTAGACTTATATTACAAAAAAAGAAAAACAACTTTTACAAAGTGATCACAAGTAAACAAATATATTTTGGATTGCTCATTTTTATAGTGAAGTACAAATTATTCCATTTTTTTCAAAACTGAAATCAGTCTACACTTGGCTCATTTTTACATGAGATATGTTTACAAATAAAAGGTATAAAAGAGGGCCAGATTGTTTACTTACATCGTCAAAGAATCCGGAGAATGGATAAACAGAGCTGGATGCCACCCTAAGGCTATTCATCACCCGGTATGCTGGAGCTGTGGAACAACGTTAGAGTGAGTGAGTGAGTGGGGTTACTATGCATGCATTAACGTCTTGTACTTATATAACCTCACAAAAGTTCCCATATATCTGCCACGCCACGGGTGTATTGCATTTAAGATGTGCTGACGTGTTTCAGTACACGGCTTAAGCTTAAACTGGTACTGATCCCAATACTATGCTTAAACGTGATATACCCGTGTAGATCTGGGTTAGAATTGGTCTTCAGTAACCCATGCTGGTCGTAAGAGGCGACTAACGGGAGCGGGTGGTCAGGCTCGCTGACTGGGTTGACACATGTCATCGTATCTCTTTGCGTAGATCGATGTTCATGTTGTTGAGCCCTGGATTGTCTGGTCCAGACTCGATTATTTACAGACCGCAGCCATATAGCTGGAATATTGCTGAGTGCGGTGTAAAACTAAACACTCACTCACTTAAACGTGATACTGAATAAGTGTGTAGTTTAACGCTGCTGTTAGAAATATCCCAGCAATAACAAATAAAACCCTTGACACCACATGGTATCATGGTACCCATGTGGCCAGCGAACCCACACATTTTGCGTGACGTGCGAACGCTTTTACAACAAAGCTACCCAATTGTGAAACCATTTTCATACACCCCCCCCCCCCCCAAAAAAAAAAAAAGAAGAAGATGTGGCTCATGATCAATCTGAGTTACAACAAGTGAGAGAGAAACTTAGAAACAAGATGTTAGTTCCATATGCAATTTGGTTAAAAAATGTTCTGATACGTACCTTGCTGAATGTTTACAAATCAACTAATACGCCAGTACGTCAGAAATGTACTATCCTATTTGTAAAGGTATTCGGTTAGAGCTTTTCTGACATTCTTAATGTCAATTGATTTGGACACATTTAAGAAACGACACAGGGACCTGCGGTGGAACGCCGCGCTCGGGTTTAGACGTAATATTGTCAAAATGTCTTACCGCTGACTCGGTTCAAGTGCATGTTGTTTCCAGCTCGGGCGACAGCGGAGATCTCCCGGCCTGTGTACATCACAACCACGTCAATGAATCCAGTGAAACGCTGGAAAATCACAATAACAATAGCAATAAAGAAACAGCCATGATCATATAGTCCTTAAACTGACACGCCGTAACTTTTATTCACTAAAGCAGAAGAAGAAGAAGAAGAAGAGAAGAAGGAGAAGGAGAAGAAGAAGAATGAGGAGAAGGAGAAGGAGAAGGAGGAGAAGAATGAAGAAGAAGAAGAAGGAGAAGGAGAAGAAGGAGAAGAAGAAGAAGGAGGAGAAGGAGAAGAATGAGGAGAAGGAGGAGAAGAAGGAGAAGGAGAAGAAGAAGAAGAAGAAGAATGAGGAGAAGAAGAAGAATATGACAGAAGCTAATTCACTTCGATCTTTTCCCCAACGATAAGCTGGCACGCTGTCACTTTTATTCAATAAATAGGACAGAAAATCTTAACCAATGGAACGGGTATGGGATTTTACGAACGCTTCAAAACGTAACACATTTTGTACATTTGTATGTTCTTTCCTCTTCAAGCATATACTGAAGCAGTAAGTCATAACTACCTGACATAACACAACGATTTTATAGCAGTGTCATGAGTTTCCACATACAACAACCTATAGGAGGATTCTGAACAAACTGTAATGTTATTAGTGGAAGAATAACACTACACGGTTGAACTAATATTTATTACAGTTGTGCAGTCATATATTGTCAACCTTCCGCACTGCTTCAACTTTAAATGCCTCCCAAAGAAACTGCAATCATGCCATTTAACAACGATTTAAAAAGATCAAAAGGAAAACGCTTTGGAAATGTGGTTAAATTTAGATAAAAGCTCTCAACATGTAAGTTGTTTATTGGCTACGGAAGGAGGGATATTGAAAGGAAGCTACTCGTGTGTTATGCACCTAGGCAGGTCGAATTCAGGTGGTCACGAGAGTGCTCAGTGGTAGACCAAGTTTGGTCAGAGTAACCTGTTTGAATGGAGATAACCTCCAGAAAACATCTGTACCGTCAATATTCAGAATTATGTAACGAGGTGGATCTTAGCACTGATGTTTTCAAACATGACGCACTGTTCTGCCTATCGTTAGCAAAGCATATTTTGATGCAGCTTTTATCATTGTGTTTGTAACAGGAAACTGTTTCTGACAATGTAAAAACCTGAAAGCTTGTGCCTATGATTTACAAAATATTCCCAATCTCCACAGGCGCCAATACGTGACTCCACCATCAAAACACCTCACATCTAACAGTTAGTACTTAGGTAGAACAGTCCAGTGGACCGCTCCAACAACAAACTGTCTCTCATCGAACAACTCAATACTCATCCCCATCGGGTCACGATCAGTACAACAAAACACCTCACAGTGGAAACTCAGTACAGTCCGGAACATCTCAGTGAGTGAGTGAGTATGGTTTAACGCCGCTTTTAGCAATATTCCAGCAATATCACGGCGGGGACACCAGAAATGGGCTTCACACATTGTACCCATGTGGGGAATCGAACCCGGGTCTTCGGCGTGACGAGCCAACGCTTTAACCACTAGGCTACCCCACCGCCCCGGAACATCTCAATGACAATCCCCATCAACTCTACACGTCGCTAAAGCAACAAAACATCTCACATGCAACAATTCATTAGGTCACTCTAACAACAAAAAACCCTCCACTCAATACTCATCCCTATCAAGTCAACAGGGGACTCAAACAGCAAACTACACCATACTCAATAACTATATACGCCTCTGTAACAACAAAACATCTCATCTTAAACAATTCAATACGTTACTTTAACAACAAAACATCTCATGCCCAACAATCCAATACGTCACTGTTACAACAAAACATCTCATGCCCAACAATCTAATACGTCACTGTTACAACAAAACATCTCATGCCCAACAATCCAATATGCCTCTGTAACAACAAAACATCTCATCCTAAACAATTCAATACGTTACTTTAACAACAAAACATCTCATGCCCAACAATCCAATACGTCACTGTTACAACAAAACATCTCATGCCCAACAATCTAATAAGTCACTGTTACAACAAAACACCCCATTACCAATAATTCCATACGTGACTTGAAAAACAAAACATCTCATCCTAAACAATCCAATACGTCATTGTTACAACAAAACACCCCATTACCAACAATTCCATACGTGACTTGAAAAACAAAACATCTCATCCCCAACAATCCAATACGTCACTGTTACAACAAAACACCCCATTACCAACAATTCCATACGTGACTTGAAAAACAAAACATCTCATCCCCAACAATCCAATACGTCACTGTTACAACAAAACATCTAATCCCAACGTCACACAATGCGGTGTTCATACATTCCAGTCACTGGATTGTTAGCAGAGACTTGGGGATTTACTGCCTTGGCGACCAGGACCCTTATTCTCGAAATGTTCGTAGCCCTAAGAATTCTTAACTTGGATCGTAGCCAATGAGTTAAGAATGGGCTTAAGAAGTTCGTAGGGCTACGAACGTTTCGAGAATAGCTCGCCAGGACTGTAATTGATATTCAACAGTCCATGCTTGTCATAAGTTGAGACGGCGATGGGGTAGCCTAGTGGTTAAAGCGTTCGCTCGTCGCACCGAAGACCTGGGTTCGATTCCGCACATGGGCACAATGTGTGAAGCCCATTTCTGGTGTCCTCCGCCGTGATATTGCTGGAATATTTCTAAAAACGGCGTAAAACCATACTCACTCACTCATAAGATGCGACTAACGGTATCGCACTCGCTGGTTTGATGCACGCCATTGCATCCCATTTGCGTAGATCGGTGTCCATGATGTCAATCACTGGATTGTCTGCTTTGGATTCTAGTATTTACAGTCTGTAGTCTGCTAGCTGGAATATTGCTGAGAACAGCGTAAAAGAAACAAGAAATAAAAGAAGAAAGAGGGAGTAAGATAACAAAGCAGTCAATAATGATTAGCCCATTAGCTGACTTACCCTAGTTGAAAGAATTAGATTGGCTTCTGTTTTGTCCATATGGGTGAGAGAAATTTCAATGGCTTCTTGGTTGAGGTCTACTGTGAGAGCGTTGCACTGGATGTTGTCCTGGATTTGGATGAGGTTTCGTCGCCCAGTCCTCCCGACCGTCTCATTGAAGCGGAATTTAAGGAGAAGAGGACGGTCAAATGTTGGCGTCGGCAAGGCGCTGTTGATGAGGAGGGTGCTACCGTCACTGAATTGTCCAAGGCCTTGGTTGACCGTAACTCCTGAGGTAACCGACCTCGAAATGTCGTCAGTAGAATTAAACGAAAAATTTATCGAGAACACAGAAGTGCAACCTGTAACGGGAGAGATAATATTATATAAAAATACACCAGTTTGGCATAATAATCTTGTATATGATGACTTCTTTCCAAATATATTTTCTTTAGAAGGAAACAAATGTGACAATAATGAGCTTTAGTTGTCTCTTTATTCCACGCCCCAAGTCACTGGATAAAAGACAGGGGTTACAAAATATAATAATTACACCTGGGATCCGACAAGGCGTTCCTACTGACTGAGTTTGGTTTTACGCCGCTTTTAGCAATATTCTAGCAACATCACGGCGGGGGAGACCAGAAATGGGCTTCACACATTGTACCCATGTGGGGATTCGAACCCGGGTCTTCGGCGTGACGAGCGAACGCTTTAACCACTAGGCTACCCCACCGCCCCCAAGGCGTTCGTAGCGCTGCGACATTCGTTAGCCTATGATAAACTATAGAGTTACGACAGGTCGTAACGTTACGAACGCTTTGTGGATGGGACCCTGAATTATTCAATATTAATCACACTTGCCTGCGCGCACTGGAGCAATGCAACCACACTCAATAACATCGAAAACCTCCAGCGATGGGCATTTGCGTTCGTATCTGTTCCAGGTGCCCCTTTCTAGCTCGTAGTGGAAGTAGTAGTCGGGTCTGTTCCAGTCGGGTGTGGAGCGGCATATGTCTGTACAATTTGGGGTACATTACAATTACGCATTATCCTAATTCCAATTACACATACAATCACAGGAAATCGAATCCGATTTAGATCGGATTGAAATGTGGAATCCGTTTGGAAAACAGTATTTTGTCATGACAAAATTATTTAAATTACTTAATTTACTGCATTTTCAACATGAATACATTTAATATTCAAAATATTATGTCTGAAGGATGTTTTTTAAGAAACCTTCAACACACAGCAATTGTGCCGCATCACGATACATCCGAGGCTATGTATCCAAATGGGCATAACCATAAAAGATGGATTAATCATGGCAACTTAGTTAAAGTATTAGGGTCCTTGACCAACTGACCATTGCTTCCGCATGACCCTGGACATGGGTCCATGCATGACAGATCCCCAATACAGCCTTGCTCTGGGACATAACGAAATCCAGGATCACAGCATGCGGGGGTGCTACGGAACGAACTACACTGCCAGTAGGCACGACAGCTGCTTCCTTCCATCTTGAAGTGTCTGGCGTTGATGTTGTTACATTTCTCTGTAACAATACAATATACAAAACATTTACACGTGAGGGAGAGGGTGTTTTTGACATGAACAGCACTCCAGTAACAGTGTCAGCATGCAGAGCACGAAATGAAGCATTTTTTAAAGTTTACAAGAGTGTACAAGATGCTGAAGAGTCAAAGATGTAAATCAGGGCGCTTATTAGATTTGAACCAAAACTCATTACCGGACAATCAGAATCAGTGGGGACTGGTGTCTGAAATGAGTGGTCACTTAATGGTCAGTTAGCTGGTTGGTGCCAGCTGACGAATTCTTAACACAAGAGAGGAGAGGCGATCAGAGAATTGTGGTCAGTTCTTGATCAGTTAACCAGTTGTTGCCAATTCCATGAATGGCATACACGAGGAGTGCATACATTATGTTTTAAAATACCACCTTATGTAACCTATAAATTATACAAAATAACTAGCTCGGTTTCGTTAACAATATGTAAACAATGATTACTGTAGATATAAATTATATTCACACTGCGTTATGCAACAAAAGATATTTTGAGGATATTTTTTCAATAAAAGATTTCAAATAGTATCTTTGGTTTGATTATTATAACCTTACCGCTATACGTCTCAGCGATGTCAAGGGAGGTAACGCTTCAAAATTAATTGTAATATCTCCTGAAGTATCACAACACTGATCTAACAAACACGGGGAAAACATAGTATGTCTTTTTTCAATAACGGACCATTATCTCAGGAACAGACCACCATTTGTGGAACAGACCACCAACTGTACCTCTTCAGGGGACGTGATTTCCCAACATGGGGTAATGTACTCACGCTAAACACCATGGCATGACCTATGCTAAATGTTCCGACCACACCTCCGACATGACATGTCCTACACTCTCCTGTACCCATCCAGACGCCACCCACACCTCCCAGACGACATGTCCTACACTCTCCTGTACCTACACAGACCCCACCCGCACCTCCCAGACGACATGTCCTATACTCTCCTGTACCTACACAGACCCCACCCACACCTCCCAGATGACATGTCCTACACTCTCCTGTACCTACACAGACCCCACCCACACCTCCCAGACGACATGTCCTACGCTCTCCTGTACCTACACAGACCCCACCCGCACCTCGAAGACGACATATCCTATACTCTCCTGTACCTACACAGACCCCACCCACACCTCTCAGACGACATGTCATACACTCTCCAGTACCCACACAGACCCCACCCACACCTCCCAGATGACATGACCTACACTCTCCTGTACCTACACAGACCCCACCCGCACCTCCCAGATGGCATGTCCTACACTCTCCTGTACCTTCACAGACCCCACCCGCACCTCCCAGACAACATGTCCTACACTCTCCTGTACCTACACAGACCCCACCCACACCTCCCAGGCAACATGTCCTATACTCTCCTATACCCACCCTAACCCCACCCACACCTCCCAGACAACATGTCCTATACTCTCTTGTACCTACACAGACCCCACCCACACCTCCCTGACAACATGTCCTATACTATCCGGTACCTACACAGACCACACCCACACCTCCCAGACAACATGTCCTATACTCTCCTGAACCTACACAGACCCCACCCACACCTCCCAGACGACATGTCCTACACTCTCCTGTACCTACACAGACCCCACCCGCACCTCCCAGATGGCATGTCCTACACTCTCCTGTACCTACACAGACCCCACTCACACCTCCCAGACGACATGTCCTACACTCTCCTGTACCTACACAGACCCGACCCACACCTCCCAGATGACATGACCTACACTCTCCTGTACCTACACAGACCCCAACAACACCTCCCAGATGACATGACCTACACTCTCCTGTACCTACACAGACCCCACCCACACCTCCTAGACAACATGTCCTATACTCTCCTGTACCCACCCAGACCCCACCCACACCTCCAAGACAACATGTCCTATACACTCCTGTACCTACACAGACCCCACCCACACCTCCCAGACAACATGTCCTATACTCTCCTGTACCCACACAGACCCACCCACACCTCCCAGACGACATGTCCTACACTATCCTGTACCTACACAGACCCCACCCGCACCTCCCAGATGACATGACCTACACTATCCTGTACCTACACAGACCCCACCCACCTTCCAGATGACATGACCCTACACTCTCCTGTACCCACACAGACCCCACCCACACCTCTCTCCTGTCCTACACTCACCCACAGACCCCACCCACACCTCCCAGATGACATGTCCTACACTCTCCTGTACCCACACAGACCCCACCCACACCTCCCAGATGACATGTCCTATACTCTCCTGTACCTACACAGACCCCACCCGCACCTCCCAGATGGCATGTCCTACACTCTCCTGTACCTACACAGACCCCACCCACACCTCCCAGACGACATGTCCTACACTCTCCTGTACCTACACAGACCCCACTCACACCTCCCAGACGACATGTCCTACACTCTCCTGTACCTACACACAGACCCCACCCACACCTCCCAGATGACATGACCTACACTCTCCTGTACCCACACACAGACCCCAGATGACACACCTCCCAGATGACATGACCTACACTCTCTCCTGTACCCACACAGACCCCACCCACACCTCCCAGATGACATGACCTACACTCTCCTGTACCCACACAGACCCCACCCACACCTCCCAGATGACATGACCTACACTCTCCTGTACCCACACAGACCCCACCCACACCTCCCAGATGACATGTCCTACACTCTCCTGTACCCACACAGACCCCACCCACACCCCCAGATGACATGACCTACACTCTCCTGTACCCACACAGACCCCACCCACACCTCCCAGATGACATGTCATGTCCTACACTCTCCTGTACCTACACAGTCCCCACCCACACCTACCAAATGACATGTCCTACACTCTCCTGTACCCACACAGACCCCACCCACACCTCCCAGATGACATGTCCCACACTCTCCTGTACCCACACAGACCCCACCCACACCTCCCAGACGACATGTCCTACGCTCTCCAGTACCTACACAGACCCTACCCACACCTCCCAGACAACATGTCCTACGCTCTCCAGTACCTACACAGTCCCCACCCACACCTACCAAATGACATGTCCTATACTCTCCTGTACCCACACAGACCCCTCTAGACTAACAGCTGGTGTCTAAAATGAACATATTTCACAGAAAAGACACTTCCTTAATTATAATAAGGACAAAGGTGCCCAGAGAAATGAGTTTTTTAAGAAATGAAATTGTGATAATCTAGACTTGCCACATATCCTAGACTACATGAGTTTTCTTGATGTAATTGTTTCAGGGCCTGTATGACAGACCAAGACCCCAGCTACACTTACCAAGAGGACAAGTGACCTGTGAGCTCTGTCTGCACCCTACGAGGTCCTGGTTCCAGTAATAGCCATGTGGACACATCCTGGACACCACGATGGTGCCAGTCCCCTGAGAAGATGGCTGCTTGTGACACTGCAGGTAGTGTCCACATTCCCTGGTGCTGTATCTGTATCCGATGTTCGCCACTAAGGGGGCCTCATCACAAAGCGGTAACTGACCTGTCAACACAACAAAGTATGTTTTTGATTGATCTATTGATTGTTGTTTTACGCCGCACTCAGCAATATTCCAGCTATATGGCGGCGGTCTGTAAATAATCAAGTCTGGACCAGACAATCCAGTGATCAACAACATGAGCATCGTTCTACACAGATACGATGACATGTGTCAACCACGTCAGCGAGCCTGACCACCCGATCGCGTTAGTCGCCTCTTACGGCAAGCAGGGGTTACTGATTCTAAAACCAGGAACTTCACGGGTAAGTTCAATATGTACGGCTAATATAGTCGTATGAATTAAAAGTGTGATACTTCATTCCATGTTTACTGATCTGTCGACCTTGTATTGTACACTTGTGGAATGAACATAATTTCTTTTTTGTTCATTTCAAGTACGTCGTCAATATTATCAAGTACTGAAAAAATATCACCCAAGGAGCATTGTAACAAGGGAAGTAACTCTTTGATCTGTCGTTACACATCGAGGTCTTGTCTTTCATTGTTTATATTTATTGCTATTATTTCATCTTACCGACAACGATTAAGGCAGAACCTGAATAATTAAGGATATTTTATTTTTTCGTTGGGAATGCTATTGGCTAATATTTGTCGTGTACAAAAACGTTCAGATATGACGTTTAAAGAGGCGGAAGGGAAAATCAAGAATGGCATCATATCTTACCATGAACACCGCCAAGGCCAACTGCTAGACATAGCACTGGTATTATCGACCACATCGTCACTGAAAATATGAATATTATTGTTACATGTTTAAAAGTTCATTGTTTATATATATATTGTTCATTGTATATATTCAATGTTTCATTTTAAAGTGATATATCATATACAGTAATATATAAAAATTGGGTATTTCTTAACATCTTTTGGGTAGAATGAAACCTCTATTCTTCATTCAGTACATATACGTTAAACCACAGCTCGTTCGACTCTCTGTGTCGAGATTTTATATTCAGGACACTGGTTTACCGGACAGCGTAACGTTTCATGTTTTTCATGTAGCTTCTTGTAAAGCCACGGTGTTTTGTGGATCTTCTTGCAACAGTTTTAATATTATTGCAGATGGTGTAACATTGTAATCAAAATAACACATAAGTATTTCCAATAATCAATATTTCTTGTCAAACATAGTCTACAGGTATACACAGTAAATTTTAGAAAAATAAAATAAAGAGAATACTAATGTTTTGACTGGGAGTAACATCAGCTTGATAAAGGGAGCTCTAACGCTCGTAACTGTAACAAAAGGTCAACACATTACCCACATCACTGATAACATATCATTACAGTCACCAGAACGTATAATCTGCGGTGTCAGTAAAGCTGTGATTATCTCTGATGCATTCTGTGTGAATACAATACTGAACAGTATGTCCCCAGCTGGGGCTATGTGTATTAGCAGTCAGCTGGTAGACGCACACAGTGGAACCATGTCAAATACTAACGAAGCCTTTTGGGACAACAATAATAATGATAATAACAATTATGATGATGATGATGATGATGATGATGATGATGATGATGATGATGATGATGATGCACAACGTGGAACCTTGTCAAATACTAACGAAGCCGTTTGGAACCACAATAATATTAATAATAATGATGATTATGATGATGGTGCACAACGTGGACCATGTCAAATACTACAGAAACCTTTTATGAACAACAGCAACAACATAATAATAATAATGATGATGATGATGATGATGATGATGATGATGATGATGATGATGATCAAAGTGGAACATTGTCAAATACTAACGAAGCTGTTTGGAACAACAATAATATTAATAAAGATGATGATGATTATGATGATGATGATGCACAGAGTGGAACCATGTCAAATACTACTGAAGCCTTTTGGAAGAACAGCAACAAAATAATAATGATAATAATGATTGCCGGATAAACACAATTTCCCTGTTTGTGGACGCTACCAATCCTGGCGTACACATAATAAAGTGTCCGTATTAAAGAGGTTTATAACAGTAATTACCGGTATATCGGCATATTGGGCTAAACGGGTACTTTTCTGCACCTCAACATATTGACAAATTACAGAGAGGCAATGATTGGAATAATTTAATGAAATGAGATACGTACAGAATGATTTAGATGAACGTTCAAGAAAATTGATCCGGGCTGATTCAGAGGTTCAACATAACACATGGTCCCAAGATATAACTAGTCGGAAGTGAACAATAAATTATTCAGCATAGCTGCATATTATCTGTACGAACATCACTACACCATCTTGATCATATTCGCTGAAAATTCAACGTACCCATGTATCTTTTTCCTTCACACATGCTTGTACATGTCATGAACAGTTCATCAAATTGAACACTATCCTTGCTCCGTGTTTACACACAACTGCACTGTATCTATATAACGTGCTTATAAAAGACAATCTAAATTCATCACTTAACACGTACACACATATAGGAAAGTTCTACATTACCTAAATTTGATGTCAGATGAGAAACTCCGTTAAAACCCGTCCAAACATTCACATAATGTCAGCAACTCGTTTATTTCGTGAAAACATGGACGCCAATCGTCTGTGAGGCGTGCGACAAGGAGCGGCAATCCTACCCGACTTGTTCTATATTTATTCTTAGCTCAGCCCGCCCTTTGCAGTAGCTCCACGGCAACTCGGAACTCTTGCTATGAATGTAACCGGGTGGGGAATCAGGTTGGACGAGTTAGCGTATTCCTCTTCGATTATTCACTTTAAGCAATGTCTCCACATAATGAATTCATTTATTCGTCGTGCATGTCGTAAACCGCAGCGACGCAGAACGCCCACGAGGCATTTACTCCGCTCATTGGTTGCGTAGGTTTGCTTTTATGACAAATTCAAAGAATACTTTTCACATTTTGAAAACACAACAAAGCAATGTTATCCCTTGGCTGAGATCTACCCCTCCTCCCCCGACAAAACTACAATCGTGTACACGAACATAATGGAATATGTTCTTAAAGTACGGTAATTGCTTCTATTGTAGGTACAGACAGCATTACATTTTCCCTGTATTTTGCAATGCATTTGATTAGTAATTGTATATGATAACAATACGATTCTCAGAGTATTGAAAGTGTGTATGTTTCCCACGCTGACGAAAACGAGGATGAAAATGATTTTTAGCATTTTTCACGACGATAAAGAGGCGATTTCGTCTGCTTAATGGATCAACAAGATAGAAACGTCCCATTAGATGATAGTTTACGACTGCGTGAATAACATTTTATTCCGCTGAGTCACCAGACACAGCTGGGTAAACAATTCCACAAAACAACAACCTTTACACATGCACGTCAGTACAGATCGGTGATATTTTAACAAGTGTTTTAAGAGTAATTCAGAAATGACTTCTGTCTCTTCTGTCCTGTGTATTGAATAACAAGAGGCCAACAACCGCAGGTATTATTAGTTTGAATTCTTTTACAGTATCGCTAGCACAGATCACCACGCAACCTTGAGAACAAATGAACTCGTTAATAGGTGAACCGAACACGGGGTCGACTATCCATCACTGATGAAGGGCAATGGGATCGTGACGTGCAACTGAAAGAAGCGGAGGTAAAATACCTTCGCCTGCTTTTCAAGCACGCTCTCCTAACCAATCCTCTTATTGTGGTTATTTAATAATAAATGGAATTTGTTTTGATAATTTAATTCATATCAACATATGAACATCTATCTCGTAGGATTAAAGTATAAATTCGACATCAATTCGTTCATTAAAGCATAAACGACAACGATACCATCAATAGGCTTTGCTACATGACTGCGTTCACATTTGCAGTACTTAAAGGGCACCCTTAATCGAAACGTGAACTATTGGCACACGTGTTGCTTTGATGTCTACGGCATTTATGTATCACAGATGGACGACTATAGCGGGTTCATGAAATTTTAACATAATCTTCATCACTTTTTAAAGAAAACTTATACTACTGATGACTAAGTCTGTTTGAAGACAGATCTTTGCGAACTTGACCCAGGGCCGCTGGTGCATCCTCGATCGGATTTAAGTGATATACCAGCCTCAATGCCCCTGTTGATGGATATTGTAAGGCTAAGAATAAAGGAATCTATGACATCTGGTGACTCCACACAGCAGTCGAGATATCGCATTAAAGGTAAATACAATAATCAACCACAAGTCCAAAAAGGTTGACAAACATAATGGGGTAGTGTCGGTTTATGTGAATTCCTGACATTTTTTCCCTTTCACTTCGGGCCATTTTTCATTGCTATTGATTTTTATCAGTAAAAGGAACATTTATCAGTAAAAGGAACAGTTATCCAGCCCACACTAAACACGATTTACCCTTCAGTCATATCATCAGATGTTACAAGTGTAAATTATACACCTGGTTAACTCGAACTACTGAGACCCAATTTATCATTTAAAATGATGTACTTATATGACCCTTGCCTATAGAGCACTTGGCTTGACTGGGTCTACGAACGACATGGTTGTCCCCGAAATCCAGTTATGCGGTAACTTTCTACTTTATTTAACACTTAAATATACGATTACGGAAATAAAACCTGCTATTTCATTGCTGTACAATATATACACATGGAAAAAGTATCGCAACAACTCATATTGTCCACAGTATCATACATGACCATTGACGACAGCAAAGGAACTAAACTTCATTTTAGCTTACTAGATGGATAAGGTGACCCTCAGTAAATAGTTAATCTGAATGAACGAAAACTGTAGTTTATTCATAGAAGCAAGCATGACCCCAAAAATTGACTGCTTTTGTAGTGCTGATAACTATGGTCGTACATGTATGTCGTAAACAAGTTCGGTCATTTTCCAGATTCTGGCATACATTCACTATACGTATCAATAACCGAACACAATGTCAATAGCTTGTGTAACCTTCGGCATTGCAATACCATCCCTGACCCCCTCCTCATTGACTGTATCAGGCATTAAATTTGACGTTGAGGTATTGCGTTCTAATCTTACAGGAGGCTTTGTTCCAAAATATCAATATTTTGTACTTGAGGATCTCTCTGGCGTATTCTGGCGTGACCTATAATGTCCTAGACATGCTTGATTGAGATCTGGATTCGGGCCAAGGTAGAGTTGCTACCGCCCATTGATGTAAAAGATCACCAGAGGCATATGGACGGTGTGGTCTCGCATTGTCGTCCATGACGATTGGCCTCGTCTTCATTGGATGGCCATCGAAATGTGGCACAACAACCCTTTCCATGATTCAGTGATGCACCGTTGTCCATTCAGATTTTGTCTGGTTAAAACAAAAAGGTTTACAGTGATGTGAGGGACACTCCCACAGAATCAATGAACCCTCGTCAAAAGGTACTTGCTGCAAGATATTCCTCTGTGCATATGCAGTGTTTCTGCGGCACCAAACACGAGCTCGACCATCAGTCCTGAACAAAGGAAATACTAATTAGATTCGTCGTACCATGGGACACCAAGCTCTAAAGATAACAACGGATAGATTATCGGGTTATATGCCCGGCCGATTTCAGGCGATTTCCAACCGTTCTATTGGGGAAACGTTGACGTGGAAGACACTTTGTTTTCAACACGCTACTTGACATGAACGGATGACGTCTTCTGGTTCCGAGAAGATCTGTATCCTCCCTTGGAGTTGTCACTCGTAGTCGACCTGAACGTTGTCGGTCCTCCAAGTCATTAGTTTGCTGATGTTTATTGGCCAATCGGTTGCATTAGCCCTCAGGGACATGCCAGCATACCAATAACTTGCCATACTTGAGCAGTTATCATTTGTGGAGGCTCCATATGTGCTTATCAACAACGAAATCAATGGGTCTTCCAAGTTTTCGAGCTGTAAGAACCGTTTACTTAAAACATTTGCATGATGGCAGGTATACGTATTGCGTGTGATGCTTGTCTTTGATCGAAGCACGTATCTCGAATCAATACAGGGTACGTCCGAAGGATCAACATCATTATACAAACAAACATAACTATGATATGAATACAAATGGGCACATAACAGTTTAAGTGATATATGTTGAGATACATATTTCCATGTGTATATGACATTTTCTAATTATACCACCATACGAACAAGCGCTGACTTTGTTACCATGAAAACCATTCAAAGTGTTGTGGTAAACAATGCATAGCTTCAATGCTTCTATTTGCTGACGGTTAGGTTAGTGTTGAGAATAAATATACCCATTCATGCACTGTTTAACATAATGATGTATGCAGTGTGTGAAGTTGGAGCAGAACTAGAAAATCTCACCTCAAGTATGTTGAGATCAAACAAGTCAACAGGAGTTAACAAATGTATTGTACTCCAAAGCGTGCCAGATCGTTTTTTAATTAGATTCACAAATGTTGTTCCTTTCGGATCATCCACGACACCGGCAAGTGTGGACGGATGTCTCCGCGAATTAAATTTTGAAGACGCCCTTGAAGGCGTGTGTGCTGAAAAACTGTTGTATTGTCTGTCACTACTGTAATTTGAACATTATCTGTAGTTTTGTTCTGTGCACCCGCATTATCAGGACAAACATGTGTTCTTTCACTGGAGCGTTGTACAGCTGCATAACAAAAGTCCGTTACATTCCCATATGTACGTTCAATGTTCCACATATTCCATCGTTCGGGTATGTTTGTTGTAAACTTATCAATTAGGGTTGATATGATACACTTAACATGCAAATATCATGTAGTCATTTGAAATAAAGTGAAAATGTATAGTATAGTTACGCATACATGGGTTCAATCTATGCAACCCATTTCAAGCAGATTTTCCATGCAGTACCAGGAAAGGAGGTAAGTAGACTCAAGCGCCATTTTGTACATTTACCATGCTAACAATCATACCGTTTCAATGTAATAAAACTAGTACCTAGTTTAATTTATCAAAATGACAGTTTTATGAATTGGTCTAGTAGAATTCGATAATAATTTCCGAAATAGTAACAATTTATGCCTAACCATTAACATGTAGGCGTAAATTCACTTTACACCAAATATTGAATGGAAATAAGACCCAGTTCTGTTCTAAATAATAAGCAGGGGTGGAAATAACTTTAAAATTGCTAGTGTACACCGGTACTGTGGCACATGTAAAATCACTTGCCCTGATACTTTTTCCACTATACCGGCCGTTTTCTTGTTGATTTTTTTAAATAAACAACATAATTAATATTGGAAAGTCAACTGGACACCGGTACAGTGTGATATACAAATTTGCATGCCCGACAGAAAAAGACCACTGGACTCGGGCGTCGGGCAATGGGTTATTTCCACCCCCTGATAAGCATCTTGTTTTCAAGGCTTCCGTTCATCAGAAAGCATGGCTGGATGGCGATATTAGACAGCATTTGAAAGGGGCCATATAATTAGCTACAGAGAGTCGGGAATGGCTTGGAAGAATGTGCAACAGATCATGGCTTCAAAATTCAATGTTCTGCTTCCATTCACGGCATGATAAAGCTCCACCAGAAATACAAGGTAACTGGTAGTGTAACTGATCGTAAAAGATCCGGCAGGCCCCGATATACAACTAAGCGTGAAGACAGAATGATACGAAGATTGTGCCCCAGAGACAGGTTTGTGACTGAACATTTTAAGAGGTAGACTCAGAGGTATTTTAGGCCCACACATCAGTCATATGTCTGTGTCAAGGCGTTTACGTGAATTTGGCCTCAAATGCTACGTACCAAGCCGGAAACCATTTTTGAGCAGACGCCAACGGAAAAAGTTACTTCTCTGGGCCAAGGCACATAAGCATTTTCGTGTGAAGGATTGGAACCAGGTCATATTCTCAGACGAATCAATACTTAGATGCTTCAGTAATAGACGCCGAATGAAAGTTTGGCGTTTTTTCAACTGAGAGGTATCGTCATTACTGCTCTCAGCGCACGATAAACCACCCACCCCAAGTCCATGTGTAGGGCCTCATGTCACCTAATGGCCCCTCTATCCTGAAAAAGATGCCTGGTACCCTAAACAGTTTGAGGTACCAGCAAATAATCATCAATGATATCAAGCAACACTGTGAATGTCTCGTTTTCCCTCAAAAGAAATTTGTATTACAGCAATATAACGCCCCTGCCCATAATTCGAAATCCACACGACATTTTTGGGATACCCAAGGGGTACCACTGCTTGACTGGCCCGGAAATCCTCCGTTCATGAGCCCAATTGAGTCACTCTGGGATATCATTGGTAAAAATGTTGCCATAGACATGCCTACATCAAGCTCAGAGCCTTGGGAATCGATTAAAAAAACATTGGTACTCTCTGACAAATGATACCCTCCACTGATGTTTCTTATAACTGCCAAAATGTGTACCTGCTTGCCAGTAATAAAGCCTGATTAACGAATGTAACGGACTTTTGTTATGCAGCTGTTGATAACTGGGCATTGTTTCACAAATTCAGATTCAACGCTTCTTAAAGTTGTTATCACCTCAATGTACAATGTCAGTTAATATTACCATGTAGTGGTGACAGAGATTTTTCTTGATAATACGTTTTGGTGAATCGAGATCGAAAAGGTGAGTGTATCCATACCAGCCAGTGGCACGTGTCTCAAGCACATGCAAATGCAAGGCAATAGTACACCTAAAACGACTTAAATATGATAAAAATCAAAGGGAAATGATTCGAATATAATTTTTGTCACATTGGGCATGTTTGACAAAGTATAGATATGTGTTTCATATCTACTTATTGCAATGTCTTGAAACGAACAGCCTGAAGGAAACTATTTCTATACATTCGTGCTTCGAGAACAAGTCAGCACGTACTATCACCAGGAATCGAATACTGCATACAAAACTTTCAGCGATGACGTAAGAGACCTTTCGTGCCTCTTGCTTTCAGGAAAGGTAGATCTATGCAGAACAAAATGCCTCAATGTGTGAGGTGAGGGGAAATTGGGTTTAACGTCGTGCTTGAGAATATTTCGCTCATATGACGACGTGCATGCGTGTGTATGTGTATGTGCGGCTGCTTGTACTAGCCCAGACTTAAGCTGGTTTTATAGTGCTGGCTCACTGAACTACCATGCCGCAGTGAAGCAGGAATACCCCACTCAGACACAGTATACTGACTCCGAGCCGACCAGTCCTTGTTGTACACATTAATGCCGAGCGCCAGGCAGGGACCAACAAGTACCATATTTTAAGGTCTTTTGGTATGACGCGGTCGGGGATCGAACCCGCGACCTTCCGCTCTCCGGGCGGAGCCTCAATGTGTGAATTACGGAGAATGACTTGGTCGATTGGTTTGTTTGTTGTTTAACGCCGCACTGAGCAATATTCCAGCTATATGGTAGCGGGCTGTAAATAATCGAGTCTGGACCAGACAATCCAGTGATCAGCATGAACATCGATCTACGCATTTGGGATTCGATGACATGTGTCAACCAAGTCAGCGAGCCTGACCACCCGGTCCCGTTAGTCGCCTTTTACAACAAGCATGGGTTGCTGAAGACGAATTCTAACCTGGATGTTCACGGTCCGGAGAATGACGGAATGTTGTTGAATAGTCGTTACTATCCCGGTGGTTTCTGCTTATAGCATCGCCACCTACTGTCGGGCAACTATGAAGTGATCAATCATGTCACGGGGACTGAAAACATGATCCGCTAAGTTGTTTCAGACAAGAAAGGTGTCTGGAGGCCTGTTGGACCAACGCTTAGTCTCTGAAAGAATATAACTTATACTACCTATCAAAAGTTTAGACTCATTAGTGTACATGTAGTCACTTACTTCAGTCAACTGTTCTAAACTAGATTTTGCAAAATAGTCCTTACTGTTTAAAGGTATTGTTTACACATGACCTGATGTATTGTAAATCAAATTCGTAACGTTGAAAAGAATATTGTCATGAGTTCAATAAATGATGAAACTGAGTGAAAATTGTCGAATTCTTAACAAAACTTTACACCAAAAACGCAGCTGTTCACATGCAGGATATTTGCACATGCTTTTCAGCAATTTGATGCATGATCCTCGTGCAGTTCATCTGCATTAGGTTTGCAGTTGGTTCCCCCAAGTTAGTGGAGACATTCATCTCCGATGTAACCACATATATATCAACTGATGTGCAAAAGAAAGTACACAGGTTGTGTTTCTTCCAATAAGATAAAAATAACAAAACCATTTGATGAAATGGAAAATGTATGTTGAAGCACACTGCAATACACGTGTTTTATCAGCAAAATAACATTATAACAATAAACAGCGATGTAGTGATGACCACTGCAGACGGTTCCTACGATGCTGGAAGGTCAAGGCCATTCCACGCAACGGTCGGTAGGCCCATACATGCCAGCAGGACGAAGTCGTCTTGTCACTGTGAATCGGCTTACGCGATGACCCAATGATGTGGCTGCTGATGACGTCACCGTCAACATCCAGTTGCGTAGTTGAATAACCCGCAGATAGCGATCCTCTTGGGGTGTTGTGACTCTGGAACGTCCACTTCTGGGTCGATCACATGTCTGGCCTGTCGTACTGAAACGGTTAAACAGCCGAATTATGGTTTGTCATGTGAAACCCAATGTCCTTGCAATATCACTGTTGAAAGCACCCATTTGTGTCATTCGTTTGGCCCGTTCTCGTTGCGCCAACGTCAATCTTGGCATTTCCTAGTGAGATTTCTGTCAAGTGATTGTTCAGTCTTCACGACAAACAGGTTTTATACTCTCTGTCAGAAAAGTGCTGGTGCATGGGACAATAATCACAATTTTGCAAAAATTCGTGCAAAACACGTACAAATGTTTTTGGTTGCATTTTGGCAAATGAAACATGATGGTTGCGTTCTATACAATCAATGTTTTTCAATAACTTTATTAGTTAGAACGCATATTTGGGATTGCAACAACAATTACACCTGTATACTTTCTTTTGCACGTCAGTTTACATAACATATATAGTGAGTGCTTTAAGTGAGTCTAAACTTTTGATGGGTAGTATGTATATACCTGAACAACCTCATTTATATTGAAAAGGAACCCCAGTGGGATGAGACCTGAGGACAATCTAGACTTCATTTCGATATTTTTCATTGCTGGGGGAAACAATATGGTTCAGGGACTGTGATTCAGTTTGGAAACCTTGTAGTTGTAGTGTGACATTATGAAAGTTCGTGGAGGCTGATTTACAACTTGACCATAGATAGTGAATCCAGTTGGTCTGCTACCTCCCAGCATAGAACTCGGCGGGACAGTGGGCCTTGGACATGAACATCAGCAAAGGGAGATAATATTGACACAAATACGTCAAGATAACCAGGTTCGGGATTTCGATATTTTGTTAGCTGTATTCAATACTGCGGGCAACATGGTCTGATAGAGAGGTCAGCAGGACGCACTTATTTAGAACTCGGTCGTCGAACAATAGTCGAACCTCAACGACTCGAATGCCCAACAACGGGAGATGACTTCTCCAGCGGGTCAACTTTACATGACGTTTTAAATCAAAGGCGTGAACACCCACCAAGGGGAGATATCTCACACATTCCTTCCTCTAACGGGATGGATTTACCTGTAATCTTTCCCCAAGGACTCAAATAACAAACAAGGAAAAATGACACATATTTCACTTATCTATCGGGTCGGATTTAGATGACGTCTTAACGTAAGAACTCGCTTACTCAATAAGGCGAGATAACACTATCACGTCTCTACCGATTTTTAATTCGCTCATGAAGAACAACGACATGTCTATTATATACTCAAAAAAAAAGTTAAGGACCACCCCAATATTCAATATTTAAGTATGATATGGATCATAACATGAGCTATTAAATACTTTAACATTGAAAATTGGGGTGATCCTGAACATTTTTTGAGTATATGTTAACTAGTGATTAAAACAGGTACCATCTTCCACTCATGAGATGCCTGTTGACATGATTGATAGTAGTCGTACGATTATAGGAAGGAGTATCGCTCATCTCTGACGGCACCGGATTATTTGCAGATCATACTATTACTGACAGCTACATGAAACTACATTTAAGCCCCAGCATTTTTTCGTAGCTATCTGGGAGATGTATAGGAGTGTACCCGTCATTATCTCATCACACCTTTAATTTTTAATGTCATAATATCTACCGCCTGATGTTTTCAGATTATCTTATCTTTTTAATATACATAAATCAATATGTACACATGAGGGTGTGATATTTGCCTTCGAGACCAGAATACTCACTTAAGTAGTACCCCTTGATGTATTTGAAATTAAACTATATCAAAAGATCAAATATATTTTCGATCCGTAATATTGCGTTGGCTGCAATGACTCAGGGCCTGACTGATAACATTAAGTCGCCCGACTGAGCACATAAATCACTTTTCAAAAGACACCCACGTTCTCTTCTCTGCGACTGGGGCGTGAACCCTGGGAGGGTTTTCTTTGTGACGTCTTGGCTGGGTGTTCTTTCACATTCACGATCCACTTTATAATGGTCGCCTTTACAGTCGGTACAATATACCGGACGGACAATGTCATCAGGTCACTGATACAATTCACGTGCTGAAATGTTGGTGCTCTGTTAGAGGGGAGAATGGGGGTATTGACCTACGTTTCAGGTTCGTCCAGCTGGGAATTCGACCTGTTTTATTAGCGACTTATCTCACGTTACAGCCATCAAAGTATCCACGCAACGGGACACGCTTCATGGGTCCGCGAACACCAAATAAGACCGGTCTGAAGCGTCAACCTTGCAGTAACCCGTGCACAGACATCATCTTTCAGAGCTTTCAACATTTATTCTTGACCTGCGTAATACATGTTTCCAGACAGTGAAAAAACTGTTGTATACTTAATGCAAATGTTGAGTTTCATTGAATTTTGAAAATCCATTTGCACTTAAGGAGCATTCTTGTTTGTTGCGAAGAGGCTTGGGCGATCACGCGTCACAAGGGCGCGCTTGACTGATGAAACACACAAGACGTTAATATTAAGTAAGCTTATGCAAACATGAACACAGAGTTACATGTGCCGCGCAGCTTTTTAGCCGTCAGTGTGGACAAACTCCCCGTGTCTGTCATGTGTTCCTTGCGACGACTGTCAATACAATGACTCGTCTATGTAGAATTCCACTGTGATTATTTGAGGTTTTAGATAATGCCTGAACCACGAAGATTAGACCAGAGTGTTCCGTCGCTTGTCAATGTTATTTTGTTATATATCAGAATATAGATTTTTGCTTATCTTCTACTTTCCACCATATTTGATGCTGGAAGGAAAATGGGTGAGTTTAGTTTTATGCCGCACTCAGCAGCATTCCAGCTATATAGCGGCGGTCTGTAAATAATCGAGTCTGGACCAGACAATCCAGTGATCAACAGCATGAGCATCGATCTACGCAATTGGTGACATGTGTCAACCAAGTCAGCGAGCCTGACTACCCGATCTAGTTAGTCGTCTCTTACAACAAGCATCGCGTACTGAAGATCAATTCTAACCCGGATCTTCACGGATCTGGAAAATTAATCAATTAAATTAATGCATGCATAAATGGCTGCGTTACCAATCTGTCTCCTAGTCAATGTACACATTGGGATATTGTTGGTATTCACGTGGCAGTCATCAGTAAATATATGTATTCTAATGCCTGTCACATTTTGGATAACCTCTGAATGTCCTTGTAAATTGTTTTTAAGACTTCTCCCAAATATGTTTATTATTGATATGACCCTCCCTTAGTGACTGTGAAATGTTTGATGACTCTCACCTGATTCATTTTGACACCCACGCCCCAATAATATGTTACAGCCCCATATCTATCGCCAACAGATGAAGTCTATGTTAAAGTGACTTCCGAGTTTTTAATATATGACGACGCATGTTAAAGGAGATGGAATTTTATTATGCCCCGAGGGGAAAGGGCCCGTTAACACTTTAACACTGGACGGAGGTGTGTCCATCTTTTCATATGCAAATATGTCATGCATGTTCATTGAAGTCAGAGCTCACCCTGGCTTCAGTTGCAAGAATAATAAACAACATACCACCCCACGCCAAGGATGCTATTTCCAAATGTTTATAAGAACGCTCACATATCTCTCATCTATTGAAACCTGCGTTCTCTCGGTATACCCGGAGGGGTTCCGGGTAGAATAGGTACCACCTGGGGTACATCATGCATGAAAAGCAGACGAGCCAGGTTACGTCTGAAGCAGGAGCTGGCTGGTACTAGGTCACCATGCTCTGATGGCGTCGAGAACAGTCAACAACTGGTTTGTCTTGTAATAAAGAGATTGTGTAATATATTAACCCTTATATCTTGTATGTATTACAGACAATGTGTGAACTGAATTTTGTACTTATGTTATTTGCAAAACGACTTAATCTTTAAGACTTAATCATTTTGTATATTAGATGAAACGTTTCTCCAAAAATTTATTATGATAACTTCAGTCAAACATGTTGATGTTTGCTTTCATCATCTCTCTCTGTGCGTGTGTGTATGAGTGAGTGAGTGTTTGTGTGTGTATGTGTGAGAGAATGAGTGTAGAGAGCGTGCGTGTGTGTATGCGAGTGAGTGTGTGTGCGTATATGTGCGTCAGTGCGTGTGTGAGTGTGAAAATGTGTGCGTGTGTGCGTGTGTGTGTGTGTGCATATGCACAGGTTAATTGTTGAATATGTCATGATAATTTGAACCTTTTAAAAACATGGTTTCATAAACCAGGTCTTTTCAAATAATGTTATGTCATTAAAGTCTTTAAAAAAATCTAAAGAAATATATGCAACTTGAAAACTAATTGATCCGTAATATCTAGGCAATGGCATGTTATGACGAGGGCTTGACTGTCATAACATAATAAACACAATAAAAAAGTTCAAATGAGATTTGTAAAGAGCGATCAAATGCATATAACACAACGAAACCATACAGTATGTATATATGTACCTGATATAGCCTGGTACATTGAGTGCATATGTTTTCCGTCAGATCTTTTCACATTATCAATTCATTAAATAGAAGCGACAAAACCCTTTCCACATTCATAAGAAATCTCTGCCAAAATCAGAGTCTATTGTACAATGTGACTATATCATGAGCAGATAGTTGTTTCAGCAGTATTACAGCTGTATGATGTTGTTTGTTAATAAATCGGGTCTGAATCAGACAATCCAGTGATTGTCACTATGCGATACGATGACAGAGCGTGTGTTTATGAATCACTATCAATAGTGATGACACCATGAAATGTCACGGACTTGATGCCACGTACAGATCTATTCCATACTTCCTGGTTGAATTCTGTACGCAATGGCTTACTTGTTGAAGAAGGCATACTGTTAGGTAATCGTGTGATTGTGTTTACATAACGTGTTGCACCCAGAATGATAATAAGGAGTTCAAACAAAGAATTTACTATAACTGGAAGTGTCAATGGGAGATGAGGTTCCGAGCTGGCAGAACAGGCTAGGGGAGTGTTCGCTTACAAGTTTATGTATGTATCTAGCGTGTGCAGTATTAGTAACTTAAACATTTACTTGAATTATAACAATTGCTTCTGTAATGCCAGGGAATGACCCGCCCACGGAAGTAGGGAGGGCCGGGTGAGTGTATAGGGTAGATAAGGCGTGCTATGTCGTCAGACACGTAAAACAGGTTCTTCAACATTCGGAATAGAATATCCACTACTTGTAAAATAAGCACATGAGAAATTGTTACTGTGAATATTAAGGAATAGTAATCGGGCACTGGCATTGAGAAAACTGAAATGTCGGATTCGGTGGGATTAGAATGAAATTGGATTTGGTCGTTGCCTCCGTCTTCTAGATGTCACTATTGATACAAAGTGGTAACATGACATATATGGGCCACACCGTTACCATTCTACATATAATGTACATATAAAGATAAATTTTACAAAGTAATACAATACATTGATTTATAATGTAGTAAACTTATGTAACCTATGTAATGACCTTCGCTCAAAGTCGAAGGTCATACGAATCGTGCGTGTGTTATTTAGGTAAGCTTGATATAGACTGTTTATGAAACGTCACTGTTGACGAATGCCCCGCTAGCTAAGAACACCGAAATGCAAAGAACTATTTTAGGTTCAATATGCTCCCGACAAACAGGTTTCTGTCTTTGAATGCATGTTTGTATAATCGCTGAATGGTTGTAGGAGTGGAAATATTGCTGAGTACACCAGGCCCGTGATAACTGCGTCACAGCTGACTGTCACAACGCCAGTATTCATACCGGCTTTGTAACTTTTTTATGTCGTAAACAGAGAATGCACTGAAACGTCAATGGCGGGGACACGCCCCATTAAAACATGTACTCTAAAGCAGAGTAGACGAGTAAATATGCGCCACAAGAAGTCCAGCTTTCATAACGACATAGGTATGCATTTATTCGTCGCCATTAATCTTAACTAACGTGCCCCAACGAGAAAGTATCGCAGATCATGCTGCATCTCCCGGACTATAAGACAGGCGTTTAACCGTCGCAGCATGGGCGAGGTACCCATTTGTGCTTAAAGAGTCGTGCAGGATAACTGACATAATGTGAATGGTTGAAATTAAGAAAACAACCTAATATTAATAAGGTTAACAATCACGAGTATTGGCTTGGTTTATCACGATTTTATCAAACGTCCAGCTTCTTGCAAGCTATATTCTCAGCAGTTATATTCTAGTTATATGATGACAATCTGTAAAGAACTGAGTCTAAGTCAAGCTGGTAATCCATATTGTGATCAAGGATCCATGCCGCTGGGGCGAGACGACAAGGAATGAACAAGGACATGTGAACACCCCATACATTCGGTAACAGTGGGAATGATGCTGAAGTCTCGCTACAACCCGACACACGGGGGTACACACCTCAATGCAAAAGGACATGGACCAAACACATCATTAAAATGACATTTTCGATTTCGGTTTCCCATTTTATTTTGAATAGAAGAGTAAACATAAGTCAGCGTGACGAAAGCCTCTGGTGAGGACATGGACTGAAGTAGACCATCCAGCGACAGCCATCTTTCAACTTTATAATGCTTGAAAACCCTTGACAACTAGCGTGTAGCTGGTGATAGACGTTTGTGTTCAGCTCTTATGAACATGATGACAGGGTGGCATGCTAGTTATGTCAGGCATGGGTAATCCTTTTAAAATATTGAAATAGTGAAAGCTGTGCTAAGCGCTATAGTTCAGCGGGAGGTTAAGAAACCGACTGTACACACAGCAAGTGTTTTCCGTATATCTAATAATTATGATCAACTTTCAGCAACAAAAGACCCGTGAAGATCCGGGTTAGAATTGGTCTTCAGCAACCCATGCTTGTCGTAAGAATCGACTAACGGGATCGGGTGGTCAGGCTCGCCGACTTGGTTGACACATGTCACAGTATCCCAATTGGGTAGATTGATGCTCATGCTGTTGATCACTGGATTGTCTGGTCCAGGCTCGATTATCTACAGACCGCCGCCATATAGCTGGAATATTGCTGAGTGCGGCGTTACACTTAAAAAACAAACATATTATAAAAAAATGGTCCGGTGTTGGGAAACAAATGTCTTTCAGAACCGTTTGTCTTTACTTATAAGCAACGGAATATCTGAACTTTTTTGACAGTAGTCTTTATCCAAAAATATAAACTGGACTTTCTGGTTAATCGATCACTTGATTGTCTGGTTTGTTTAGAGGTGGCATGGCAACGTCAGGCAGCTAATACTTACTTTTTAAGTTCATTGTGTGAATGGCCCGACTAACGATGGAACAGGACAAGCATAACGTTTTACGCGAACAACTGGTGTCATCACTGATTTTCAGTGGTCCACCCACATGATTTTCACAACTATTTGGCCCTTTACATCAAATGGAATCACCAAAAGGTTTCCGAGGAAGCTCAAGACTGGGTATTCTTTTGTACTGACGATTCATATTCATAGTATCATTGTTGCCGCAAGTCGGAAACCCACTTGTTTATATAGCATTGTCTGTATAATACACCACTGTGGAAATACAGCTAGGATCATGAAATATTACACACTTCACATGGATATCGAAAATTAAATGTCCTTTAGATAAGGAATATTAGCCACGTTCTCTAGTTGTCAAGTTGAGTTGAGTTGTGTTTTACGTGACATCGGCATTATCTCAGCCATATAGCGACGAGACCAAGTCTACATACATGGACATTTTTCGTACTAAGCTTAAAAGAGTTGGTTTTTTTCAGACACATATTTATTCATTATATTATTAATTACAAATAGAAAAAAGTTATAGAACACAATTATAATAAACCAGTCCGTCATTCACATTGCAAAGTTACAATTTATGATACAGATCAATCTCTCTCAAGTAGTTCACAATGAAATGCCCGCTCACGGGGGAAACAGATCTTTCACATTTATCGCTTCATGATGAGAATCCCTTGCATTTGAAAAGTCCACAGTCAAGCAAAATATGCTTGATGGTGAACACTTTATCGCAAGACATACACATAGGAGGTCCATCGCTATCTTTTTTGAGCAGATAGTCATGAGTAAAGCGACTGTGGCCAATACGACATCGTCGTACCTCATCTCGTTTTGACTGACAACCCAAGAAGGTATAACCAATGGATGCTTTCAATTCGTGAAGTTTATTTCTTCCTACTTAGGAGTTCCACCTTTCTTGCACAAGGCCCCGAATATAACTTTTGATAGTGGGTTTGAAGTCACTGTACTGGATCAGCAGTGGAGAAAACGGCTTGTCAAGAGCTGCTTTAGCTGCAGCATCGGCCTTTGTGTCACCTGCTATGCCGACGTGACCCGGCAACCAGCTACAGTGAAGACTCTAGACAAGGCACCACTAAATCTGAACGCTTTAGTATTTTTCACAGGTATTTATGGCATAGACTATAAAGTTAAAAGTACGAAACGCATGCGTTTGGGATCTCGATTGATTGAATGCCATAGGAAAGTGCACGCCACCAACCTGATGCCAACAATAACGTTATCCGTGGTTCCGCTTCAGTCTCTGCGCACAAAAGCGTGAACAATAACATCTTCCTTGTGCAAGAATAGTGAAGCTGAATAGCTGAGCTTGACATTTTATTTAGAAAGATCAATGTGTTCATCATTTACAAACATTCACGACCCGCAAAACAATGAAACCATTCCAAGAAACAATAACCTCTGTTCATTGTCTTTTCTGGCTGCTTCCCAGTGAAGGCCACTGTGACATCCACAAAAAGGAAGATTGACAACTGGTAGGTCTAGATACTTTGTACTTTGTATACAACTCTGTGTAAATGGGTATGGTTTCCATGGCCCAAGGCTATGAATAAACGCTGTCTTTTAGATAGTATTCAGTGGAACATATGTGTATATTTGGGATTACAATTTCTCAGTAAAGTACATATTCTAATACTTTGGGTGGTTGAGTCCCGTCCAGGTTTGAACCCTCAGTCTCAGAGTAAGTGAGTGAGTTTAGTTGTACGTCGCACTCAGCAATATTCCAGCTATATGGCGGCGGTCTGTAAATAATCGAGTCTGGACCAGACAATCCCGTCAGGGGCGTAGGTACCATTACACATGATTGTTGCTAAAAAGGTTGGGCAAGCCCTCAATACTATCTAAGCATAAAGCTTTGGAACCTGTCGGGCTTACACGAAAACAATTGGCTTGCTGCGCGCCTGCCTGTGATCATGAGCATCGTTCTACGCAATTGGGATACGATGACATGACTGTGTCAACCAAGTCAGCGAGCCTGACCACCCGATCCCGTTAGTCACCTCTTACGACAAGCATGGGTTGCTGAAGATCAATTCTAACCCGGATCTTCACGGGTTACACTCTCAGAGTAGGACACATATGTTACATTTGATCACGTTCTAATCTAGTGTGTAATTACAACAAATGAAAATGACTAAAATCAGAAATATCAGATTTGTTGATTCTTGATGAATCCATATTACCAAATGAAACTTACGAAGCTATCTCCAGAACTTACGTGCCACCCCAAATGTTAACACGTCATTTGCCACACTTTATGAATACAATGATATATAAACGTCAAATGGGTTTAAACCAATCCACCACAAATATTGAGTCCGATCACACTCTCAGACTAAAGGCACCTGATCGGCAGCACACGAAGTCAGCCATCTACAACCCTCTCAGACACTATGTGTCCACCATTTTATTGAAGACACCTTTTAATGGAACTGCTGGTAAGCCCTCCACCATTTTATTGAAGACACCTTTTAATGGAACTGGTGGTAAGCCCTCCACCATTTTATTGAAGACACCTTTTAATGGAACTGCTGGTAAGACCTCCACCATTTTATTGAAGACACCTTTTAATGGAACTGCTGGTAAGACCTCCACCATTTTATTGAAGACACCTTTAATGGAACTGCTGGTAAGACCTCCACCATTTTATTGAAGACACCTTTTAATGGAACTGCTGGTAAGACCTCCACCATTTTATTGAAGACACCTTTTAATGGAACTGCTGGTAAGACCTCCACCATTTTATTGAAGACACCTTTTAATGGAACTGGTGGTAAGACCTCCACCCGCAGAGACGATAGTTACATAAAAACATATTGTACAGTGTGATGAGAACTAGGGATAATCTTAAGGAATTATAACTGGTACCCACGTCATTAAACCATCGGCATTTATTTCTGTCTTTCTACAAGAGAGCTATGTAGTGCAGGCATAGTTTCCGTCACTTTGTTCCCCTATATACACAAAGGAATCTGTTTCTGATGATAGTTAAGTGTGGGTATTTTTATACGTGACATCTGTATCTACATCTATATTTACCGCTCTATTTCGGCAGATGATAGGGCCACTGGAAGATCTTAAATTAGTGTGAAGCCGGCTGCCAACCATAGTCTTATTCTTAAAAATATCCACAAGCGGTGTGGTGTACTGTACGAGTTGCTTTACATTGTGCTTCTTAAGAATTCTATCTTTAGCAAGATCTTCAAACCATCTACAATCCACTACCTACGCCCTGGTGATCAAGGGTGCTTTAATTAGACACCACCCACACTGACTTGGGGTGGTGCGAAAACTGGAACTGGTATAACTGGAATACCCTATAATGTTTATGTTGGCGTACAGGTTTGCCGATGGTCAGGAACGTGTGCATGACATGGATGGTGCGACATCGCGCACGTCCTGTCCGAGGTCACTTACGTCATGACTATTATAATGCTGTTGGGGAGATTTATTCGTTCGGGGTGTGGGTGTGGGTGTGGGGGTGTGGGGGTGTGGGGGGATTTGGGCTCGATTCCTCACATGGGTACAATGGGTGAAGCCATTTCTAGTGTCCCCAGTACTGATATTGCTGGAACAATGCTAAAAGCGGCGTAAAACTAAACTCACTCATTATTTATTCATATACTATTCACCACCGACTGCACATATGTATGTGTTTTGAGTCACTCCTTCACTGTTGTAAGTTCCTGTAGTTTTACCTTGCAATAAATTACCCCTGCATTTTGAATACTTTATATATAATTATGAGGGTATACTTATCTTTAAAATCGGTGATGTTTGAGTCTCTATGATGTCAAAATACTGTATATAGATTCGTTTTATTACGTAAAACGTCTATTGGCATAATTGTATGATGCTTGAAAGGGTATTTTTGCTTTAATTTGTATATGTTGTTGTTGTTATGAGACTCTGAGATCGCTGCCTTGACAACGTCTGGTATAGACACGTCTGTCGCATCATTACTGCGTGATATAAACAAGTATCAACACGATCGATTTGACAAATGAAACCAGTCTGACTGAACTAATGAACCATATCTTTATCAGCTCCTGTTCATCATTAAGTCACTTTAAATTTTAATCTGCGTCTTCAGACAAATATCGATGATTTGCGAGCAACAAAACAACAAAATCTATATTCTGAGGTTTTTATCAGGCGTGTTAACATGCAAGCGTAGGGTCTGTCTCTCTGCATAATATTATGTATTTATGTGAATCAATTCAGAACGTATTGTTTAACAGTACTGCCATTCAAAATCCTTTTCATACTTTTTAATATCTCTCTCTTGGTATGGATTTCTTGGCCTTACAAACCATGGGAACGACACAATGCTGTATCCATTGACGACAATGAAAGATCTTTTCAATAGATAAAGTGTTCGGAAAATGTGCTACAATGCCATTTGTGTCTATACCAGCGTTTGGGCCAGGACTATAATTATAAGACATCAGTCATTTTTGACTGGCAAAACATACACATTATTGATGACAATACACTTGATGACAAGGACAGAGTCAGTTTTCTTATCCAGGGATTGTATAGATGAAAACTTTACCGTATACTAATGCGACCATATATTAATCATTAAGCGTAGTATTTCATGCGTGTGAAGCCAAGTGTCTATACAAACGGGACGAGTTCCCAAACGTTTCCCGACGCTAGGCTTTCCTTGAAGTGCTTAGTAGATAAAACGTACGTATGTTCATTTCTGGTGCGGGGCGGTGGGGTAGCCTAGTGGTTAAAGCGTTGGCTCGTCACGCCGAAGACCCGGGTTCGATTCCCACATGGGCACAATGTGTTAAGCCCATTTTTGGTGTCCCCCGCCTTGATATTGCTGGAATATTGCTAAAAGCGGCGTAAAACTAAACTCACTCAGTCAGTCAGTCAGTCAGTCATTTCTGGTGCACTCCGGTGATAATGCTTTAAAGAGCTGAAACAGATACAGTAACTCATACCTGGCCAGTACACTCAATTTATGATGCATAATTACAAACATTAAAAAAGCAATAGCTGACTTTGCAAATTCTCAGCTATAATTGTTACATGAACATTTAAAACACTCAATAACTCAGGAAATACATAATGTCTATTTCAAGGATTATATAGTTTTTACATTACATAAGGTGCATGCTTCAACCTTAAGGATTCTCCACAAACGTATAGCTTTGTGTAACAAGCGTTCGACCGCGTATACAGATAGCTGACTTTGCAAATTCTCAGCTATAATTGTTATATGAACATTTAAAACACTCAATAACTCAGGAAATACATAATGTCTATTTCAAGGATTATATAGTTTTTACATTACATAAGGTGCATGCTTCAACCTTAAGGATTCTCCACAAACGTATAGCTTTGTGTAACAAGCGTTCGACCGCGTATACAGATAGCTGACTTTGCAAATTCTCAGCTATAATTGTTATATGAACATTTAAAACACTCAATAACTCAGGAAATACATAATGTCTATTTCAAGGATTATATAGTTTTTACATTACATAAGGTGCATGCTTCAACCATTCTCCACAAACGTATAGCTTTGTGTAACAAGCGTTCGACCGCGTATACAGATAGCTGACTTTGCAAATTCTCAGCTATAATTGTTACATGAACATTTAAAACACTCAATAACTCAGGAAATACATAATGTCTATTTCAAGGATTATATAGTTTTTACATTACATAAGGTGCATGCTTCAACCATTCTCCACAAACGTATAGCTTTGTGTAGCAAGCGTTCGACCGCGTATACAGATAGCTGACTTTGCAGATTCTCAGCTATAATTGTTATATGAACATTTAAAACACTCAATAACTCAGGAAATACATAATGTCTATTTCAAGGATTATATAGTTTTACATTACATAAGGTGCATGCTTCAACCATTCTCCACAAACGTATAGCTTTGTGTAGCAAGCGTTCGACCGCGTATACAGATAGCTGACTTTGCAGATTCTCAGCTATAATTGTTATATGAACATTTAAAACACTCAATAACTCAGGAAATACATAATGTCTATTTCAAGGATTATATAGTTTTACATTACATAAGGTGCATGCTTCAACCATTCTCCACAAACGTATAGCTTTGTGTAACAAGCGTTCGACCGCGTATACAGATAGCTGACTTTGCAGATTCTCAGCTATAATTGTTATATGAACATTTAAAACACTCAATAACTCAGGAAATACATAATGTCTATTTCAAGGATTATATAGTTTTACATTACATAAGGTGCATGCTTCAACCTTAAGGATTCTCCACAAACGTATAGCTTTGTGTAACAAGCGTTCGACCGCGTATACAGATAGCTGACTTTGCAAATTCTCAGCTATAATTGTTATATGAACATTTAAAACACTCAATAACTCAGGAAATACATAATGTCTATTTCAAGGATTATATAGTTTTTACATTACATAAGGTGCATGCTTCAACCATTCTCCACAAACGTATAGCTTTGTGTAGCAAGCGTTCGACCGCGTATACAGATAGCTGACTTTGCAGATTCTCAGCTATAATTGTTATATGAACATTTAAAACACTCAATAACTCAGGAAATACATAATGTCTATTTCAAGGATTATATAGTTTTACATTACATAAGGTGCATGCTTCAACCATTCTCCACAAACGTATAGCTTTGTGTAACAAGCGTTCGACCGCGTATACAGATAGCTGACTTTGCAGATTCTCAGCTATAATTGTTATATGAACATTTAAAACACTCAATAACTCAGGAAATACATAATGTCTATTTCAAGGATTATATAGTTTTACATTACATAAGGTGCATGCTTCAACCTTAAGGATTCTCCACAAACGTATAGCTTTGTGTAACAAGCGTTCGACCGCGTATATACAGATAGCTGACTTTGCAGATTCTCAGCTATAATTGTTATATGAACATTTAAAACACTCAATAACTCAGGAAATACATAATGTCTATTTCAAGGATTATATAGTTTTTACATTACATAAGGTGCATGCTTCAACCATTCTCCACAAACGTATAGCTTTGTGTAACAAGCGTTCGACCGCGTATACAGATAGCTGACTTTGCAGATTCTCAGCTATAATTGTTATATGAACATTTAAAACACTCAATAACTCAGGAAATACATAATGTCTATTTCAAAGATTATATAGTTTTTACATTACATAAGGTGCATGCTTCAACCATTCTCCACAAACGTATAGCTTTGTGTAGCAAGCGTTCGACCGCGTATACAGATAGCTGACTTTGCAGATTCTCAGCTATAATTGTTACATGAACATTTAAAACACTCAATAACTCAGGAAATACATAATGTCTATTTCAAGGATTATATAGTTTTACATTACATAAGGTGCATGCTTCAACCATTCTCCACAAACGTATAGCTTTGTGTAGCAAGCGTTCGACCGCATGTATACAGATAGCTGACTTTGCAGATTCTCAGCTATAATTGTTACATGAACATTTAAAACACTCAATAACTCAGGAAATACATAATGTCTATTTCAAGGATTATATAGTTTTTACATTACATAAGGTGCATGCTTCAACCATTCTCCACAAACGTATAGCTTTGTGTAGCAAGCGTTCGACCGCGTATACAGATAGCTGACTTTGCAGATTCTCAGCTATAATTGTTACATGAACATTTAAAACACTCAATAACTCAGGAAATACATAATGTCTATTTCAAGGATTATATAGTTTTTACATTACATAAGGTGCATCATGCTTCAACCATTCTCCACAAACGTATAGCTTTGTGTAGCAAGCGTTCGACCGCGTATACAGATAGCTGACTTTGCAGATTCTCAGCTATAATTGTTATATGAACATTTAAAACACTCAATAACTCAGGAAATACAAAATGTCTATTTCAAGGATTATATAGTTTTTACATTTTACATTTAAGGTGCATGCTTCAACCATTCTCCACAAACGTATAGCTTTGTGTAACAAGCGTTCGACCGCGTATACAGATAGCTGACTTTGCAAATTCTCAGCTATAATTGTTACATGAACATTTAAAACACTCAATAACTCAGGAAATACATAATGTCTATTTCAAAGGATTATATAGTTTTACATTACATAAGGTGCATGCTTCAACCTTAAGGATTCTCCACAAACGTATAGCTTTGTGTAACAAGCGTTCGACCGCGTATACAGATAGCTGACTTTGCAAATTCTCAGCTATAATTGTTATATGAACATTTAAAACACTCAATAACTCAGGAAATACAAAATGTCTATTTCAAGGATTATATAGTTTTTACATTACATAAGGTGCATGCTTCAACCTTAAGGATTCTCCACAAACGTATAGCTTTGTGTAACAAGGCGTTCGACCGCGTATACAGATAGCTGACTTTGCAGATTCTCAGCTATAATTGTTATATGAACATTTAAAACACTCAATAACTCAGGAAATACATAATGTCTATTTCAAGGATTATATAGTTTTTACATTACATAAGGTGCATGCTTCAACCTTAAGGATTCTCCACAAACGTATAGCTTTGTGTAACAAGCGTTCGACCGCGTATACAGATAGCTGACTTTGCAGATTCTCAGCTATAATTGTTATATGAACATTTAAAACACTCAATAACTCAGGAAATACAAAATGTCTATTTCAAGGATTATATAGTTTTTACATTACATAAGGTGCATGCTTCAACCTTAAGGATTCTCCACAAACGTATAGCTTTGTGTAACAAGCGTTCGACACGCGCGTATACAGATAGCTGACTTTGCAGATTCTCAGCTATAATTGTTATATGAACATTTAAAACACTCAATAACTCAGGAAATACAAAATGTCTATTTCAAGGATTATATAGTTTTTACATTACATAAGGTGCATGCTTCAACCATTCTCCACAAACGTATAGCTTTGTGTAACAAGCGTTCGACCGCGTATACAGATAGCTGACTTTGCAAATTCTCAGCTATAATTGTTATATGAACATTTAAAACACTCAATAACTCAGGAAATACATAATGTCTATTTCATAGATGTACATAGTTTGTGCATTGCATAGCATCCTTCAGCCTTAAGTATTCATTATCTTTGCAATCGCTGTATGAAACAAGTGGTTCACCGCGTATACACAAATTCTGAACATATGGTTCTTTTGTCATGTATATAGACGATCGCTCCATGTGTTTCTTTCGACGAACTCTTATTGCTAAATTTCCAACGACAGACAGGTTCACGGCTGATAAATATCTTCATGTTTTCTCAACACTGCCTGTCAGTGCATGAAGATAGGCCATTACACATACTTCAACGGTGTGTCATACAGTGGCCTGTGTCTTCTCAATTGGTGGTACCCTGAAAAGAGCTCGAACATCGACACCCACTGCTGTTTTCATTGCCAACGAGACCATTACACAGTGAAACTAGAGTAGTTACCTTGGTGGGTGACAACCTTTGTTACACGTGTGTTGCATCAGTAGGTTTTGGGAATGTCCTATGTGTACTTTGATTTCGGCGGGTGTAACTGGTAGAGAAGGAGAGCCTTGATCCATTCATGTATTTCTACAGCTACTCTGCCTTTCCCGCCGAATAAAATCTGTCTCGGTATTAATGGAGACTGTGCATCATCTAGCCCTGTAGTTTTTAGCTTGACCTTTTTTGTGAACATATGGTTTCATTATTTATTCAGATGATATTCTACCTGTGATGATCCGGGTTAGAATTGACCTTCAGCAACCCATGCTTGTCGTAAGAGGCGACTAACGGGATCGGGTGGTCAGGCTCGCTGACTTGGTTGACACTTGTCACCGTATCCCAATTGCGCAGATCGAGCTTCATGCTATTGATCACTGGATTGTCTGGTCCAGACTCGATTATTAACAGACCGCCGCCATATAGCTTGAATATTGCTGAGTGCAGCGTAAAACTAAACTCACAAACTCGAATAATTTACCGCCGACTGCACAAAAGTATGTGTTTTAAGTCACTATCAAAGAGTGATTATATCAGGTGTTCCAGAATAGGTGAGCGTATCCTGACTCGTTAATGATTCCCGTCACAAACACATGCAAAGGCAGTTAAATTGTTCACCTGAAGAAACCCGTTATATGGTCCAAGTCAAAGTCTGAAATTGCTTTGGACATCATTTGAACAGTGACCCTACTTGTCTGAATTTAAATGTTTTGAGCGTATTTAGGACACAGTCATCAATTAGAAAGCGATATAAAATCGTCCTTTAACTTGGTCCACCTGTGATGTGTAGAATAAGTGAAAATCGGCGCTGTCTGACAGGTGACAGAACCCGTCCAATCATAGCCAACTGTAGTCGGCACATTTTCATCAGGTATCTTTACTAAGATTTCTATTACAAATCTTTCTGTAGAATTTGAAGATTTGTCTCTATTTTGTTGGAAAATGTAGTGACGATAATAGTGTAGTGAATGGGAATTTAATGTAAAAACCAATCGTACTTGCTTCATTCCTCCCATTATCAATGTTTATTTGCAAAAGTGGTGACTTCAAATTTTAAATGGCGAATGTGTCCTTCATTCCAGTAGCAAAACATGTGAACGTCTTCTCCGAAACCATACCAATCTTGATAAACTGGTGCCCACCTGACATGAACCAGAAACTCTACATGCATATCATGCAAATGCAAATGAATATATACCCCACCTGCGATATTGCTGATTGTGACATAAAACTAAATGCACTTACATATCCAAGATTTACACCAGAAAATTACCCAAAATGACGTGTCATAATCCTCAAGGTAATTGACGAAGAACTGTTTACTGTTAACCACCCCGGTGAACAATAGAGCATATGAGTGAGTGAATGAGTTCAGCTTTTACGCCGCATTTAGCAATAGCCCAGCACTATCACGGTGGGGGGACACCAGAAATGGGCTTCACACGTTGTACCCACCCATGTGAGGAATCCAGCCAGGTTTTTGTCGTAACGAGCGAACTCTTTAACTGCTAGGCTACCCATCGCCCCTACATCATATGATATGTATGACAGTTATATAATGTGCATGTCGTTTTGACTGACTAACAAGCAGTGATGACACCAGGTGTTAACGAAAAGGTGAGCGGATCCTGCTCCATCGGTGACACCACAAACAATGATTAATTCTCCACGAACAATTCAGTGAGTGATATTTTGTCCTCTAGATAAACAGTTCTTTACTACTAACAGTTGTGCTCTTATGTTTGGTATGGCGAGCCTCCGTTCAGTCTAATGATACAATACAAAGTCATGTTGGATGTAATAGGAACATTTTATTATGAAAATAGCGAAACACAAACAGGAAGTGACACAACGTTTACAGCAGTAACAGCAAAATAACCTTCTGAAAACAACTGAGATCCATTGAAATACTACATGAATAAATATTGGAATCGGTAACATGTGAAGGAACAAAATTACTATTCGATCTCGTAATTCATTTGAAGGTGAGAATGGACATAATATGCATGTGCGTTATAGCACTATCAATATAACATACATGAAATCAAGCACAATAAACAGGTAACCTAAAGACAAATCTACAGCCTTTATGGAGGCAAGAACATTTCGATCAACGATGTACTGTACAATCTAATCTCATAACAATACGACACTAATATCACGTGGAACTATTGTGGCACCAATGTCTTTCTCTCGTAGAGATCCGCAAAACAGCTTGTAGTTTCGATAAAGCAATAAGTACATATAACAAGTGTCACATGCCGCGTTTCCAATATATAACACTTGTAAATTTATATCATACGGAATGCTACTATCTATTATCACTGAGCATATGCATGCAGGAATGAAAATTAAGTGATCCTTGTTCGATCAAAGTCACACACTCAATGCACGAATGTTTCTGTGAATGTTTGTCATGTCATGGTAAGGTGCCTTAGTTCCTGTACCTTAGCAGGGGCAAGTTGGCACTGTTCCTAGTAGAAATCTGTAGGCTTACACCTATAATACCGTATCTGAAAGACAATAGAAAATATGGTAAGTGAGTGAGTGAGCGAGTTTTACGCCGCGCTCAGCAATATTCTAGCTATATGGCGGCGGTCTGTTAATAATCGAGTCTGGACCAGACAATCCAGTGATCAACAGCATGAGCAATTGGGATACGATGACATGTGTCAACCAAGTCAGCGAGCCTGACCACCCGATCCCTTTAGTCGCCTCTTACGACAAGCATGGGTTACTGAAGACCCGGATCCAATTCTAACCCGGATCATCACGGGTAAAAGAATATGGCAAGAACAAGCAAAGTGGCAGATACTGTATGAAAAGAATCCCTTGAATCAGAAATTTATTGTCATAACAATAAGACGGTGGGTGGTCTACTCTATGCAGTTTACCGCATATGGTAATATGGATCACCACGTCATAGTATTGTAGAGTAGCTATTCCAAAGATATGCCATACCGTTTAACCGTATTATTTAACAAAGGCATATTGAAATTGACATTCTTTGCCCAGTAAGGAAGGTAAAATCTGAAACAGGTGTCTATACATGAACATATGTTCCAACCAGTTTGCTATAATGACGTCATCTTGCCAACACAAACTGAAAGAGCTGACTGACCCCAACAACGGAATGTTGTGCCCCAGTACTATGAACATTACTGAAGGGTGTAGCTCTGAACATTTATATTGAATACCCTTCATGTAAAACTTCGTCATTCAGTGTCTACGAATTGAAAGGATTTCTTTCATTTCATTCAGATGTCTCGACATGACTTCCATGAATACACTGCTCCCACGACCGCAGAGTCGTACCAGTTCGTGCCTTTTTGTAAAGACTAGTGAAATGGGGGTGTATCACAAAGGTAATGTTAGACCATGTGTATACACGTGTGCGCCCTGTACCTCAGCACTGTAGGTATGTAGAAGCTAGTACTTACGTAGTCCACATCTCCTGTAAAGCCACCCGTGGCAGAGCCATCTGATCCCAAGGTGAAGCCGCACGTCAAGAGAATTGCCTCAGGAGCTGAATATAGAGCCAATGTTTGCAATATGTTTTTGTGTCATTAAAATATTTATGTTTAACCAATTGGCTGTACAATGTATACATTGATGAAATACACAACATGCCATTCAGGCTACTATGTTACATATGTTGTCCTATTGTAACCAACCATGGACATGTTGAAAGATCGTGAATGAAACAGTTAACTATCACTAAATATGTGAAAGCATTCACAAGTGGCTCAAAAGCATTCCTTCCCATTGTAGCATACATACAAAGAAGTGTAGAGTATTCGTTTGTACCGGACCTTCTGATGTATGGCTCTTTGTACGGCGTCCATTATAAATATTTAGGTCCTTACAAGTCGTTAACCCCGAAATGTGAAAGTACTGATTGTAAGTCAACCAAGTGATATCTCATCTAGAAAGACCTACCCGATTCCCTGTTTATATATTCGTAGCTGGCAGTCTTGATCACCACGGTCAAAGTAGAGCCTTCGTACAGAACTGTCACAGTCTTCCATTCACTGGTTTGGAAACCCTGTATGACAATACCAACTGGTTAAGCTTCATCATTTTCCCCAAAATACAGGTTGCACATGTTGGTTGGAAAACACACATTTTGTTCAGTTACATATACATATCGAAGGAAAACGCATTGCATATGTATATTACTATAAGAAATTCTTTGACCTTTCTGTCACGAAAATGTCGTTTATGGGCAGCATTGGTTCAGCTTGTTATTAACACGTGCTAGAATTCAAAGAATGAATCATAACAAGTGCTCATGATATTGTCGGAATACTCCAACAAACATATTTCTGATGATGTGGGGATGTTTTTGTCTCTTATTTATTATGAAACACATTTTTATATATTATTTTATATATTAATAAATATGGCTCTGTCTCACCGAGGTTGAAGCAAGAAGACGGACCACTCCTCCTCTCCAGGTAGACATCTCAACACGCACCGCCGACTGTTCTAGATATATTACAAGTGAGCTAGCATTCCTACAGTCAGCACATTCTACACTTTTTGCAAGCACTTGTCTTGATGACACGGGTACGTTCTCTCTGTACCGGAAACGGATAGCTATACTTGATGCAGCGCTGGTTCGTCTCAGGTCTTGACTGGTTGAAACAAAACTGTTTCCGTTGAACCTACCATACTGATTTACGAATATAGGAACGTTTTGAAGGGTCCAGCCGGTGGGGCTGGCAGTGTTGAACTCCACCCCGAGGGCAAGCGGGCATGCTAAAGGAGAAACATGACCCGATAAACAACTTGGTTAATACATATGTATGTATCTCAGAAAATCGCTAATACAAACAGTTAACTACACAATACTGCTTCATAATTGGAATTGATGATTTTAGTCATCTGTAGGAAACTATCTAATATGTAAATTGGGAAACACGAATCCTTCCAGTGAACTGTAAATTCTACAAAAATATACTGAAACCCGTTTCTGTCTTCAGTTATGTTTTAAAAAATGCTTTGGATTCTGAGAGGCTTATGCTAGTATCAAAGATCAAAACGCGACTTACATGGTGTTTGGGCAACACACTGGCACTTGGCAACGTCATAGACTTGACCAAATGGACAGTCGCTGTTCATCCATCCGATGGAACCAGCCTGGATGACATAGGAGGTCCTCGAGGTCCAGACAGGTCGCTTGTCGCAGGACTCTAGATTGAAATGACCAAACGTAATACATATGCACATAGTGAAAAGGCTATCATAAGTATTTTCGACGCACCTAATCCTTTATATTTCCGTCATTACGATGAAGTGATTTATTTAAGGAGAAGATGGTGATAAAAGATGCATTTGAATTTGACGTTTTGATTCACTTTCTTCAATTTGCATTCCAAAAGAAGGAATGCGTGAAAGCTTGTGTTTTGGTGAGCACACAACTTAAACGCTCCGACAGAGTGGCCTCTTACCAAGCTGTGGCATGCTGAGGTAGCTGGCACTATGACATCAGCACTATAACGGTACAAACTAACAGAATATGATAATCCGGGCTTGTGATTGACGGAGTATTATAGTAGTGTTAACGTGTGAACAGAGAAATGATTGTCACCATATGACAATCTCTGATGGTGATTAGCTCTGTGTAGAAGCTCAAGTGTCGGGTCTGTCATTGTGAGTTTGAAACCAGTAGATTTGTTCAGTATGAGTAACACATTGTGGATTTAGTGAATCTAGTTTCAGCGCTATAAAGCATTATCACCGGAGTGCACCAGAAATGACTGACTGACTGAGTTTAGTTTTACGCTGGTTTTAGCTATATTCCAGCAATATCACGGCAGGGGACACCAGAAATGGGCTTCACATGTACCCATGTGGTGAATCGAACCCGGGCCTTCAGCGTGACGAGCGAACGCTTAAACCAGTAGGCTACCGCTCCGCCCTTCACACATTGTTGAAGATATGGTTGTGGCCTTCCACGTTAACTAACCTGTGCCATCTAAGCAGGGTACAGGACAAGGGTCTGTACAGAAGGGATCCGGCATACATCCTCTCCCTGGCATAAACCTGTACCCTACGCTGCAACACTGGGCCTCTGATCTCCCGTTTGTACATGCCCAATAGGCACGGCAGCTGCCGTCCATGTCGTAGATGGGCTCGCAGTCGGAGTTGCATTTTTCTATGGAAGATGAAACGGATATCGTTAGATCATGATTATTTGTTTGTTGGTTTACGCCCCACTCAATATTCCAGCTCATATGACGGCGGTCGTAAATATATATTTATGAGAGAGTATCAAGTGATTGAGAATCGATCATGGTAGCTTGGATACGATGACATTTATCAACCTGGTCAGCGTTCCTAGTCACATAATTCTGTTATCCAGTAATCGCAACTATTGATTACTAAAATCAAATTCTAACCGTATCTTAGTGGGTAAGATTTGAAATATATTTTGTGACAGTCCCTCCAAAATCTTTTAATTCAATTTTATTTTAGTCTTTTGGAATCACTTTCAACATATGATTATAATATATTTACTGACCTATTCAAATATATATATATATTTCCTAAACTATGTTACCTAAAATATGCATATATATTAAATTCATACTCTCTTATTCTTACACACATTCTGTACATTATAAGTCAGTTTTCTATCATTGTTTTTCACATACATAACACAGCTTAGCGTTAATATATTTATATAATATAGTTTACAATTTTATAAACAATACATAATTTTATTCAACATCATGTATGTTGTAAGGATATTGTTATTTCTAACCAGCGGTCTCATTACAGATTGCTATAAAAGAATCACTTTGCCACAGTAAGTATACTGCAGTCAGCTTACCAAGGGGGCAGTTAACCTTCCAGGAGCGGTCACATCTCAGGTTGATCTGGTCCCAATAATGACCAAATGGACATGTCTTGAAGACAGCGACAACGTCTGATGTAGTGTTGTAGTAACACATGACGTATTTGTCACAGTCTTCCGGATGATAGCGGTAACCTACGCCCATGAAGTTGACTGTGTCCCGACAAATGCCTGCAAATTAGACCATGCAACGTAGTCAACATGCGTTTGTAAACAATTTGTTATAACAAAAGTATTTCATCCAAATATCGAAATAGTTCTGACAATTAAACAAATAATATTCGTTGTCTACTACTTTAAGAAAGGGATAAGGATAATACACCCCGGACATACTAATTGTAGTGTTTTCAGAATCACATATATTTATGACTCAATTATATGCAATTATAAAAGTGCAATCAAATAGTACTCACCTTCAATCAGGCCTGTAACAAAAAGAAATCAAAATACGTTAATCATTTACATAATAGACAAATGAATGACAAAGAGAAGTTATTAAGATTATAACAGTGCAAGATGATACATTCATCCATAACTAAAGAAGATGGGTCAAATCATCAGAATTTAAGATGATAATGCTATAGTGACGTTCGTGGTTGTGGAATCGATGCATAATTTTATGGACTTTGGGCACTACATATGAGTATATACGTAGGACAACAGGCACGTGCTTATAAGTATATATGTAGGACAATAGGCACGTGCCTATGTGTATATTGGTAGGAGAATGGGCACGTGCTTATGAGCATATACGTAGGACAATAGACTCGTTCCTATAATACCGTTGGAAGTATAAATTATTGTAAGGAGTTTGATCCCGTTAAACTCACAGTTATCAAATCAAAATACACCCAAATAACATCTCTTTGTAACTATTCAAGATGTCTAGTAAAGTCCCATAGTTACCACCCACAAAATCATACGGGAACAATTTCTTTCTTTCTTCCTACGACAGGTCTAAATTTATATGAGCTTGTTTTGGTTGGAATTCCTCGTGTGTCTATCCTTGAAGTAATTACAAATTTACCTGGGCAATGGTTCAAACCACAGTTGCGTTGGAACGATTCTCTGCCAGAGCCAGTACAATTTCGTCCTCCGTTTCGCGGGGATGGGTTTGAACAAGTTCGTACTCTGTACATTTCCCGTGTGACGTCAGCACCGCATGTCTGGCGACACCCTGCATCCAGCCAAGGTGTCCACGGTGTCCAGTTGCCGTCAACTGAAATGTGGGTCCCAAAATATATACAAGCTCCCCAAACACCCAGTTACAGAACACGACCTCCTGTATCAATATGGTGTATAGTAATATATGCACATTACATTTTATAACTAAACATAAATATGAAATGATAATTCTGACTGGGACTATATGAGTAATAACGTCAACACCTGAGTAATAATTGTTATAAACTCGAAAGAAACGTCACCTCGCTTTTTTAACATGTCACAAAACAACAAACTCAGATTTTGGAAATTTAACAATCATATTTGGAAAAGAAATGGATTTACAATATTCTGAATGATGAAAGTGTGAACTATAGGTATGAATAATCACTTAGTGTACGATAAAAGATAAAAAAATCATTTTGCTGACGTTTCTTTCGCCCGTTAGTTTATTAGCAAAGAACATGCTAACAGTAAAATTATATTTACCTGGACAATTGTTGAGATTACAACTAGCCTCTTTCGTAGCGATCAAAGATTCAGTGCAAAATGAGCCCCCACTCGTCGGTGCAGGATTTGTGCATGTTCGGAATCTGGTGGTTCTTCCTGTAGCCCCGGCTCCGCAGCTTACAGCACAGGCCGGAGGTCCCCACGGACCCCATTGTGTCACTCCTCCATTCACTTATAGAGAGAACGAAAAAACATTTCATCAATGAAAGAGCAAGACTTAACTCTCTAACGTCGTGAAAAGAATAAAAAGCATTTGTTGTCCATAAAACGTGTCATGTCATGTTCGTCCAACTTCGAAATACCTTTCAAGAACTTTGAAAGTCAGATATAAACACGATATGGTCCACGCTCCCTTAATAACAAGGAATTAATGCTAACAGCAGAATCAGTGGTACGATTCCGACACAATTTACAAGTTTCTGCTTATGACTCATATTATGTGATGTCGAGAACGTCAACACGATTTGTTTGATTGTGGTGATATGATACGCTAATTGCTACAATAAGACCTTTCTTTCAAAATTACGGGAAAATATTGCATATACACATTATCATGAAACTAGTCATTTGAAATTCAAGTAAAATTCCTTAGCATTCATCGAGAAAGAAAACATCAATGATAGAACACACTAATGATAGGAATGGTATTATATCTAATGTCTCCAACGTACCTGGACACAAGGAAAGTCCACAGAGTCTTGTCTGTGTCTCACTTCTAGTCTCTGAACATCCCCTGCCGCCATTTTGAGGAGCAGGATTGGTGCAGGTCCTCACTCTGACAACAGTGCGAGTACGTCCTGGGTCTCCACACGTAACCCCGCAGGCAGGTCCAGACCACTGTTCCCACGGACTGATTCCTCCATTGACTAATCACATTGAAGAAAACAATTTATATATCACCATATATTCAGCACATAGAGTATTTGTAATCCGGGCCAGGGGCTCGATTGTGGCGGGCTTAGCGCTACGGCATTTGTAAGCCTATGGTAAACTGTTACGACAGGTCGTAATGCTACGAATGCTTTGTGGATCGGGTTCAAGGTTAGTAAGAGCGTGTTAACAAAACCGCCCAGACATTTAGAGTTTTCTGTCAAAAATAATTTCGTGTTGGTTCGTTGATATTGTCGTAATTTTCACAAAATATGAATTGTTGGATATTGGAGAAAATGAATTGGATTTACGACGATGTAAGAGTAAGTACAAAACACTAACGACGGGTGGAACCAGAAACTGGCTTTACGAAATATAAGTACGTGGGGAATAGCCTAAGACGGGAAACGAATAGCCAAAAAAGTACATATTAACTGCCAAACAGCAGCAGTCCTGCCACATCGGTACACTATCTACAAACTAGACAATCACGTGATCGACTGACCAGAAAGATCCAGTTTTTACTTTCGTAATATGAGTGAGTTTAACAATATTCCGGCATTATAACGACGGTGACACCAGAAATGGGCTTCACACATTGTACCCATGTGGGGAATCGAACCAGGGTCTTCGGCGTGACAGGCGAACGCTTTAACCACTAGACTTCCCCACCGCCTATGACTACAGTGAAATATGACTACAGCGTACAAGTGCAGAGGTTGAGCGTCTTACAAGTAGAGGAAATCGTATTAAATTAATTTATTTTCCAACCCTGTGGGAGTCTGGTAATAATGTCTCGGTCCATGCATTTCTTTTGTGGTTGACCCAGCATGGAGAAATGACACTCATATAGCTTATGGTACCGTGTGCGAGTTTACTTACTTGGGCATCGAGGCAACGTGCATGGTCTGCTTTCAGTCGAACTTGAAGATCCGAGCAGGGTGCAGTCGCGCCCGCCAAACTGAGGTGATGGGTTGGTACAGACCCTCACTCTGGTAAAGATCCTGGAAGCAACTCCACATGTCCTTGAACAGACACCAGTACTCCATTGTCCCCAGGGGGAATACCCACCATTGACTGAAAAACGAAATGAAAAAATAGTAATAATATACAGTATATGAATTTTATCATCGGCGTTCAGTTCTTAAGGCATTTAGCCTTACAAACGTGTGGAATGATAGGGTCAATATGAACACATTTATGTTTATTGTAGTTTTGCAATTCTGAGTACAAAACAAGCATTTTCCCCGAGTAAATAATGGTAATTTGTTCCGGATACTGCAGAGTATCGATCCACAAAGCATTCGTAGCGCTACCTCATTCGTAAACCAATGGTAAACTATAGAGTTACGAACGCTAAGAACGTTTTATGGGTCGGGACTCATTTCTTTTGGCCCAAATTCCTTTTGTTGAATGAAGATCACTAGAATATACATGTTGGTTCTGGGAACGGTTTGAAAAGGTTCCAATGTCGCTTTTATCATTCCTGTTTCAAGGTTCGGCTCGTTGGGCAAACAGATAACACAACAGTTTGTACACTCTCATTTCACTCAATGAACATCTCTAGAATCGAAGCGATGGACAACTACAAGAAACTAATCGTTTTACTTTCTACTGACATTTCAGTTATGTAACCTCAGCATGTAGAGTAGACTATGGCCACATCGAGCAATAGAGACACGGACATATATATAGGATTAATATAGGTCCGGGCCCGATTTCTCCAAACAAACTTAAGTTTTTACTCAAATTTCAAACTGAGTTGGACAATTTGAAACAGCTGAATTTTGAACCCAGCTGCATTTTTTTAATAAAAAATCCCCAAATACTTAAGTCTTCTATTCACCAAACTCAAGTTGTCTACTATGTTTGAGTTTAATATCGATTTCAGTTCATTCTGGGAAATGCATTTTCTCAAATTTGAGTAAAAATTTGAACTTAAGTCAAAACTCAGACTTAAGTTTGTTTCGAGAAATCGGGGCCAGTGCATACTTGGGCAACTTGACAGTCTGCAGTTTGTATTTTTCGTGTCGCCCTGTGGCCCGACACAGGACGCTCCTCCCAAATGCAGGCGATGGGTTATTACACTGCCGATTTCTGGTGACCGTTTTGGTGGCTGTTACCCCACAAGTGAGTGCACAAGGTGGATCTGACCACGGAGTCCATTGGCTATATCCACCGTTAACTGAAACGAAAACATAACATTATTAGATGAGTATTTTCGCATTTAATACTCTCATTATGTGAATGCTCGCCATGCCCAAGCATAAACATGACAAATCTAAAGGGAAAATACTTCAGTGGTATGGGTTCTATTGCAGTACTGGGTCTTATTGCAAATCTATGTAACTTTCACGCAAGAATTTTCGGTTACTTTGGTCTTTGTAAAACTGGTATGCTTTAGCTGAACGAAACGTGATAAATCAGCGGGACATGTCATTCCACTCAAATGGACTCGAAAGATGAAAGAGTTACATGGGCGTGCAGACATGAATTATTTCTTATTACACAACCCACACTAATGTAAGAAACAATATTTTGAGGGTGAAACCCTTGTGAATGACAGTGAGAGCCTTTTTTACACAATACGGACATATCTGGGAGAGTGGTTTAGTGTGATACCACTGGTTTGGCAAAACCTCACCAGCCTCTCAAACGCGATTTTCTCCTAAAACGGTTTCTGTAATATGTAAAGAGACCTGCAATTTGTACAAAAAGCAACACACACAGAAAATTGTTTTCGTAAAATGAAAAACGTTGTTTCTTGTGTTATCAATGAAAAAAGAGGTGAAAATGCCCAAGGATGACAATACATTTCGAATAAAAGTAGCAACAGAGTATAAAAGGATGAATATTCAAAGAATTTTACTTGGGCATGGAGGAAGGTTGCAGGGCCTCTCAATTGTTCCAAAGGTAGATCCTACGCATTCTCTGCCTCCAAACTGTGGAACAGGCGCAGTACAAGATCTTGTTCTTATTGGCCTTTTGACTGCAGTTGTTCCACAAGTGACTGGACAGTCCGGGTTGGTCCATTGCGACCATTGTGTGAACCCACCGTTTACTGTAAGTAAGAGAACAAACACACAATGTTATATGATTTAGTTAACATTTCTCGGCTCATCTTAATTATACGGATATAATGTGACGGTCACTCATTAATAGCAGCACACCTTTAAACAAATACATTTTGTGTGAAATATTTTCGTACAAAACAAAACCTTTTAAGGGTAATTAATGTACATTTCTTGCACAAGCTCTAATAATTTTGAGCCATGTGTTCGACATATGCATGAATAATTTGTTTGTTGTTGTTTTACACCGGGCACAGCAATGCTTGAGCTTTTCTAATACAAAGACAGTCTTAAGATATTGAGCAGGGCTCCAAAATATTTTCAACATCAGGAGTACGTACTCCTTATTTTTTCAATATAGGAGTACTGGAAAAACTTAAAGAGTACATTTCGATTACAGAATGGAATTTAATGGAGTACCAGTAAGCTTCTGTTTCATTTCATATATGCACCACAACATTGCTACTCTTGTGTAAACAGGTAGGAAAAACAATAAAACAAACAAAATCCGTACACCATTGCTGTGGTGCGTATCTGCTACGTTTTCTAAATTATTTCCTACTGTAGCGTGCATATATTTTATCCGTACATACGCCGATACGGCCCTTATCTGGAGCCCTGATTGAGTCTTGACATACAATCCAGTATGGACACAATGAGTATGGATCTAAACTTCTGGGATAGGATGGCATATATCACCAGAGTCATCAAACACCATCCGATATCGTTAGTCGATATTTACAACAAACATCGGGCACTAAAGACCAATTCTCACCAGGATCTTCATGGGTTAGCAATATCAATGACCTGTGAAGATCCGTGCTAGAATTGTTCTTCAGTAACCCATGCTTGTCGTAAGAGGCGACTAACGGGATGGGATGGTCAGGCTCGCTGACTTGGTTGACACATTTCATCGTATCCCAATTGCTCATGCTGTTGATCACTGGATTGTCTGGTCCAGATTTGATTATTTACAGAACACCGCCATATAGCTGGAAGTGCGCCGTAGCAACAAGTCAACGGCATAGGAATTATGATGACTTACTGGGGCATGGACTGAGGTTGCAGCTTCTTGTGTCAAACTCAACTGAAGGGCCAGTGCAGTTTGCCCCACCGTTACTTGGGAAAGGATTGTTGCAGACCCTATTTCGGACAAACGTCCTGGTGATGCCTGATCCACAAGTGGCAGAGCATGATGGATTGTTCCATGGAGACCAGTTAGAGTATCCGCCATCAGCTGAATAAGAAAGATACAATTACCACTATTCACATTTGTTGTATTATAAGCGCTGATAAACGTTAAAAATGTACGTTTAGTAAGGCAATCAGTTACATTCTGTAAATATATCATTTAAAACTGAAATGACATTTAAGCAATCTCAGTAACATGAACACGGATATGCTTACTTGGACACGGTGCTAAACCACAGTTCCGTGTGGAATCCTCTTGTAAAGGCTGAGTACAAAATAATCCTCCATTTGACTGTCGAGGGTTGGTACAGTTTCGTATTCTGACGACAGGAGCTGTGGCGCCAGATCCACAGCTCACAGTGCACTGAGGAACACTCCATTGCCCCCACTGGGTTACGCCACCATTCACTGAATCATACAACAACCATTTGAGATCATGTTCTGAATGAATCCTAAAGAACTGTTCAAAGCTGTGAGGCTACACCAATAAGAGGACAAAATCATGCCATCTTCATTAGAAGTCTTAATTAGCTGAAGAAGAATCCATTGTGCCCGTTCCATCTTTTAAGAGCATGCGTTTATGTCTCATTGTCACATAGAAATGAAACGGAATGTTTAAAATTGGCCAAAATATTTTATAAACATTTTGTTTGCATCTACCCAGACAGCGATATTATTTTGAGCTGTGAGTGATAATACTGTGTTTAAGTTGTCTGATATTGATCATTAAGGACGAAATTATCATATTTTTGCATTCTAGGTCGTGTAATCACTAAAATCCAGAATTTCTTTCACCTATGACTATAATTGTATTTGAAAATCCTGGGGACCTTCAGTGTTATGCACCCTATTGGCGTGCGCTTAAGAGTCACTGTAAAATCATACATTTTAATCATTCTTAAAGATATAAGGTACTGTTCGTGTAAATTGCACAGCTCTGAATATTTATATGCAAAACTTAGTTTCTAAAATGTTTGCTGAACCTCTCAAACTCTCCACATATTAGGGTTTCCCACATAGCCAAAGCTCCCGTCACCGACTGCAATAACTCACAAACAACTACTACACCCATTTTAATTCCGCCAGGAAGGTTAATATTGGAGTGAGTGAGTGAGTGAGTTGAGTTGAGTTTAACGCTGCACTCAGCAATATTCCAGCGACTAACGGGATCGGGTGGTTAGGCTCGTTGACTTGGTTGACACATGTCATCATATCCCTGTTGCGTAGATCGATGTTCATGCTGTTGATCAGTGGATTGTCTGGTCGAAACTCGATTATTTACAGACAACCGCCGTACAGCTGGAATATTGCTGAGTGCGGCGTAAAACTAAACTCACTCACTAAGAAGACAATCCAGTATGATTCCTACCTGGACAAGCGCTTAGGAAACATGGGACATTTGCCTGAACGCTGATAAAAGGCCCAGTGCAGTTACGACCACCGAACCTAGGTACTGGATTAGTGCATGTCCTCTCCCTAGAAAGACTTCTTGTTCCCGGTCCACAGGTTCTTGAACACTCAGGATTTGTCCACTGCGACCACAGAGTCAGGCCTCCATTGACTGATCAGCGAAACAAACAAGTAATGCAAGTCTTTTTATGTGATTTCTTATAAGGTAATACATTTCACAGATAATCATTATCTAATGTCACAATGACATATCTGACGACCACCGTAAACTCCCTAAAGAACCATTGAACCCGACAGAATATAAGTTTTAAATAGTGCTTACAATACAATATTTCACTTATACTGACTATTTCAATACTAAAGGGAGAGGCATGTGTATAAAACTAAACTTACTTGGGCAGTTTTGAAGACCGCAGGATCTGACCTCTGTGTCTCTGTACAGACCAGTGCAGTTGGCACCACCACGTTGAGGAGATGGATTGGTACATGTTCGTGAACGGGCCAAAGTTCTGATAGCTGTTGGACCACAGGTAGCGCCACAGGGAGGATTGTCCCACGCCGACCAGGGAGAAAAGCCACCATCAACTACAAAAACAAGTTACAATAAATCTTCTGCGTGGTATGAAACTTCTCGTAATTGATATGATATGCTGAGATAGTTAACCTGTTCGTGTACGATTAAGCTAACGATTGTTACTCACGTGGACACGGTGGAAGGCCACAACTCCTCACTAAAGCCTGAAACCTATCTGTCTCTGTACACTCAAGACCATTAAAACGCGGTACAGGATTAGTGCAGGTTCGTTCTCTGTTGACATTCTTGGTCTCTCCAATGCCACATGTTAGTGTGCAAGGAGGGTTTGTCCACTGCGTCCATTCCGAAATACCCCCGTTGACTGAAAAATAAAATGAAAAAAGATGAAAAAAACCCATGACACGAAAAACGGATTGATTTCATTTAAGCATGCGTGTCGTTCTTTGAGGATTTATATATATATATATATATATATATATTAAAATAATATTTAAATACAAATTGTATCATGCATAGATCTAACTTATGTTTGCAAATATACTTGTATAAGACCCACCTTGACACGAAAAACAGGACTGATTTCATTAATACAAGTGTGTCTGTCTTTGAGGGCTTTTTAGAATAAAATATAATATTTAAATACAATATATTGTATACATTTACTTACGTTTGCAAATATATGAGTTACTAGTACTCTTGTAAAGTTATTAATTTCTCTTTTGTCTTGTTACACAGATTGATTTGAACGGTAACAATTGCAAATATGATTCTTTAGTTTCATACTTGGGCACAATGGGAGCGAACAGACTCGAACGTCGGTTTGTAAGCTTTCAGCGAGGCAGTTTAACCCTCCAAATGCTGGTGTTGGGTTATTGCACTGTCTTGTCCGGAGGAACGTGCGTGTAACGTTGGTTCCACAGGTTCTCGGACAGGACGGAGTACTCCAAGGCGACCACTCGTTATATCCACCGTTTACTGTATAAAAAAACCAGAATATAAGCTACTATAAACGAACAACTAAAAGGTAAATAGTACCAAAATGGATAGGAAGTAACATGTATCATCATCAATAAAGGAATACACAAAAAGAAATAATATCTTACTTGGACATGGGTTGTTGTTGCAGCTTGTTGTATTGTATTCTAAACGGTCCCCTTGACAGTCCCGACCGTTATTGCTTGGTACTGGGACTGTACAAGTCCTTCTTCGTATGATAAGCTTCGTAGCGTCACCACATGTGATAGAGCAGGCGGGTATAGTCCATGCAGTCCATTGGGTAAAGCCACCGTCAACTTAAAGCATATGAACATTACATTTGAAACATATCACATGCCCTAAATGAAATTATGAATATTAAATAGTTATTGTTGACCGGGATGGACATGATGGATCTTTTCTAACTTGTCTGACTGGTAACCTACATCACCTTACCAGATCTGTGGAAAAAACATCTGGCCCCTCTCCGTATTCACTTGTTTCGGACTAACGGACTATTGATCATGCCTGTCACATATAACTCTCCATTGTGACGTATTTGATTGACCCATCACTTTGTGCTTCAGAACTAAATGTTCCAAAATATACAAAAACGTGAAGTTATAAAAATTTGAAGTTTATATGCAACTCGTCTTACATAGTGCATCAGCATCTTTTTCCTATTGTTGCATCGCTTAATGTTACAGAATCATATGCTTTTGATACCAGTTACACGCCAGTGTCGAGGTGGCATTCTGGCGGTTTATTGATTTCTATATTTATTGCAGATATCTGCAAACTATTCTGGGGATCAGTCAAATGTATCATAACGGACTTTACATCATTTCACCGTCAGCTCATAGATGACCTTTGTAACATATAATGACTATATGTTTTCTCAGACGCACGTTGCACAAACCAATAACAGAATACAACCACAGCGGTTGATGAAGATCCGTAGGTATGCACTACGAGCAAATGCAACATATTATCATATATGGAATTACTACAGAATTTTAAGCAGAATTTATACGGCCATTTTGTTATAAATATGTCTATGTGTCATATGTACACGTAAGTAAAAGTCGTTTTAACATGAATTGATAATTATACAATAGTTAGGTGTTTCGCTTGCACATACCTGGGCAACTGTTACCAGTGCACGTCTGAAACTCGGATTGTGTTCTTGACTCGGTGCAGTTGTTGCCTCCATTCTGAGGAGCAGGGCTGTTGCAGAATCTGTTTCGAATTCTGATTCTGTTTCCAGGACCGCACGTGGCGGAGCATTGAGGTTCTTCCCATGGGCCCCAGAGAGATATGCCGCCATCAACTGTGGATCACAGTAAAACATCACACATGCTGTTCTTGGGGTATAAGGTGGAAACGGCAAGGTTGAGGGTTGGACCCTTGGTTTTATCAGATATTTCAAATCCACAATGGCACAACCCACAAAGTAATACTTTAAGTTTGATGAAATACAACTGAACCTAAAAATATATTAGCTACATTGTGAGTGAGTGTGGTTTTCGCTGCTTTTAACAATATTCCAGCAATATCACGGCAGGGGACAGCAGAAATGGGCTTCACACTTTGTACCCATGTAGGGTATCCAACCCGGGTCTTCGGCGTGACGAGTGAACAATTAAACCACTGGACTACCCCACTGTCCCACTCACTCAAGGAAGGACACGGGACGAAAAGAGGGGAAGATATTAAATCAGGACTATAGCTAGTCTCACATGATAGCTACAATGGCACGTCTTACCCCTACACACTGGAAGGAAGCAACTCTGGGTTCGTGTCTCTACGTCATCTCCAACACAGTTCAATCCACCAGGAGTTGGTGCTGGGCTGGTGCAAGTCCTTCGTCGCGTTCCACTTCTAAAGGCAGTACCACACGTGACGCGACAGGGACTGTCTACCCAAGTTCCCCACTGTGTAAAACCTCCATTAACTGAAAAAAAAAATGTACAGATAATTTCAAACTCAAGGCTTATTGTCGCACTGCATAGCTTCATATGGTGACCCTACAAACTGTTTAATCAATAATCAAATGCACGCAGCAGAAAATGGATACCTGTCGCGATAAGTTATGTAACTATAACCTTCTAGCGCCTAACAGGCAGCTTGGGTTATCCGGGGTAATAATGTGCTGTGCTTTGATTGTTAGCGCTATGAGCATACCTAGTGTGGAGTTTGGCGCTATATAAATGGACACATTATTATTATTATTAACGGAGATGCAGAACTGATCAAAGCTTAGCTTAGTCCTTGTTCGCCTCACCTGGACACGGTTGAATAATGCAAGGTCGTTGGATTGTTTCAGTTCTTGATTGTGTGCAGTTAGCGCCTCCAAACTGAGGAGATGGACTTGTACAGGTTCTTCGTCTCGTAACAAACTTCACGGCTGAAGTTCCACATGTGACGCTACAGGCCGGGCTGTCCCATTGACTCCACTGGGTAATTCCTCCGTTAACTAGTAACATAAACAAGAAATTATATTATCATGTGCCTTGGGCCTATTAAATAGCTGAATGTATGTCAAAGTGATTGTCCAAAGACAGGATAGCCAACACACAGTTGTCGGAACCTACATATCTACTGAGGGAAACAAATAAGGGAACACCACTTCATGGCAGTGTTCCTTTGTTATTATTTTTCTAAGATTTCCTCCTACAGCGCTATTCAAAGCTGGTGAGGAAAACTGGAAAATATTAAAGGAACACTTGAATTTTCCTATGTTCATTTATTTGTTTCTCTCAGTATATATTCACTTCTATAGCATAGTGAATAGTGATGAATTGAGAGACTATATGCTCATTCGCAAATATACTTTTAACATGCATCAAAATCTAGGTAGGTATTGTGTGTATAATGGATAACATAAAACTAATGAAATCATAAAACTATGCATGATTTGAAGGTGCCTAAATATACTTGACAAAATTTGTTAGGGATATTGGTATTTTTATCATTGATATTTTATCAGTATGTCAATGAATAAATAGATCATTATTCATAATTTTCAAAATGTACATGTATCCCTAACTATATTTGTCCAGTATATAAAACGTCATTACACAAGAACACCCAGCTTCCATTTGGTGTAAAGGTCAAAACAGCTCTGAAAATTATACGAATGGATCCCAGAAAAACATTGAGGACACCAGGTGTTCGCGATGAGTGTAAGCATCACCTTCCTACCCCTAACACCCTCTATTCTCAGTATTTGCCCAAAAACTAGACGCCACACAGCAGTACTCTAACCAGTGGCTTGTGAACGCACCAGGCAATTAAGTGAACGATGAACCAGAATGTTCAGTTGTTATTGTCAATTTACGACTACTGTGAAGAAGTGCAATTTGGGAACGATGAATATTTTACTGATGAATCACTGTCGCCTGATATTGAATCTAAATTTCTGAATCGCTATGTAAACAGCTATTATGAAACCACGCAACCACTCTGTATACGTATAAAAGAAAACACCTACACACACCTAGGCAGTTGGCGCATGGAACATGTCATACTATACTTAAAAGGCATGAATGGGAGAAGAGCTGGTGAAACCGGTTGATCCTGTTTTACAAGCTGTATCACAAGATTCCACAGCAATAATTCCCCATGAAAAGAACTACCTACATAGCTATATCCAACAAATATGCATCTGTTGGATCGTTAGAATAAGAAATTTGGACAGAATAAATTGTCTTTATGATCTATTCCATACAACATTGCATTCTAAAACTATAACGTTAACCGAATTAAATGAAATAATACGATGCCAGTAGATGTCTGCAACTACTCAATCTGCACATTGAATGGGTGGTGCCGCATAGTGCTTGTATTGTCTCGCTGGCATCATATAATGAATGAGTGAGTTGAAATAGGTTTGACACACTGAATCCATGCGGGGAATCGAACACGGGCCGTCGGCGTGACAGCGTTACCCCACCGCCCCCATAGAAAAATAACTAGGTCTGAGGGGTTACTGGTGTTTATCGCTTGGGTAGACCAACCGGTCGTATATCTACATTTATCGCAGTCCTGTGTCACAGTATGTATGTCACACCTGTCCTCCAGCTTTGTTCTTTAAATCGAACCGACCTTTGTCCAGTATCTTTGCTAGGGCTGTGTATTGGCAAATAAATTGTATTGCAATATATACTAGTACCCGTATTCCGCTACGCATTGCGATATATTGGGAGCTTTTAGGGTTGGACAGTGAGTGATATTGATTGTACATTCACAGCCTATTTTCGACATACTAAAGCCCTAAACATAAATGTTATGGTTATGATAACGGAAATCTCGGATAGAGATTTGATTTTAAGGGAATCAATGTATTTTTCATAACATTTATTGCATGTAAAGTAGACTGGTTTGTCGATTAATTACAACGGAAAACTTCAGTGTAAATATAATATGTGTAGATTTTAACTTAAACCATAGAGATAATCACAAAACATATATTTTTATTACTCAATATGTAGTCATGGAGCCGATTATATTTAAATACACCTGATAAATATTATATCAGCAAACTAACACTTCTTGAGGTCATATGTGTATTGGAGCAAGAGAAATAGTGGAAGGTTTGACGCTGGTTTTAGCTATATCTTTGGACACTAGAAATGGGCTTCACATATTGTACTCATTCATCATAACGAGCAAACGCTTGATCACTAGGCTACCTCACCGCCCCAGACGTAGGTGACAGGTGTCGTAACATTAATATACTTGTAGGTTAACAATGCTTTCTTACTTGGGCAAACTGGCAGGTTACAGTCCCTGGTTTCTTGCTCAACCCCGCTGCCTGTACAAGTGGCACCTGATAGGGATGGCCGTGGGTTTGTGCAGGTTCTTGTTCGTGAGGCAGTAGTGGTTTCATTGCGTCCACAGGTCCTAGGACAGTTGGGCTGAGCCCATTGGGTCCATACTGTCCATCCACCGTTAACTAGAGAACAAATGAATTACGTAATGACATTTCTTAACTAATAGTGTCTCATCCAGAACGATGGTTTAAGTTTAACTAACATTACGTAAATAATCCAGAAGACTGATGCACTATCGATAGCGGTGTCTTATAACAGTACATATTTGTTAGATGCGTTTAATAGATATCAACAAAATGTAACAGAAAACGTCCAGGGAATCACAAGTGGTTAAGCACCGTAACTGATTCTGAGAGTGTAAGGTTAAACAGAGATGAAAGTTATATGAGATCACAGATCATGGATGACAGATCATAGATCACAGATTATAGATCACAGATCATAGATCACTGAGCACCGTGCACTCAGACCTCCTGTTCCATCATGAACAACAACATTGCTGTTTACATTTTCCTAAACACTCGGCGTCTGAATTACAACATAATCTACAAAATATAGAACATGTTCGAACTGAAGACCATTGAAATGGCTTGTCAAAAAAGACGCTTGACTTACTTGGGCAGGCGGGAAGCAAGCAGCTTCTGACCAAAGTCTCATTCCGAGATTCCGTACAGTCCAGACCATTATTTTGCGGGAAGGGGGCAGAGCACGTCCGGAACCTGTACACTGGCCTGTTGAGTGTTGGGCCACATGTCGCAGAACAAGGAACCTCAACCCACTGATTCCACTGACTGATGCCACCATTAACTATTCAATACAAAGAGAAACCAATTGAATATGTTGAAGTTCATAGCTTATATAAACTTAATTTCTTATCGTTTATTTTTAAGGAGGGTCATATCATAAGGTATTGATGTTTTTCCAAACTTGAAATGTTAAATTCATATCTTACACACATGAATATCTGGCTTCAGAGTATGGAAGCACGAATCTACAGTGATCTTGAACATGTACCATTTTACCGTACTGCCGTAGTTCCTATGAATACGTACCAGGGCAGTCCTCGAGATTGCAGTTTCTTGATTCTGTTCCAGAGGAAGGGCCTACACACGGTCTGCCACTGCTGCCTGGTGATGGGTTTGTGCAGGTTCTGGTTCTGGACACAAGTTTTGTAGCATCTCGACCACACGTGCGACCACAAGGAGGGTTAGACCACAATGTCCACTGCGTATATCCCCCATCGACTGAAAAAAAACCCATTAATCAATACACACCCTACATCTGGGATACAAGGGACAATAAGTTGACAGTATCTCATCCATAACCTTCCACACTCTCATTTCGATTAAGTGTCGTTCAACTTACTCACGGCCTTATATCTTATATCGCTCCTTACTTTCTTCTGTCATACTGGCATTCTCCGTCTCATGCTCTGAGATATGTTAAACACAGCCATTTCATTTATTTAAATATTTTGCATTTCTCTATAATATTTCCAATTGGTCTGTATGTCTTTGGTTCTTTCCACCTCTCATCCAGCTTCCTCTCATGTCTTTTCCTCTGTCAGTTATAGTGAGCTTGTTGCATCGATACTGCTTCGGTGGATTCCAGCTTAGAATAGATACCCAGCATGTAATGTGTTTAGGTAGAGGATACCTGGCGGTCAGGTGAGTTTGTTGTATGACATCGTGGTTCGATGTTCTCAATATCAATCACTGGATTGTCTTCTCCAGCCTCGAAATCTTGAAAGTTTTTCAAATCTGTTGTCACATAGTTGGACTTAGTGCTTCGTTATACAACAAACACAGTTGTTTACTGAATGACAGGGGTGACTTTTGAGGGGGAAATAACTATTGCGATAGTGATAGTCTACTGAGACATAAAATTGAGATAGCGATAGTCTATTGCGACCAACTATTGCAATACTATTGCAATGTTTTTCCTTGAATTGTCTCATTTGAAATCATTTCCCAAATGAATGTATTGTTTATATGAAACCAAAAATAGGTTGATGTAGTTTCAGTCTCTTTTAGTAACTGACAAGAAACTTGAAACACAGATCAAGTAAACAGTTAAAACATAAACTCAATGAAGCTGCAAGTCTGCACCCAAACATCCTGTATTTCGCGCTGGGCATTTATCAACGGAAGTCAGTTCCTAAACTATCGATACTCACACATACTATAGATAGTTTTTCGTTTCTACCATAGATTAATTGCTATCGGAGACTAAACAATTGCAACCCATCGATAGTTCGATGTATCGTTACAACAGTACTGAATGATAGACAAGCAACAGAAACTCACTTGGACACGCAGGTAGACTGCAAGCCAGGACGTTCGTATCAAGTCTGCTCCCGAAACAGTCTAGGCCCCCGAATGCTCTCGGTGGATTGTTGCAACTCCTGAATCGATACCGACGTTGAGACGCAGTTCCACATGTGAGAGGACAGGAAGTTAAGGTCCACTCTGACCATGGCGTATAGCCACCATTGACTGAAGCAACAGACGAATAGTTCAGCACATTTCTCTATTCCAAGAACATCACATTTACGAAAAACATTCAATCTCTCTTTCGAATTTTTTTAAAAGAATTAGCAACATTGGATATTTCATTTGAAATTTCAGATAAATGGTTATAAAAGTATTAGTGACATTGGTGATAGTGCTGATAGTATCATATCATAATGTCTGTGCAGTATTGTGTACACGAGACGTTACACACCTATACATCCTGGGTTGTTGCAGATGTCGGTTGTTGTGTCCACTTGTAATCCCGAACAGGCGGCTCCCCCAAATGCTGGGCGAGGGTTAGTACACGTCCTGAATCTGTTGAGGACCCTGGTGGCATTGCCGCATGTAGGTGAACACGGGGGATTGGTCCAGTCGGTCCAGGGTGTGAAACCACCATCGACTGGAAAGTAATTTTGTTGTGCAGTAAGTGGTAAAGGTTAGTAAGTAAACACTTTTAACACAGAGGGCATTTGGCAAGTGATCTGAAACACTGGCCACGGAATGAAAAAGCCAAATATCATTGTTACCAAGGGCATGAAACGAAGCGGATAATGTAATATACATTGTATATGTATAAATGCCATTCTAATGGTTCAAAGATGAGTAGATATTACTATGAAGTGGAAGTGCATAATATATATAACACATGTCTGAAAACAGGTATGACACACGACACTATTTTAACATTTCAACCGGTTTTCCCCCCTCTAGTGAATATATACATATATATACCTGGGCAGTTTCGGTCAATGCAGTTGACAACGTCGGCATCTGTCAGCAGTTGTGAGCAAGACTTTCCACCAAATGCTGGTGTTGGGTTGGTGCATGTTCTGCTTCGTGTCCTGGATCTTAGTCCTGGTCCGCAGGTTCTTGAACAAGCAGGGTTGTTCCACTGTGTCCATAGTGTCACTCCGCCATCAACTGTTACATGACACGACACACTTGTAACACATTGTCATTCTGAGTCAATGCATTTATCGATTTAGAAGGTAGTCATTAAAATGTATTCTTTAAAACACACTCACGAGCGACAGTTTAATAAGTGAGTGAGTAAGTATGGTTTTACGCCACACTTAGCAAAATTCCAGCAATATCAGGGCGGGGGACACCAGAAATGGGCTTCACACATTGTACCCATGTGGGGAATCGAACCCGTGTCTTCAGCGTGATGAGCGAACGCTTTAACCACTTTCGTTTAATAAGTGGTAACCTGAGACAATGATAAATATTTTCTGTGAAGGGTAATTAATTATTAGGACAAAAGAACGACATACAAGTATTTAGTTCTTCTACTTTAAATAGGGTGGTAGTATTTCCTTGATGCCCAGGTGCACCGGAAGATGATTGCTTCAGTCTTATTGACATTAACGTCTATTTAACGTGTTAGTTTAGCTTCACACAACGTCAATATCAGATCGTAAATAACATACTTGGGCATTGTGGAAGGCTACAGCTTATCCTCTGAGTTTCTACGAGAGGATCTAAACATCCGTTACCACCATTGACAGGTGGAGGGTTGGTGCAGGATCTTGATCGTGTTCTTGCTCTGGTGACAGCAGGTCCACAAGTCTCTGCACATGGCTCGTCGACCCATTGAGCCCAGAGAGTTACATTTCCATCAACTGATCGTGGAATAAACACAGGTTCACTCTTTCTGAACATTATTTCACGTTTGGTTATGTGAATAGATGGTGATACCAGAGAATAGTTAGTCCCCATGAGGACGCAAAGGCAAAACAATAATGAAACATATATGAATAGATTCCTTAAAATGCCTGATACCAACCACTCGGGCAATAGAGCAATGAACTTAGTGAACGATAAACAATTCATATATTTGAACAGACATGATGTTCCAAAGGTATTCCTGCTTTGATTTTGCATTTATGTAGGATAAATGAGATAGTTTACCTGGGCAATTAGTGACATCGCAGTTTCTTGTCACTGTGTCGATCATCGATTCAGAGCAAAGTCGTCCACCATTACTCGGTACTGGGTTTGTACAGGTCCTGGTCCTTGACAAACTTCTGGTGCTCCCAACAAAACAGTTACAAGCAGGACCTGCCCACTCCGTCCAAGGCGTGACACCTCCATCAACTGTACAGCACAAGCAATGGTCAATTTCAGACAATTTCATTAACACCTGTATCATCCATGTCGAGAAAGTAGGAAATTGTACATGATTATCAGTTGTTGCTTTATTAACAAAGATATTATAACTTCTACAACTATTAACACCAGGAGAACTCACTAGGGCAACTGGGTACAATACAGTTGAATACCGTTGTCTCCAACAGTGGAGCGACGCAGAATCTTCCATTAACACTAGGGGGAGGATTTGTACAAGTCCGGGTCCTTTGAAGAGTCCTTGTTGTGTTTAATCCACAAGTGCCAATACAATTGGGCGTTGACCAAGTTGTCCAAGGAGTGACATTTCCGTCCCCTGAAAGCATTTTAACATTAGTATGACTACAATGTATAGGCAGTTCCTAATCTTAGATTAATCACTTTAAAAGTTCTTGACAGTCATAGTCAGTAAACCACAAACAATCAATATTCGAGAAAGAACAACAATTTTGGGACAATTTTATGAAAACAATTCTAAAGCTGGATGTTTTACAGTCATATTCGATTTTGTTCTAAAAGGAAATGTATCAAACAACCATCTGGCCCCGATTTCTCGAAACAAACTTAAGTCTGAATTTTGACTTAAGTTAGTTTTTACTCAAATTTGAGAAAATGCATTTCCCAGAATGAACTGAAATCAATATTACACTCAAACATAGTAGACGATTTGAGTTTGGTGAATAGATTACTTAAACTGTTTGGACTTTTTCATTTTAAAAATGCAGCTGTGTTAAAAAAATCAGCAGTTTCAAATTGTCAAACTCAGTTTAAATTTGAGTAAAAATTAAAGTTTGTTTCGAGAAATCGAGACTTTAAGTCACTTGTATTTGGATGATGATAGAAAACTTTCTGAAAGCATGATGTTTTGTCATTACTCACTCGGACAAGGGTCGGTTCCACATGCAACGGTTCCTGATTCTTGCGTAGGTCCAACACAGGGTGCTCCGCCACCAGCAGGCGAGGGGTTGTTGCAGAATCTCTGTCGAGTGCGTGATAGTGAGCCTCCGCCACACGAGACGGAGCATGCAGATGGAGACCAAGGACCCCAGTTCGAAAAACCCCCATTGACTGTAAACCAGGACAAGATAATTGAAATAGTTTTGTGTATAATACCTGGTTTGCACATCTATGGAGTACATCATTAATACAATATCCTTGATGTCACTGGGAAGGCTTAAACTCTAATTACGGTTCTCAGCTCCCTGCATTCACTTCAATGCGAAACTAATATAGAAATTTGTTATGTGGGTAATTCATCTCACATCTCTGTGGCAAAGCTAGTTCTACTTAAATATTACTCAAAATGAGCTAAATTGTCAACTTGATATTTTATTACCATACATTTATAAAATATCAATATGCATTATCATATTTATAATATGCTAAAATGGGAATATCATGTTATTGAAGGTGTCATGTGAACTGTCAGCTATCTGGAACACTCTACTTACTTGGGCAAAGAGTATTAATGCAGATGACGGATCTGTCCTCGAACCTTGTTTCAGGACAATCTCGTCCACCAAACTGTGGAGCCGGATTTATGCAGTCTCTTGTTCTTATGTCCACCTTTGATGCCTGTCCACACGTAGCAAGGCACGGAGAATTGGTCCATTGAGTCCAAAGAGATATCCCTCCATCCACTAGAAGAAAGCATGTGTTCACAGTCAGGATAGAAATGTTTGTGAAGCCAAATCCAAATTTGAGATGTGATATATGACTAGCATACGCATGCTGGTGCGAACTGGAGTAGGTCTCAGACGCTTAACGCTCTTGTGAAACCAGCAATCACAGTTATGTCATTGCATGTGTAACCAAGGTGATGATGCACGTGCAACCTGGGTTACTTGACAGGAAACCAAGGCGACTTTACATGTTTAGCCAGGGGCTGAATTTATATGTGTAACCAAGGTGACTTTACATGTGTAACAAGGTTCTATTTACATGTGTAACCAGGGTGGTGATGAACGTGCAACCTGGGTTACTTGATAGACAAACAAGGTGAGACTTTACATGTATAGCCAGGCTGTATTTACATGTGTAACCAAGGTGTATTTACATGCGTACCCAATGTGACTCTACGAATGTAACCAGCATGATCTTACATGTAAGGCCAGGATGATGTTTATATATCTAGGTCGACTTTACACGTGTAACTATGGTATAGTTACATGTCTGACAAAGGAAAGGCAAATTATCATATGCACGTCAAAACGAATGTACACGTTTAAGCGAGATGGGCTTTGGCAAAGGAAAAGTACAAAGGAAACGTTTAGCGCTTTGAGCAAGATATTCATCCTGGAATGGCGCTATGTAAGTGGCGTGTTGTCAAGGCGTGTTGACTCTACATGCCAGTCCCAAGGTGACTTTACACGTGTGACACAGGGCACAGGGAAGTGTAACATGAATTATCATTACCTGATAAAAGTATCGCTGTACACATGTATGACATACCTGGACAATTTGTATTGTTGCAGGGCCGCGTCTCAGTGTCTGACGTTGGTCCATTACAGGCTGCGCCATTGAACTGTGGAGGTGGATTTGTACAGGTTCTTCTTCTGGTCAGGGTTTTGAAGGAAGTTCCGCAGGTTCCTGGACATTCGGGCTCTGACCACTGCGTCCACTGAGTAAAGCCGCCATTGACTAAAACATACGACGGCTATCAATATCAGTTTCACCATTACATAACACTGAGATTTGTCATACACTCACCAAAGAGTGGCTTGCACAGGTGCGATCGGCATTTCAGCGATACAGGTGAGGTGAGGTCAGGTAAAATGGGGTTTAACGTCGTACTTCAGAATATTTCGCTCACATGACGACGTGCATGCGTGTGTATGTGTGGCTGCTTGTTCTAGCCCAGACTTGTGCTGGTTATATAGTACTAGCTCACTGAGATACCATGCCTCAGTAAAGCATGAATACCCCACTCAGACACATACTGACTCCGAGCCGACCAGTCCTTGTTGTACCCATTAATGCCGAGCGCCAGGTAGGGACCAACAAGTACCATATTTTCACGTCTTTTGGTATGACGCGGCCGGGGATCGAACCCGCGACCTTCCGCTCTCCGGGCGGACGCTCTAACCACTTCACCACGGAGGCGGCTTCAGCAATACAAAAATAGGTTATTGCAACGAGTGAGTGGGATAATTAGGTCAAGTGGGAACTTACTTGGGCAAGGTGAGAGTCTGCAGTTTGTAACTCTTGAGGCAAAAAGATTCTCAGTGCAGGAACTTCCGCCAAATGCGGCCGAGGGATTGTTGCATTGTCTGGTCCTTGTCTGTGTTCTTGTTGCACTGACCCCACAGGTAGCTGTGCATTGCGGCACGGTCCATTCCGTCCACGGGCCGGGTTGTCCATTCACTGATATCGTAAGCAGTATTTATAAATAATGCTACCAACTATTTCCAATATTCACTTGTTCGGTCCATGGAGTGAACTATGGGTCAGGCAAACTAGTTCCAAAGTTCTGTGGATAGTCAACTTCTTTATTTTATGAGTGCGACATTTCGGTGTAGGTTAACACCATTATCAAGCAAGTGATGAAGTACAAACTAGAACTTGTTTGACGAAGAACTTAATGAAATTGAAGGTAGAATAGAAACAAGTTGTACTGAAATCTCCTGTCCAGAATGTTTGGAGAAATCTTATACATCATATAAAACATTACGATCTATGACCAACAGGATGCAACCCTTGTATCACAATAGCCAAACAGTTTTCACTAAACAGGTATTTAATGTTTGTGTTTATTTAGTCCCGTACCTGGACATCTTGGTAAATTGCAGGCCTGACTACGGGATTCAACGCGCTGCCCGACGCATGATGCTCCTCCATTAGTCGGTTCTATGCATGTTCTGGTCCTACTTTCCGCCTTCGTCAGTGACGCAGGGCCACAGGTTACTGTGCAGGTCCCAGTCCATTCAGTCCATTCTGTAAATCTTCCGGCGACTGTAGCAACAGAAAATCACACGAATTAAATGACGAATGTCATACTAACATCAAAGTTTCTTATTCTGAGCATTTGATTTTTTTGCTGTGACAGCTATGATAATAACATCACATTACAAGATGATAGTAATCTCTTCACAGGTGTAAAATATCCCTTTCATTTGATCACTGATGTTTCCCTATTATCCATTGTTGATACAGGGTTAGGGGTGGTGGGGTGGTGGTGTCCCGTTTTGCCGGACGATTTTGTTCTAGATAAAAATTCACTGATGCGCGATAATCCTTAAACAATAGGGGATTAACTTATAGTCTTTTTCGGCTATATGTACACACTATAACTTCATCTTCATACATACATACATATAAACAATACACACACACACACACACACACACACACACACACACACACATACATACACACATACATACATACATACATACACACACATCACATCACATCACATACATGTAGAGATAGTACATAGAAAAACTAGTAAGTTAAATTTAATGCGTTAAAATTATTTACAGTTTTCTTGAAAGGATTTTTTGTGGAACATACTTTGCAAACTTTTGGCTAGTTCCTATTGGATATCATCATTTGACAACAACCAGCAAAACTTATCATATAATTGGAGGTCCATAAAGCTTGAGTTTAGTTGGTTACATTTATGAAAGGTCTCATTCTGATGTCGGAGTAGAAGCTACACTCCATCATGAAGTGCACCTCATCTTCTACTGCGTGGCCGTCACACAGTGAACACAGTCTATTTTGAAGGGGGGTCACAGGCTTGGTATACCGTCCTTTCTCAATATTGAGGGGCAGGCTTCCACTACGAAAAGAAGCAAGCAGGCTTCTTTGCTGTCTAGTTATATTTATTCTTGTGTAGTGACAGACACATATTTCTTGTTTATACAGTCTATATGTTCTGAGTTTGTTGACATTGGGTTTGTTATGATCATTGAACAAATCGTGGAGCCACAGATCACTGTCTCTTTGGTCTAAAGTGTCAAGGGCTTTTTGTAGTAGCTCAGTTCTGGTAATATTTAAGCAAAAGACATTAATATTTTCCTGTCCATGTATGTTGAGTTTTTTAATGAAGTCTTGGGTCAAGGCTGCCGTCCGAATCAACCGCGTTTCACTTTGTGTGTGATACCAGTGAAGATCCGGGTTAGAATTGATCTTCAGCAACCCATGCTTGTCGTAACAGGCGACTAACGGGATCGGTGGTTAGGATTGCTGATTTGGTTGACACATGTCATCGTATTCCAATTGCGTTGACCGATGCTCATGGTGTTGACATGACGGTCTGGTCCAAACTCCATTATTTACAGACCGCCACCATATAGCTGGAATATTGCTGAGTGCGGCGTAAAACAACAAACCAACCAACTGTGTATGTGTGGGAGTCAGCGGTACTTTACCTGGACAGACAGGTCCTGTGCATGGTCTGTTGATAGACTCTTGCCTGGTTTCAGTACAGTTACGGCCCAGATAGCGAGGTGACGGTTGTGTGCATGTTCTGTACCTGTTTGCCGTCAGGAGCCCAGGACCGCATGTTACCGGACATGGGTCATTAATCCACTGACTCCATGGAGATATTCCACCATCAACTGTATGAAAATGATCAATATGTTATGAAAATGAATCTTTAAAATAATCAACAATTTTTATGGGATAGTACACTTAAACATTCATGTTTTGAATTAGTTCCATTGTACACTTCAAGAAAGGGCATGCACGTTCAAGATATGTGTCAATATCATATTTACATAAAGTAAGTAAAAGTAAGCAAAACAAGCAAAATGCTTTATGTTGGTTAAATGTTATGAACATAATAATACTATGTTCAATTTATATATACCCGTAGGGATCCGGGTTAGAATTGGTCTTCAGCAACCCACTCTTGTCGTAAGAGGCGACTAACGGGATCGGGTGGTCAGGTTTCCTGTCTTGGTTGACACATGTTATCATATCCCACTTGTGTAGGTCGATGCTCACTGGATTGTCTGGTCCAGACTCGGTTATTTACAGACCGCCACCATATAGCTGTAATATTGCTGAGTGTGGCATCAATCAATCAATCAATCAATCAATCAATCAATCAATCAACATGTTATACAAACTGGTGTAAGTTTTACTCACTTGGACATCTAGGAACATTACAAGCCGTTCTGTTAAACTGAGATGGAGATCCGACACAGTCTAACCCTCCATTAGATGGAGCTGGGTTGGTACAATTCCTGAATCTTGAGCTTTCCTGAAACACATCTTCCCCACAGGTGCGACCGCAGGGTGTTCTTATCCATTGAGTCCATGGGGTATATCCTCCATTGACTGAAACAATAAGATTCTAAATGTTAATATATATCCTAAACAGTATGTCTGTCATACGTGAAGAGTTAGTGGTATGACTGATAAAGGGCATCCGTTTTCTAATCCATACCTGGTTACAATCTATGAAGTTCATTCTTGGTATCCAAGACGACAGTATTGGAATATTGCCACAAGTTGTAAGCATCAATCTTAATCTAAATCTGCTTCTTTAACCACTAAAAAAATAATTCTTCAACTACACCGACTTCTGTTTCTGATTTATTATATCGAGGAAAGTCTTCAGCAGACTACTACTACTACTATTACTACTACTACTACTACTACTACTACTACTAGTACTATCATCAGACCATAGTAGTAGTAGTGGTGGTAGTAGTAGAAGTAGTGGTAGTAGTGTAGTGGTGGTAGTAGTAGTAGTAGTGGTAGTAGTAGTAGTAGTAGTAGTAGTGGTAGTAGTAGTAGTAGTAGTAGTAGTAGTAGTAGTAGTAGTAGTGGTAGTGGTAGTAGTAGTAGTAGTAGTGGTAGTGGTGGTGGTAGTATTAGTAGTCATTGGAGTAGTAGTGGTACATCATTTTTGTGAGTGGGTGAATATGGTTTTACACCGCTCTTAGCAATATTCCAGCAACATCACGGGGACACCAGAAAAGGGCTTCACACATTGTACCCATGTGGGGAATCGAACCCGAGCCTTCGGCGTGACTAGCGAACGCTTTAACCACTACCCCACTGTCCCTTTTCTGTGAATGACATTGCTACTTACCTGGGCATGGAGGATGAACACAGATAAATGTTTGAGGTTGAAAAGTGGTCCCGATACAACCTTGTCCGCCAAATTGAGGAGTTGGGTTGTTGCACTCTCGAGTTCTTGATATTGTTACTGACGTGCTACTTCCACACTGGTCAGGGCAGTTAGGTGAGGACCACTGTGACCACGGCGAGTAACCACCATTGACTGAAATCAAAATATGAAAATGAATTGAGGGATATATTTATAGTAAACGTGGGGATCAGCCCTGGGCCCGAACCACAAAGCATTCGTTACGGTACGAGCTGTCGTAATTCTATAGTTTATCATAGGCTTGCCAATGTAGCGCTACGAACGCTTTGTGGATCGGGATCCTGATGAGTGTAGGAAGTAAGTACAACCATAGAGAAACTCACTGAAGAAACACTTTTGCTGATGATACAACAGCAAATAGAACCATCAAGGAGTACAACTTCCACTGCAGTTAGTCGTGTCTTATGTACAGCTTCCTCTAAGGTTAGTCGTATCTTATGTACATCTTCCTCTGCGGTTAGTCGTATTTTATGTACAACTTTCTCTGCAGTTAGTCGTATTTTATGTACACCTTCCTCTGCAGTTAGTCGTATTTTATGTACACCTTCCTCTGCAGTTAGTCGTATTTTATGTACAACTTCCTCTGCAGTTAGTCGTATCTTATGCACAATTTCCTCGGTGGCTGGTCTTATTTTATGTACAACTTCCTCTGATTGCGGTTAAGACTTGTAAGTGATGACCTGTGTATTACTATAGTTCTTACTTGGACAGTTGGGAAGGTTACAACTTCTAATCAAGGTCTGGTCGGCTGGCCCTTCACAAGGTCTTCCGCCGTTCGTGGGCTGAATGCAAGTTCTCCTTCTGGTGCTGTTCGTTGTCAAGGCGATGCCGCATGTTGGGCCGCAGGGTGCATCAGCCCATTGAGACCATTGGAGGTAAACTCCATCACCTATTTACATAAAAAAACCCATTGTAGTAACCTGTATCAATAGCAATTTAAAGGCAGCTTAGATGGTTGGTTGGGTGGTTTGTTGGTTGGTTTTACGCCGCACTCAGCAATATTACAGCTGTGTGGCGGCGGTCTGTAAATAACTGAGTACCAGACAATCCAGTGATCAGCAGTATGATCATCGATCTACACAACTGGGATACGATGACATGTGTCAACCAAGTCAGCCAGTCTGACCACCCGATCCCGTTAGTCGCCTTTTACGTCAAGCATGGATTACTGAAGATCCAGCCCGGATCTTCAGGGTTAACAAGCAGCTTAGTAACCATGGATAGTTTGTAAAATGTTTTGGCTAGAATGTGCAATTTGCTAGTTACCTGGGCAGTTGGGCAGATTGCAGCTCCTGAGCTCCGATGTTGAGGATTCGCCTGAGCAAGGGGCACCACCAAACTGAGGCGGAGGTTGGGTGCAAAATCGTCTTCTGGAAAATCTTCTGTTGGCTGAGGGTCCGCATGTTGCACTGCATGCACCAATTGACCACGGTTCCCATTGAGTGTATCCGCCATCGACTAAAATATAAACACATAGACCGTGATTAATGAGTAAGTGAGTGGGTGAGTATGGTTTTACGCCGCTTTCAGCAATATTCCGGCAATATAACGGCGGAGAACACCAGAAATGGGCTTCACACATTGTACCCATGTGGGGAATCGAACCGAGGCCTTAGGCCGGACGAGCGAACGCTTTACCACTAGGCTACCACGCCGCCCGCCGTGGTTAGTGTGGAGACACCACTTTAAACAAAATTAAATGATAGCATATCAAAAGGTATGTTATCAATAGACAAGCAGAGACACGATTCATAAATGTTATGTATCTTGTGAGTACCATTTGTATTAATTGCACGTTGCATACCATAAGACGTAAAACGCTTGTAACGTGTGAACCAAAGAAGCTATCTTTCTGCCTTTGGGTGATTACTACTTGTTTGATATGTATCGGAAGATTTCGGTTAACAGTCAAAACACTATTTTTGGACAACAGTAATCAGACTGGCAAATCTGCCCGCACCTCATGCCTCTCTAATCTTCTGACAATACCAGGTGTGATTAAGATCGGTAACTTACTCGGACAAGCAGTAAAATTACAGCTTCTAATCTCCAGAGACACGAAGTCTCCGGTACAGTTTCTTCCATTGAACTGTGGGAAGGGGCTGTTGCACTGCCTTGTTCTCCTTAAAGTCCTTGTGGCAGAGACACCACAAGTTACAAGGCAAGACGGGTTATCCCATGGCGTCCACTGGCTGAAACCGCCATCAACTGAAAAAGATAGGAGAATGACTGTAGCTGAAGAAAACCAACTAAAAAATTCAACAATGTTATACACATGTACGTCTACCCGAGAGTTCACACAAGCGTAAATAACAACTCACTTGGACATCTTGGAATAAGGCAATTTCTTGCTTCTGTCTCCACGCGAGTTTCTCTACAATCGGCCCCGCCATTAGCCGGGACGGGGTTGGTGCAGGTTCGTGTTCTTGATGCACGTGTGGTTATTCCCAATCCACAAGTAACTGGACATGGCTCCACGTTCCACTGGGCCCATTGTGTTATGCCCCCGTCAACTGAAATATATGTGCAATAAAGCATTGTGAAACAAACTAAAATTGTTTTCACCTGTATGTTTTGTAACAGGCTGTTTTATGCTTGCACCATGTGCATGTTTACAAATCAGCTTATGCAGTGTACATCCAACATACATTGGATAAATAATACATTCTGCTTGATATAACTTTCAGTGAGTGAGTGAGTATTGTTTTACGCTGCTCTTAGCAATATCACGGCAGGGGACACCAGAAATGGGCTTCACACATTGTACCCATGTAAGGGAATCGGACCTGGGTCTTCGGCGTGATGAGCGAACGCTTTAACCATTAGGCTATCACACCACCCCTATACGTTTCAACGCCGATATATGTGTAAGATGGTGTTTGTAAGTGGATCTTTGAATTCCATCATTGAATACCATTTGATCAAATTTTTACCAATCATATACCAGATTATATTCGTTAAGGATATCCTGATTCAGAATGATTCGTCCGAAATATAGTTCAGTGAAATGCTTCCTTGTATATTTAATTTGGGACACGTACTCGGGCATACGTTGAGATTACAGTTGACCATGTTGTTCTCTTGTGGACTCCCGACACATGGAGCGCCACCATCGGACGGGGCAGGGCTGTTGCAGAATCTTTCTCTAGAGATCTGCTTCACTGCCTGCGGTCCACAGGTAACACTACAAGGAGGGTTGGTCCACGGACTCCATGCACTGTAGCCGCCATCAGCTGTTACAAACAATACACATTGATCAATAACCATATGACGTAAAGTCGCATAATATCAGACCGAGGATATGAGTATCGAGATACACGGAACTTTCAACCCTTGTACTTGATTCTTTGTTAGTTTAAATCCGCATTCAGCAATATTCCAGCTGTATGACGGCGGTCTGCAAAAAAAATAATCGAGTCTGGACCAGACAATCCAGTATTCAATGGCATGAGCATCGATCTACGTAACTGGGATACGATGACATGTGTCAACCAAGTCAGTGAGTCTGACCACCCGATCCCGTTAGTGACGGGCTGAATTGGCTGAAGACCAATTCGTACCCGGTTCCTCACGGGTTCTCACCCTTGTAAACAGCAATACACATAATGGTAGTTGTATTAAAGGGTGAAGCAGGCAATTCAAAATACTGTGAATTTGTGTGGTTGTTTGTTTTTGTAACGCAGCAACGTGTCTGGGCCATGTCAATAAATCCTTGACAAGACATTGCGGTGACTGGCACCATTAGCATTGAAACTTCGATAAGATGACAATTTAAGTATCGACCAGGTCTTGGATCCTGACCTATTTCAGGGAAAAACACTGTTTCGAGAAACCAAAGAAACTGATTCCACTATCACATCAGGGGGAACACGATAAAGAGAAAGTGAAGAAATTCAAGCAGATTTGTGACAGACTGCAAGCTGTTTTTCGACCTGTATCAATGTCAATACACAGTTTCCTTCATAATCTGATCCAAATAATTAATGAAGGTGTTATACTTGAAGCTAGATTAACTTCACGAAACCAAGACTATGGATTTGACCGTATGTCGTAATGCACTTGTTTCTCTTCCCACCGTCAGGGTAGATTGTAACTCTCAGTGAGTGAGTGAGTGAGTGAGTTAAAATTTATAGTCACTTTGGCAATATTACAGCCAGTTTGTGACTAACAACAGATCATACTTAACAAATTTATAATGTCATGTTATAAACATCTGTCGCCAAAGGACAGTAAAACAACTAGAATATCACAGTTAGAGATATAAAACTAGCATGCAACTTAACATTATATACTTTAAAGGACATTACAACATAAAAATGGTCTATAGACTGAACAGCAACTGAAGGTAGATGACCATACAAGGGACCATGGGGACTTACAGCACTTTTGCTACCTGCATGGACCTAGCTGGATTTACACCATCCCTTCAGTCACTGGCGTAACTCTCAGGACCAACACATCGAATTAAGACTGTAATATCTGTGTGAACACAAGACAAGTCACTATCACAACCTACTTGGGCAAGGGGGAAGTCCACAGCTCCTGACTTCGGTTTCGGACACACCACCCACGCATGACGCACCGCCGAACTGAGGTGCTGGGTTAGTGCAAGTCCTGCTCCTGTCGACGGTTCTGGTGACAAAAGTACCGCACGTTCTGGCACATGCAGGGATGTTCCATTGTGCCCACGGTGTGAAGCCTCCATTGACTGAAAGTAGGAAACATGAGCAGACCTTTACCACCACTGGTAGCAGATATATCATGTTATATGCAAGAGGCACTTTATATTGTCATGGTAATTTAACCTGACATGATCCGGATAAACGCTGCTAATTTCTTTCCATTGTGTCACCGGGTCCAAACACCAGTCTATCCAAGTGCTCTCTCACTTAATTGTCTATCTTTTGTTGCCTTACAGTGAAACCCGGCGGTTGTAATTATCCAATTGTAAGAGACTTTTGGACCACCAAATAGAACTGTGACGGTATATCGTAGTTTCGATAATCGTGATACTTTATCTGACGATAAATATATCGATACTATTTTTCGTATCGTGATATGTATCGTTGACCTTAAAATTGTTAATTTTCACCAGAAATTGACGGTTATGTCAAAATTTACACTGTTACTTGCTATCAAAATATACTTTTTGAAAGAAAATAACTGAAGATAGCATATCGTGATATCGTATCGAATGGTATCGTTCCAGATATCGCGATAGGTATCGTATCGTGAAATTTCTGTATCGTCACACCTCTACCAACATATTTTATGCTCTGGCTGTATAATCGTAGTTCACGGCTTGACATGTATTTGCTACCTTAATCATCTATTGAAAACGTTTTGGTAAGTTTGGCTTTCACTCATTAGCACTCATTTCTCATGTGTCTATGGTTGTTGTGTCTCCCCAATAACTACACACATCTAAATGTATATATTTTTGGGTGCCGTTGGGACGTTTATGATCAACGCTTTAATTTGATGCCTACATTTTCCGTAATGGTCTCGTAAATGTTTCGGGGTTTCCCTATGTTAAGAGAAATACTACTTTACCAGGATATAGCGCATACTCCGGCTGACCAAAACGGGTTGCCCTCAGTTTTCACAATATTTTTGTTTAATGACAGCCTGGTTTCAAGAGCACAGCGCCGAGACACATGGCAAAATTATATTCATATGACTGACTGACTGAGTTGAGTTTTACGCCGCTTTTAGCAATATTCCAGCAATATCACGGCGGGGGACACCAGAAATGGGCTTAACACATTGTGCCCATGTGGGGAATCGAACCCGGGTCCTCGGCGTGACGAGCCAACGCTTTAACCACTAGGCTACCCCACCGCCCCTATATTCATATGAAACGGTAGGCTATGGAATGACGTTTCCTAAAAGACTGATCAAAGCATATCTTAGCGTTATCGCTAATTGTTTAATGTATAATATTGTTGGACAGTTGCAGTACTTGTACAATATGACGAAGAGTATATTTACTCACTTGGACAACGTGGTAGAGTACAAAGCCTTTCTGCGGTTTGTGTCGAAGGCCCAAGTAGGTCGCAGTTGCGGCCTCCGAAGGAAGGAGTTGGGTTGTTACAGAGTCTTGATCTGGAAACTGTTCTGGTGTACGATAAGCCACAGGTACCTGTACATGGAACGCCACTCCAGGGACTCCATAGGGAGTAACCTCCATCCGCTAAAACAAAGCAGTGTGAAACATCACTAAAACAACAGTGTCAAGCATCACTAAAATAAAACCGTGTCAAGCATTACTAAAACAAAACCGTGTCAAGCATTACTAAAACAAAACCGTGTCAAGCATTACTAAAATAAAATCGTGTCAGCATCACTAAAACAAAACAGTGTCAAGCATCACTAAAACAAAACAGTGTCAAGCAACACTAAAAGTCCAAATGAAATAGATTAGCAAATGACAAAAGTGCTTTTTCATATATATTTTTGCTGTGTCCATCATCTCACAAGTGTCCAAACGAAGAAGAAGATGTTTATGATTGTGTCAAATGTTATTTATTGTACGTCATAAGGGTGGAGTTCAAGTATCGAGTATTGGAAATTGGAAATCATTTCTTTGTCTGTACAGCCTTCTCATTTGGAAATACAACCGTAATCTTGGCCCCGTTTCACAAAGCTATTGTAGCGCTACGACTGCAGTAAGTTATGTTACAGTATAGGAGGTACGACAGTCGTAGCGCTACGTTAGCTTTGTGAAACGAGGCCCTGAATTCTTTCATATTAACTGTCTGTATGTTGTTTTTGTTTGTTTGTTGTTTAACGCCGCTCTCAACGATATTCCAGCTGTATGACGGAGTTCTGTACATCGAGTCAGGACCGGACCATACAGTGTACAACACAATAAGAAAACGATGATATGTGTCAAGTCAAGGAGCATGACTTCCCTATTCCGTCAGTCGCCTCTTACGACAAGCAAGGGTTGCTGAAGACCAACTGTAACCCGGATGTTCACGGGTAATGGTCGGTATGATTGATGGTATTATAATATGTATGACACAACCATATTCATATGAAGAAATATATGCTAAAGGCAGACTTTATAGTACAAAGTACTATGTGTTTATCTCTACGAAGTATGTGTTAATGAAACACTATCAGACAGTGATGTCCTCTCTACCGATACCATAAGAGTCTTGACATTCAATCGTATGTAAAGCAAATTATTTTGAATGGAGTCCTATATTTACTCATATATATTAAATGTTTACTCACAAGGACATGGATTAAGTTGGCAAGACACTTCCCTAGTTTCCACAGGTGGCCCAGCGCAGTTTAATCCACCGAACTGTGGGCGGATGCAGGTTCGTACTCTTGTCTCAATCTTTCTTGCCGCCTGTCCGCATGTCACATTGCACAGCGGGCTGCTCCACTGACTCCACGGTGTATACGTGCCGTCAACTATAAAGGAAGAATGAATGAGGTTTTAGTAATGTCCTAGCAATAGTCACGACGGGGACACCAGAAATAGACTTCACACATTGTACCCATGTAGGGGATCGAACCTGGGTCTTCGGCGTGACGAGCGAACGCTTTAACCACTGGGCTACCCCACCGTCCCTTCAAAGACATGAAGGAAGGTGAGGAACTGTGGTTAGTTGGTTGTTGTTTAACGCCGAAAAATGTCCCAGTTATATGGTGGCGGTATATAAAAACCCGACAATCCCGTGATTGAAAACATGAGCATCGATCTACGCAATTGGGATACAATGACATGTGTCAACCAAGTCAGTGAGCCTGACCACCGGTACTCGCCTCTTACAGCAAGCATGGGTTGCTGGAGACCAATTCTAACCGGGATCCTCACGGGTTGAACCGTGTGCAACTACACAAACGGATACACATAAAACATCAGGTTAATCATCTATTGTCCTGACGGTTACAACATGTGAGACAATTTTGTGAATTCGTTGTAGGAGTGTGTGGTTACAGGGAAGGGCTTATTACTTACCGGGACAACTCGGAAGTCCACAGTTTCTTGTAACTTGTTCAAATGAACTGCCGAGTAGAGTACAGTCGCGACCACCAAAAGCAGGCGATGGGTTAATACAGGATCTGCTTCTGGTCGCATTTGTAGTGGCTGCACCACATGTCACCCCACATGCAGGTACGTTCCATTGGGTCCATTGATTGTAACCTCCGTTAACTAAAGAAACACAATAATAATTCTACATCCAGGTTAATATGATATTGTCTATAAGACGATATCTCAAATTAAACATTACATTATAATATCTTTTGTTAAAAAACTATAAAATATACGCATCAGCCCGAGTAGGTTCACGTGTACTCAACACTGAAATGAGCATAAAACATCAGTACATAGGAATACCGAGTCTTGACTATCCTCAGAAACAGAACAACAAAATAGTTGTGAAGTCATATGAATGTACCACGGAAACTTAGTGATAACACCAGGTGTTCACGAAAAGGGTAAACATGTCCTGCACTCACAGTTCACACAAAGTAAGTATATGTCATTTGTGCCCTGCAGGGGTAGTCTTGCTATGGGACGCTTACCCTTCATAAACCAGACAATCCAGTGATCGATAGACCAGAGTAAGTGCATGGGTGTGGTTTAACGCCGATTTGAGCAATATTCCAGCAATATCACGGCGGGGAACACCAGATACGAGCTTCACACATTGTACCCATGTGGGAAATCGAACGCGTGACGAGCGAACGCTTTAACCGCAAGGCTACACCACCAAGCCGATGGACCAGAAATAAACAGCTGTTGATTTTGGAATTACCACAACTAAAAAGGGGCGATTCCACTGCTTAGGGATAAAGGAAAATGTGTTGGAAATACTATGCTTTTACGACTCATTGGTGTCAGTGTCTCGGTCCAAACACTTTTGTTGACTCAACTAAGATTCATGCTACTAAACTTATGATAAAGCTCGGGGACTTCAGTATATCAGCATAAACATCGACCCAGATCAAGCTAATATCAAACCTCAACAAATACTACAAAAACAACTCACTTGGACAGTTTGGAAGTCCACAGAGCCTGGTGGCAGAGTCGTTTGGTGGTCCGAGCAAAGAACAATCTCTGCCTCCATTTTGTGGTGAGGGGTTGGTGCATGTCCTGAATCTAGACACTGACCCACTTTCATTTGGACCACATGTCACAGTACATACAGGTTGTGTCCACAACGACCACTGAGTGTAACCTCCATCAACTGAAAAGCAATGTGGAAATGTTATTTGTACGTAAGTAAACTCTGTACAAAATAGTATTGATTTTGTTCGAATGTTCACAGATGTATTGCCAACTAATAGGAAATATTACAAAGTATTGACTCAATTGGAATTTTGCGTTCTCTTGGAAAATATATACAGTATATTAGTAAACATAATATCGTATTTCAACCTCATTCTGGACCTGAACAATCAAAGGTACCATTGATGTTTATCGCAGACGCGATTATTTACATATAGCTGGCATATTGCTGAGTGCGGATTTAAACAACAAATGAACAAAGAAACAAACTTGGGCAATCAGGAAGACCACAGGATGTACGTCTGTTTTCGGAACGGATTGTTTCAGGACAGTCAGCTCCATTAAATGCTGGGACAGGATTTGTACAGGTTCTGAACCGTTCCTGAAATCTAGTAGCCAGACGTCCACAGGTTTCTGGACAGGCGGGAATGGTCCATTGGCTCCACTGCGTGATGCCCCCATTAACTGAAAATATGGATTGTGTATTATGAGACAGATTGTTTCTCAAACAAAAACACGGAGAGATGTGGAACATGCGAATCATGTTCAGGGCGTATTATATACTGGAGGACTCGAAAGAAGGGAAACATAATATTTTCTTTTATATTCCTTTCCAGGGCTTTTCGTAAGCTTTGTATTGCCCTGCCCTGATTATCTGGAAATGTATAAAAGAACACTTGTACATTAATGTGTTCCATTATCCTTTTCCTTTTGGATACCTCTTGACCATGGCAATACATTTTATCATGAGAATACGCGAATATGAATGTGTTGTATAGTCTCTATATGCTAACATTCAGTCATACATAATTAAGTTTTCACTTTAATATCTTTCTTTGACTTTGACACTTTAACGGCCAAATTGCATTTGCCTGAATGTATTTTGGTGATTTCAGATAAAAAAAGAGTTCCGCTGAGTTTAAGAATATTCATGAGGAATATATTATATCAGCTGACTTCTGCATGCCTCACCAGGACAGTTAGGAAGACCACAGCTCAATGTTCGAACGCCAAATGTGGATCCAAGTAGTGAACAGTCGCGTCCACCGTTCGCAGGCGTTGGGTCGGTGCACGATCTAGTTCTTGTTTCCGTCCTGTTGAATGAAGGACCACATGTCTGGGTGCATCCAGGACCACTCCACGGACTCCACTGAGATAGACCCCCATCACCTGGAATATATCAGAGCTGGAATATATCAGATGTTCAATGCTCTCTGTTATGTACTTTATCAACATACACAATACGTGTTTTTCAATGGAAAATATACAACGTCAAAGTAAGAGTGAGTGAGTGAGTTTAGTTTTACGCCGTATTAGCAATATTCCAGCAATATCACTTCGGGAGACACCAGAAATGGGCATCACACATTGTACCCATGTGGGGAATCGAACCTTGCTCTCCGGAGCAATCAGCAAAGGCTTTGACCACTAGGCTACCCTACCTCCCCTTCAAAATAAGAGGCCAACCAGCATCGATTAACCACCGAAACATAATCCATCGTACGCAAATTGCAAAACAGTTATAGAAATAGAAGCGTCAAAATCCTTAACACATCCCTAAGAAACAGCTAACAGCAGAGTCGATTGTACAAGTCTGACTATACCATGAGTATGTATTTGTTTCAGCAGTATAAGTAAGCAGTAAGACATGAAATACTTCGACATGTTAACTAAAGTACTCACGTGGACAGGGTTGAACGGCGCAGTTTACAAATCTGAGTTCTTCAAAAGCCCCGGTACAGTTTCTACCACCATCGGATGGGGCAGGGCTGTTACAAAACCTCCTTTGCCTGACTTGTCTCGTAGAAACAGGGCCACAAGTAGGATTACATGGTGTGACGTTTTCCCATGATGTCCATACACTGAAACCCCCATCGACTGTAAGGCAAGAGTGATCAATACATTAAGCTGTACATGGAAATAAAGAGAAACATATTTCAAGATAAAATACTAAGTAACTAACGCTTACAGGTTAATGTCTTTTTAGTAATGTTAACGTTTTCCGACAGCTTGGTGTCATGACCGAGTTCCAGTGATCCATTCACAAATATCGCATCTTTTTCAACCTTACCAGATATTGGAATCTGTTTCTGAGAATAGTCAAGACTCAACGATGGTTATTATTTGATCTTGTATATTTATACATATTTTCTCGAAATGTATTCTTCCCAGAGAGATATCGCAGTGTATGACAAGTGAAGATGCAATTACCAACGTATGGGGTAAAAAAACGTGTACATACAGAACGTCACACCCAAAAATTTGCCTTTTTTGTGTATATATGTTGTTTACTGCCGCATTCAGCAATATTCCAGCTGTATGGCGGTAGTCTGTAAATAATCGAGTCTGGACCAGACAATCCAGTGATGAACATCATGAGCATCGATCTACGCAATTGGGATAAGATGACACGTGTCAACCAAGTCAGCGAGCCTGACCACCCGATCCCATCAGTCGCCTCTTACGAAAAGCATGGGTTGCTGAAGATCAATTGAATTTCTAACCCAGATCTTCACGGGTCGAACATTGGTAATCAAACAAGAACGTACTTGGGCAACGAGGAAGACCACAGGGTACTACAAGAGTTTCGACGTATGCGCCGGTACAGTTTCTTCCTCCATTCTGGACAGGTGGGTTAGTGCAGGTCCTCCTCCTATTGATTGTAGCGGTCTCAGCGGAGCCGCATGTTCTAGAACACACGACCGGGCTCCACGCACTCCAGGGAGTAAATCCACCGTCAACTGTGGTTGAAAAGCAATTCTTGGTAACACTAGTCTTCTGCGATTTAGGCCTTTAGCTACTTAAAAGAGAACAGCTTCGTGTACTGTTTAGATAGCAGAGAGTGAATGTCTGTAAAAAGCTATAACACATGCGTCGTGTTCAGTACAGGTTATACACAAAGGTAATATTTTGTACATAAAGGTATATAAAATGTAAATAAATATAAATCGTTATCCGGGGTTAAGTCCTGAATATATATGTATGAAAGCAAGCGTATGAATAGCAAGTTTTTTATTGCAGTTTTAAGAACAAACGCAATGATAGGGTGGTGTTATATACCACATGGAATTATGACATTGGATAAAGGAGCCAAGCTGGAAGCATATGGACGAATGTATAAGTGGAAGCAGATACAAGAACGTATAACACATTTTAACATCAACTTTACAAAACGATCCGATTTACTGAAACTGTTCAAATCGTGGAAATTCAGCAACCTTTAAAATGGAAACTTTTAAGCATAAAACAGAGCAGTTTATTCAATACTCTTTCGTAAGTTATATGTATATAAGAAGATTTGTATTACAAGCAAACCGATGTGAACTGCTCACTCACTCGGACAAAGAGGAAGACCAGTGCATGGAATGTTCCCAGTTTCTTGCAGTGGTTCAGTGCAATCTCTCCCACCATCTGTTGGTGAGGGGTTAGTGCATTGCCGCTGACGAACAGAAAATCCCAGGACACCCACACCACATGTTGCTGTACACGCAGGGGGGGACCATTGTCCCCAAGGAGATACCCCACCATCAACTGAACAGTGCGTAAGACGAAAGGCAAATATTAGAGGTTAAAGCGACGAAAACAGTGAAGATATAGGTTAGGACATTCACCGGGATGGATTCTAGCAAATTGAAACTATTTTAGAATCCAGTATTGCAAGCTGAGGTATTACAGCTGAGACAATCATTTTGCTGATCATGAAGACATTTATACATAATTCAGTCAATTCATGAGGCGTCTTAAAGGCGATTTCGTCGTTAACAGTAGTATAATTTCAGCTTTTTGTATGACATGTTCCGAAATACAACTTTACGTGTATCTGTACACCTCAACATGATTACTTTGATATAAGTTTAATTCATTTAATATTTACACCCTGAGAATAACATTAAGTTCGACCAGAAAACCTTTCCATGGCAGGCAATAGTGCAGTTAAGACATGTTCAGTTGTGTAATAGGGTTGAATGAATGAATGAATGAATGAATGAATGAATGCATGGATGAATGAATGAATGAATGTCATCCAGATAGGTCCGAAGATCCTCAAAACATCATGGTAATGTAATTATATAACTGAGTAACAGAATACTCAACAAACACACACAAACACACATATATACATGTACATACATAGAATATGGGAAAATTTCCTAAATATATTCAGGTTATTAACAGCCATGTATTGGTTAGATTATTACCACAGGTGATTGAGGATATCCTTTAGTTTATAAAAACACTTTGAGAATTCTATAATAGTGAAATGCCTTGTTATTTCATCAATATAATTGTTATTGGCCCCAAGAAACAATGCTAGCATGTCATGCTCTTCCATTTTCTATATTTTGACATACATTTCAACATCAAGATTATCGATTAGAGTTGAAAAGAATGTACCTCTGTCTGAAAGTACATATCTACAGTTTAGGATGACATGGTGATAGTAACCAATCGCAAAGGTATTACATCTTTGTGCATTCAACAGTGTTGTATAACTGATATAATTATAAAAAATTAAACTTTTTGCCGAAGAAAGACATTCGCTTTTCAAACAGTAAACTTTCCTGGTAAGCTTTAGTTTCATATGATCATGCCCTTTGCGAAAATTATCTTGACAATTATCAAACTGAATTCGGAGTCAGTAGCATCTAGACTATGAGCAACCTTACTTGGACATGCAGGGAGAAGGCAGTTTACATTCCTAATTTCCTCATACGGGTCTGTGCAGTTTCTGCCGCCACCAGATGGCGGAGGGTTGGTGCAAGTCCTAGTTCTGGAGCTCACTTTAGTGGCGGCTGTGTTGCAAGTCACGTCACAGGGAGGGTTGCTCCACAGAGTCCATTGAGTGAACCCACCATCAACTGCAAAAGAGAACACAGGGTGCTATAACAAGATGGTCAGTGGCGGAATGACTGACTGCCAATTTACTGCACGGTATTACCATGGCAACATCATGTTTCCAATATCATTGATCACCTTATACTACGGAGATATATGAGTAAGAACAACATGGTTGGAAGTGATGAAAAGACAAGAGTTTGGATCGGGCAAGATGTGAATTTACTGCACGCTATTACCATGACAACATAATTTTTTCCAATACGTTTAATCGACTTATACTACGGAGATATATATGTAATAACAGCATTGTGGGAAGTGATACAAATGAGTTTGAATAGTCCAAAGATAGTGATGTGTACACAAATACAAAGTATCAAATCGAAATTGACAAGGCTGTATTATATGCATGATATCAGTATATGGGATACATATTTGTTGCACTGCTTACAGCTTTAATTGCGCGGAACGCTATAAAACCGACCTCTTCAAGAACACCTATTACAATTTTATAACTCTTCAAACCCACAATGTATATTTTGGAGTATATTATGTTATTGTAGTGCCATGAGCATGTACAGGTGTGTGGATACAGGCGCATAATACATGTCCATTATTAGTACTTATTATCATTAAACAACACGGATATGGGGCTTGCTACAAATATGAAGATAATGTAGAATCCTACCAGCGCATGATGGTAAACTGCATATTGAGAATCTCGTCTGAAGACTTTCGCCGAAACACCGCCTTCCACCATCAGTAGGTTCAACACAGCCTCTCTCTCTCTGTTGTATTCCTCTAACGCCTACACCACATGTAGCGAGGCAAGTTTCAGACCAACCTTGCCAGGTCAGCCATACTCCATCAGCTAAAATAAAAACAGGGTAGCATGTTGACAATGTATTTTGAAAAATGTGAGCTTGAGACAGGCTTGATACACGGGTATATGCATACATATGGAACATCAATTCCATGTATAAAAATATCATTTAAATTATTCTATGGTTCTTGAAATGGTAGCTATTACTGAAGAACAATCATTTGTAAACATTCGACCATGCGTTTCAACCCAAATGCATCATTCTGAAATAAAGCTCACCATTAATATTCATAAAGCCTCCCCGCTAACATAATACCCATTTATGTGAGAAAACTTTAAATATCTTAGTCCGGACAAATAACCGCACAGCGTACATTACAAAAGTTGGTGAATTCGTTGATCGTCTCCTCACACAAGCAACCACTGGTTTACCTGGCTTGAGCCTTCATTTGACTTTGAGCAACTCACCCGACGTTGACACAACACTTGATAATTCAGATTTTGTTTATTATACGCATGAGTATAATAATATTATTCCATGAATAGAGGTCTCACCTATACCAGGAAGTGTTGGTGAGGCAGGTCCCAGAGTTCGTGCAATCGGTTTATGCTTATAGTATTTAAAAGAGTTTAGTTGTACGCCATATTCCAGCACTATCACCGGAAATGGGCTTCACACATTGTACCCATGTGGGGATTCGAACCCGGATCTTCTGCGTGACGAGCGAACGCTCTAACCACCAGGCTACCCCGTGGCCCCTTCATAGAGATCGAGTTGGCGTTGTCTTGAATTGTTTTTAGTTAAACAATAATAATATAACCACTTACTTCGTTTGGGAATATATACAGTTAGTAACGATCTGTAAACACACGCAGTTTTATAGTCGAGATAATAGTGCATGGTAATTCAGAGAATGCCTGGACGAAAGTTGGTCGCATGTGCAGCGACAATATACGACATGGATAGTTTCATAGTTTAGTATAACTGACACTAATGAGCATTCGTTGAGTACAGACTGATATTACAAACTGGGATTTGATACATCCAAAGCTTCCATTTGGACCGTAATGTCTGAATGTTAAGAAGAGAATTAGGCTTCACACACGGTATTCATATGGCAATTCGAACCATGGCCTTCGAACGCCTAAACCAAAGCTTAACCGACCGACCCCAAAGGTAAATGAATACATATCGAAAGGTGTCTAGATGTACGGCAACTTACTTGCACAATTGCCCAATCCACAATTGACGATTATGGTCTCGGTGGTGGACCCAACACAGGGAGCTCCACCACCTGATGGAGCAGGGGAGTCACAGCGTCGACTTCGTGTCTGGCTCTTTGTAGCCGTACTCCCGCACGTTACCGGGCACGGACCGGTCCACTGGCTCCATTGGGAAAATCCTCCATTAACACTCGTTTCTATACAAGAAATTGGGAAATTACTTAATGGTCAATGTCATATCCCGATTAATGATTATAAGTACCACTCAGCTGAAGTTAAGGACAATGTGATACATATTACTACGGTTCATCTGTCAATATTAGTATGTACAGAGGTGGTGTTTTTTTTATTGTTTAACGCCGCACTCAGCAATATTCAAGCTATATGGCGGCGGTCTGTAAATAAGCGAGTCTGGACCAGACAATCCAGTGATCAACAACATGAGCATCGATCTACGCAATCGGGATACGATGACATGTGTCAACCAAGTCAGCGAGTCTGACCACCCGACCGCGTGAGTCGTCTTTTACGACAAGCATGGGTTGCTGAAGACCAATTCTAACCCGGATCTTCACGGGTATGTACACAGGTGAAAATTTACATACCCCTCACTGTCAGATATCCTTTTGACTCAACGGTATTGACGACATAGACATACTCTCCAGCATCGCCTGCTTGAATGTTATTTACAGTGAGGCGCCGGACAGGACCTGAGTTCTGTGTGATGGCATACTTGGCACCATTGCTAAGCAGGACACCGTTTCTAAACCAAGCTCCACCTGCAGTTCCAGGCGATACGTTCACAATATAGCTTTGCTGCTCCCCCACATTTCTCGTAAAATTATCCAGTGGTCCTGAAACAAAGTAGATATCGAATTACAAAGTGGCTTGAGTACATAAATACGGATGTCCTTGATTCCAGTCAATGTCAGCTTAAACACGAGTGTTGAGGTCTATTAACGTTAAATGTGTGATTCTTGAACATGATTTGGGTATCTTTATATTCCTGAACATTATTTGAGCTCACTGACAGATTTAGTCAGGACAATTGTATTAAAAATGGGAGTATTTATATAGCGCTGGTCAAAGCGCTGACAAGCCACAGTTCATATGTACAAGAAAATACACGGATTTATGAAACAACGTTGAAACAGGTGTGTTTTGAATCTGTTTTTGAAGAGTGGCAGAGTTGGTACTAGTTTTAGATCAAGAGGAAGAGAGTTTCAAAGGGTAGCAGCTGCATACTGAAAGGACGTAGCACCAAACGATTTGAGTTTATTAGGATTCTTACTATAATTATCGCAAACCACGGATACTTACCTATAACCGTGAGAGTGGCCTGTGAGGTAGATCCATCAACACTGTATGTGTATAGACCTCCATCAGCGTTCTGAGCATTTGGTATCCTCAATGACTGTAGAGCACCGACTGTGTTTCTGGTATATCTGCCGTTGTTTGTCACGTCAACCGAATCCTTTGTCCAAACGCCGTTAGTGACACCAGCAAGACTGACAAATGCTACAAATTGTGGGCTTGCTCCAGCAAGGACAGTTATATCTCGCAAGTTATTTGTAATAACAGCTGAAACAAACACGAGTGAGTGAGTGAGTTTAGTTTACGCCGTATTAGCAATATTCCAGCAATATCACGGCGGGGGACACCAGAAATGGGCTTCACACATTGTACCCATGTGGGGAATCTAACCCGGGTTTTCGGCGTGATGAGCGAACGCTTTAACTACTAGGCTACCCCACCGCCCGTAAACAAACAGCTCAGTGTAAACCTCAAACAACAAATATCCAACCTGTGAAAGTACTGTACTATGGAAAAGTGCACATCATGGTTTGTTTTTTTTGTTTATTGTTTTACTCCGCCCTCAGCAATATTACAGGTTTTTGGCGGCGGCCTGTAAATAATCGAGTCTGGACCTGACAATCCAGTGATCGACAACATGAGCATCGATCTACGCTATGGGAATACGCTGACATGTGCCAAATAAGTCACCGAGCCTGACCATCCGATCCCGTTAGTTGCCTCCCAGAACAAGCATGGGTTACTGAAGACCAATTCTAAGCCGGATCGTCACGGGTGCACATCATGTGAATGGACGACCAATCAACAACAAAATGTAACTATGATTATTCATGCAAATAGTTACAAATTACTTCTTGTCCCAACCCATTATCATACAATTTTATCGTTCAGATAAAACCAATAAGTTGATCATAAACTGAAACATTGGCAAAAAACGTACAATTCACAATGAATCATGAAAAGAAATATACCTGGGACTGTGAGATAACCGTCCGTTGTGACTCCGTTTAGGCTAAAGGTATATCGGCCTTGATCACCGCTTGCAACATTATTCACAACCAGACTCCGTCCGGTAGCTGTCCTCGTGATGGTATATTTCGCGGAACCCGCAGTCAAAGGCACACCATCTTTCAACCAGAAACCGTCAGCTGCCTCGGTTGGGGTGACCTGCGTGGTAAATGTGGTTGGCTGTCCAACTGATCCTGTTTGGTTGGTTAAAGGAGCTGAAACGAAAAATGTTTAGTTGATAAACAAACGAGCACTGTATTATATTGCGAAGGATCGTTTATACAAACTAAACAATATTTAGTGAGGGTGTGAGTTAGTGAATTTAGTCTTACGCCGCACTTAGCAATATTCCAGCAATATCACGGCGGGGGACACCAGAAATGGGCTTCACACATTGGGCCGATGTGGGGGATCCAACCTAGGTCTTCGGTGTGACGAGCGAACGCTTTAACCATTCGGCTACCCCACCGTCCCTAAACAGTACTTAGATACGTATATAAAATATATAAAACTCCTAAGTGTGTTATCAGATAATATGTGTTTTAAATTTGTTAAAAGAATGATCATGCTATGACGTCATTAATCCCATTCCCAACTATTAAATGACATTCAAAGAATGTACTTACTCAATACAGTTAACATGGCTTGTGGATTGAGGCTGCCGACCGAATATGCATATGTTCCTCCATCTCCGAGCGTTACGCCGGGTACAGTCAATGTCCTCTCTAAATTGGTGCCACCTTTTATGAATCTGTTATCACTTGTCAGGTCGGCTCGTGAAGGTGTTAATCTTTGCCAGGAACCGCCCGTTGGCTGTCGGTTGAAGCCCACTGTAAATGACGCTGTCCCACCAACCAAGAGTGTGATGCTGATTGGGCGATTGACGACAGACACTGAAACACATATTACAAGTGAGTGAGTGAGTTACAAGTTTACATCGCATCGGCAATACTGCAGCCATATAACGATGAGTGAGCGAGTGAGTATGGTTTTACGCCGCATTTAGCAATATCACGGCGGGGGTCGCCAGAAATGGGCTTCACAAATTGTACCCATGTGTGGAATCGAACCCGGGTCTTCGGCGTGACGAGCGAACGCTCTAACCACTAGGCTACTCCACCGCCCCCATATAGCGATGAGAACCAGCTAATTACGACTACATATCTGCCATCAAAGGAAGTAAAACAATAAGTTAAGTGTCACAGTTATTTCAACAAACCATTTCAGCTACTAAAATAGTCTACTCAACACATACATCAGAACATTTAATAATATTAATACACGAGCTATTACATATTACAAAGGATAGATACATTGAATCTCTTTGCAATATTTTATAATGCAAGACATCGGGAAGAACATCAAATATCGTTTGTATATATTGCAAATCTGAGTGTTCATGGTTATCTGTGATGCCTTTGCTACCATACAAAAGAAATATTAGACACATCTAGACCTTCCTTTATCACCAGGCAATGCACAATTTACTTAACTCAAATAATTTTAATACTATTTTGACAAAAGCTATCGTCATCAAACACGTTTTTCTAAGAGCTGTTGATTCAGCAAATGTTTTATCAGTCACGTAACTTGAACTGTGTTTTGTTTACTTCGTTCTACTCTGGGCCACGTGGCCGAAATACTGAATAAACTCTTTATTTGTTTTGTGTATCTGATTAAAGTTTAAAATACTTACCAATTTCATTGCACAAGTTTCCAGCAATGATTCCGACAGTGCCGGCTAAATTCTCGAAGTTTTCGATTTGAATTGCTGTGGAATTCTCCGAGGCAATATCGACCAACTCTTGTTCGTAACGCCGCTTGTATGGTGAAGATGGGAAGTTCAGCAAAGGATTAACGCCCACAGCAAAGACTCTTATCCCAGAGCTCTTGGCCTCTGCAGCTGCTGCCCTCGTATCATTTGGATAGTTTGACAACCCGTCGGTCATCACAATCATGATATGAGGGTTTCCAGAAAGGTCCAAGTCTAAAAGTTCCCTCGCTCTTCTTATACCAAGATGTGTGAATGTTCCTGCTTTTGGATGAATAACCACCCGTATTGCATTCACTAGTGAGGTGATGTCCGAGGATGCGTTGATGACAGCAGACACATTATTGCTGTACACCACGACTCCAACACGGGTAAGGCCGTTGTTTGTGATACTTTGATTAACAAACGTTATCAATGCTCGCCTAACTTCTTCAAAATTGGCGGTACTGATGCTCTCCGATCCATCGACGACAAAGTAAGCTGTGTACGCCCCAGTGCAACCTGTTGATTAAATTAAGCGATCATTGGGAACGAATATGTAAACACTTCAGAGTGAATAGGAATTTCTTTCAATCAGTCCAAAGCATCCCCACCTCCCTGATATACTTACCTATGGTCTGTGGTGTGGTCTGTGGTGAGGAATAGTTGATACAGATCAAGACCACCAACGTTGTGGTTAACGTCCACGTTGTAAGCCTCATGATTACCTAGAACACAAAAAAATAGTACGGATATTTTAAAATGGCATAGATGAATATGGGTATGAATTAAGAAGCACTACAGTGCAGTGGGTTATGCGTTTGAACAGATTGGATTCTGAAGTATAATAATGATGATAACGGTCTACAATCATATATCGAGGTTATTGCATTTGTAATAATGATAGCTACAGGGATATCTTCAGTTTACAAGTACAGAATGGTTGCTTGGCGATGCTGTGTGACTTGTGTGGGCTGAAGTGAGTGAGTGAGTGAGTAGGCTTGGGTGAGTGAGTGAGTGAGTTTAGGTTTACGTCGTTTTCAGCAATATTCCAGCAATATCGCGGCGGGGGGACACCAGAAATGGGCCTGAAGCGAGGACACTGATGTAGCCTAGATGTTACAGCGTTCCCTCTTTACGCCGACAGCCCGGGTTCGATTCCCAAAAGTGTATAATGTGTGAAGCCCATTTCTGGTGGTTTACACGGTGACTTGTGCTAAAAGCGGCATACTACTTTACTCACTCGCTTACACACGTCAGAATTTTTCTGAGATGAGCAAATCTCTAAACTGGAGCGACCAAATGGATATTATAGCTCTAACGTGAGTAGATGATCGTGCGGTTGGTGACTGGATTGTCTGGTCCACACTCGATTATTTCCAGACCACCGCCATGTAGCTGGAATATTGCTGAGTGCGGCGTTAAACAACCAACCAAGCAGCCAACTACAATTCGACGGTAAAACGCTTATTGTTTCACTTTTATTCTAATTCTGAACGGGGGCGGTGGGTAGCCTATAGGTTAAAGCGTTCGCTCGTCACGTCGAAGACCCGGGTTAGATTCCTCACATGGGTACAATGTGTGAAGCCCATTTCTGGTGTCCCCCTCCGTGATATTGCTGGAATATTGCTAAAAGCCGCGTAAAACTAAACTCACTGACTCACTAATTCTGAACGAAGAAACGCATCAAGCAAGCCAAAATAGGAATTTGAATTAATGTTGTCACCGACTCATATCCCTAAATGTCATCCACATGTCATTAAAACCATTCAAATGAGACCATAGAGAAGAAACGCTGTTTTTTTAGGATGAATATATACATCCACAGTCCTGTAAACATATATTTTCACTGAACACTGCATTCGCCACTTTACACGTAACAAGAAAAGCAAATGAATACCTTGGCCTATGTCTATTACTTGGTTCGCGAGGTGGTAAGATTGCACTGAAAGTTGTCAGTTTTACATTCAACAGTAGTCATAGCTGCCTCTTCTAAGGATCGGTGTGCTCCTCGTTATGATCACGCCGCATTGAAAAATCTGCATACAGTAAGCGGTTTTCGTCTATGCGTTAACTTCAATAAAATGCAAATGCATTGATTGTTGGATAAACCAAGACTATAAAAGCCAGTTGAAATAGCTTTGCAATGCATTCATATACCTTGACTGACAATCACTCAACACACATACCAGGAAGTCCTGACAAATTAAACATTCACCGTACTAGCACTGATAAAACAGGTTAAGTCAAAGTGACAGTTGGTAAAGCGTTGTTTGATGACATTTCATAATTGGGTATTTTTTTTAAAATGGAAACCATATATGGCGTTTATTTTTGTTTCTTTGGATAAGATTGAAATCACGGATTAATGTGAAATTATATATAATTATCGGATGTCCCATTTTTAGCAATATTTCATCAGGGGGCGGTGGGGTAGCCTAGTGGTTAAAGCGTCACGCTGAACACCCAGGGTCGACTCCTCATATGGGTACGTATACAATGTGTGAAGCCCATTTCTGGTGTCCCCCGCCGTGATATTGCTGGAATATTGCTAAAACCGGCGTAAAATTCATACTCACTCACTCGCTCACACTCCCACACTAGAGAAATACATATCACTGCACTAATAAAATTTAACATGGGTGGTATCGGACCGTTGCACAAGCGTCACGATTGAGTAATTCTGAACACCGCTCCCGACGAGCAACAACTCCAGATTGTCAAGAATCCTGTACTAAAGATGGGCATATTTATAGACAGAGTGTTAAGATTAGATAGCTTGAGGCCTTCTCGGGTATGCACTACGTGATGCCACAGACACAAAATCAGTGATGCAGTACGAAGTAGAGACGTTTGTGATAGATATATTTAGATATACACTTTACGTTCCTTGTACAACAGAGCATGTATAGTTTGAGGTAATGCATCAATTCACTCTTATTCAAGTTTTTATGCCGCTCTAGCGCATTGTCTTAAACATTAGTCTGACACCTAGCTATTTACGAGACTCTGTCAACTGAAAAACACACATTAACGCACGCGATGAAAATGTCACGTGTAAAATCGTTCAAGTAAGCATAACAAATAAGAATAAAACAGAAGTATCGCTCGCTCTCACTCACTCACTCACACACACACACACACACGCGCGCGCGCGCGCGCACGCACATTCATGAGCTGAAAAATGCATGAAACAAATTAAATAATATAGTGAGTATCGCCACGTCTCCAGACATACACCTGTCACTGAAACACGTGGTAATTGATTTTATGCCTATAACCTGGGTCAAGCGTGCAATCGAACTCTTTTCGAAGCTCTATAAGTACAGGTTTGGTCATTGGTTTCAGGGTAGGTTACCAACCAACGTATTCATAAACCAAATATCTTTTGACCACCCGGTGTGCCCTAAACCACACCTACTGCTGGTGTGGGTGAGTATAGTTTTACTCCGCTTTTAGCAATATTCCATCAATATCACGGCGAGGGACACCAGATATGGGCTTCACACATTGTACCCATGTGAGGAAGAGAACCGGGATGAGCACACACTTCAATCACTAGGCCACTAGGCTAGCCAACCACCCCAGTGCAGGTGTGAAAGCATTTCCTTGTTATGGAAAATATGAATTTGAGTTGCGGATTATACATGTGTTGTCTGGACCAGAGAATCTAGTGGGTGACATGAATTTCGGAATTGACCTTCATCAGCCATGTCGGCAGCCTGTCAATAAGATCCATTACATCTTACCAAGCATGGTTTGCGGAAGACTTGGACCAGTTATACAGAAATGTAATAGCTATTTTTCAGGACGATCCCGGCGAAATCGTCGGAATAAATCAATGTCCGGCTACCTGGTCAAAATTGTGGCTACCTGGTAATATCAGTTATCATTATTTCCTCAAATCATCATCACTAGGCGTTTCCTAAATTAATTGCAGAACAACTACGCTTCACTGTATAAAAACATCGACAGCCAGGAATGACGTAAACGGGTTATTGGGAGAGTCTTGGGTGTTTCTTTTCATGACACTCGGTACCCGTTAAGATCCGGGTTAGAATTGATCTTCAGTAACCTATGCTTGTCGTATAACGGGATCGGGTGGTCAGGCTCCGTAACTTGGTTTACACATGTCATTGTATCTCAATTGCGTAGATCGATGCACATGTTGTTGATCACACGATTGTCTGGTCCAGACTCCATTATTTACAGACCGCGGCCATATAGTTGGAATATTGCTGAGTGCGGCCTAAAACTAAACTTACTCACTCACTCATAACATTCTGAGGTATAATCGAGCATTAAAGAGCCCCATATGACCCTTGAACACGATATTTGATCAGGGTTACAGCACCCAAGGCATAAATAAAGCTTACATGGTAGACATGGGCAGAATACGTCCACATTGGACGCATCAGGGACATAAAGGCCTTACTTTATCTTGCACTATGTATTCCCATGTTTGTTTAAGGTAATATCTATCCTTTGCAAATGATGACGTGCTGCCGGTTTGATATGCACACAGTTTTCGCGAACACCTGTATTCATCTCTCCTTGACAGTGGTTCACAAAGACATTCTCTTGACATAGCCAGGATCGTACAATGAAGATTTCCATGATTATGGAATTGATTTTGTCGCTTTTACTGACAATCATGATGAATGAATACACAACAGCGATACTACAAGGATAAAATAACAGTCGTTTCCCGGTCACTTTCGTTGATTCCTTTGACTCTTATGCGATAAAGTAAGCGTGAGAGTTACATGGCTACATCGATACATGCTTTTTAAATTAATTTATGATGAGAAAAGTGTTTCAAACAAGCCAAGTACATCACTTCTCCACCTGAGAATGTGTTCAGTTATATGACTGGGTGTTCACTGCTCTCTCAGCTCACAGACATAAAGCCAGTTACATTCACGCCTAAACAAAAATAGATTCCCCGTTTATTAACAATGGCCGAGAAGAACATGTACCGGTATTTCTAGTCATAGTACATGCTGAGACACCCGCCTTGCGAATCGTGCCCAAACCGGCTTCGGGTGGGGTCATTGAATAACACAGTTACCGCCAAACCTTGCTTTTGACGCTTTAAGCATATTAAAGGTGTAATTGTAGTAAGCATTTTCAAACACATAACGAAGATAACATATTAATTCATTGGAATGTCAAAGTAAATATTAAATGCAAATGCCAGTTTCAGCCCGGTCGAAGAACGGTAAAAGTGATGTTATATTTCACGTTCATTTATCAAATGGAGTTTCTGTATAAAGATATCTAATGACACACACATTACGACAAACCTGGGTACAATTAGACACATGTTCATATTACTATACCACAGGGGTACTTAAGGTGCATGAGTTATGATAAAATGTGTTATTACCTTACAAAGCTACACTATCTTCTAACAGCATTCTTCAGAACGAAAATCCAAAAGTTTCCAGAAGGCTCACGACTGAAATTGAACACAGAATCTTAAATAGGTAGTGCCCACACGGACGGACTGCCAGTATACGACTAAAGCGTGTGACCGATCATGAAGCAGTAGCGATATCGACACACACGGGTGACCCTTCTTGCAGCAACCGTCTTACATCATGCCAATAGCAATGAGAAGCCCATGGAGATGAGCCTGTTCAATACTGATGCATGTGCTCACAGACCCGTGAACGGCTCAAGTAAGGCAGTGGGACAAGGTTGCCTTTCAATCCGTCAAACACACCATTTGTCCAATTTCGTACTTTCAGGTTACTAATACATCACCAACAAGATCGACCGATTCAACAGAAATCATCCAAAACCTTATCGATTACAGAAATATATTATTAATGTCTACCTGCTAATATACGAGCTAAGGATAAGATAGATAAATCATGGTGGCTAGAAAACACAATAATAAATAATTACCTTTCTTAATTAAATCCAGTGATCATGAACATGCGGGTATCCTAAAGTCGTGAAACATTTTAGAATGGGGAAACAGTTACGAAACTCTCCGAAGAATTAGCGTGGAGTGTCCGCTGTGGTGTACTGGGCGAGGTGACTCCCTTCCCAGTGTTATTATAATTACCAACCTCCACACAAAATACCCGTCGCTCAACAGGGGCTCCCCGGTTACCCTTCACGCTTAACGCAGAGTAGGAATTGAGGTGGCTGCGAAAGGATTGTCGCTTCAATATTGCAACCAGTTGGATGAACATTTATGGAAGGCTATAAATACATTGCACTTCTTGAAATGCGAACAGGCACCAGTCATGCCTGAGACCCGATATGAATGGGTAAGGGCGCGCCATTTTGTGGTTTTATTTGACAGTATTGCTCAGGCATTTGAAATTTACATAAAGGCGACAGGGATTGATCACTGATAGTAATGCTACAGGCGTGTTTTTTTCTTCTTCGAAAACCGGTTTGGGATTGGGTAAGCCTATAGGAGTATGCTTTAATGTAGCCTCCCACACAAGCTAAACAAGGCCACATGCATTCTGTATTTTGTAGACTGCAGACTCTTCAAGTATTTTATATATAATGGTATATACATATGAAAACATACATATTAGGTAAGTATGGCGTTATATATTGATAGAAAACGTTAAGTGGTCTGCTCCAGGGCATTGGTGTATATACGTATCAACTGATTAGTGAATGTATGCTATTTATCACAGGTGACGTTTCAGTATTGTGAGTCACACGGGGCGTCGAGACAAAGATTCTTTGGTTGGTGTGGCCAGTGGTGCAAAGTTGAATATATTTTAATACATGGCACATGTACTGATATCACGAAGTATTAGGTAATGTGTTTGTCAATATACCTATAGTATGATTGAACGCATGTTCTGTTGTCATAACATGGAATATCTACAGATAGTGATTCGTGTTGATTCCAAACAGATTCAACACTCGGAAGGATCTTTCCAGGAATATATAAGTTACGTTGAACATATTTGCAAGTTTCTTGAAGATAATCTTGAAACCTATTAGAACACTATGCGTAGGCGGGTGTACATGTGTGTGTGTGTTGGGGGTGGGGGTGGGGTTGAGCTGGGGTGATCAGAAAGCCGTATCAGTCCCTGGAGCATTATGTCACTCAATGAGTATGTTTTCAGTTTCCTGTTTCGGCACATGTAACGGGGAGAGATTGATACATAGGTCGAGGGTCTTATATATGTAATACAAAACTGACAGCAATGGAAAATATTGCTGGGTTGAAATCAACCGATATCTCCTGGCTGAGTGGCTACAATACAATGATTTGCACACCATTGTGACGTCATCTGTTAGCATGACGTCACAGTAATCGACATCACCATTCCATCTGACACTGAAGCTGATTAGTTGTACCTTTAACACACAAGCACTTGTTAAAGCCTTTTACAAACTCAAAACACGGAAGAATAATTTTGGCTTAGAACCGAATTTCACCCCTCCCCCACCCCCCTTGCCTTCTAAACGTTCTAAATAATTAACACAGTTAGAATCTTGTCTTGATATATTTGATCACAGAAACCACTCGGGTGAGATCCTGGAAGTAGAGAAAGTGGACAGTTGACGTGGGCAGACTTGCCACCCGGGCCGTTTTAGTTTTACGCCGCATTTAGCAATATTCCAGCAACATCACGGCGGGGACACCATAAATGGGATTCACACATTGTGGGGAATCGAACCCTGGTCTTCGGCGTTACCACAAACGGTTTAACAATACATATATTGTATACATGGTCACTCTGAAGTACCTCCTAAAATCTGAACACTTTCATTCTCGCGTACTCTCCTCTATCTATGTACATACACACACATACTATAACATGAAAATTCGTGCAAGTAACCTTTACATTTGTCTCTGCTGAGTCTTCATACTTCTCAAGAACATAATCACACAGTTTTAATGATAACGGTCACACAATTGCTTCTGACAAAAAAGACAAACCAGATTACATTTGG